>NC_134104.1:147559469-147862500 GCF_040939455.1 Microcebus murinus
GGCCATGGATGCCAGCCTGGAACCTGAGGCTGTGGAGGCTAGCCTGGTGCTCAGCCAGGTCTGGAGACTGGCCCCTGCAAGGGCTGAACTGGCAGTGAGGGGAATTTGAAGCCTGTTGTCACAGGGTCTGGCCTAGAGTCAGGGGCCATAGAGGCAAGCCTTAAGTCTCAGACTATGGGGGCTGGCCTGGAGCCTGGGGCTACAGGAAGTGACCTGGAACTGGTGTCTACAGATGTCAGGCTGGCAGTGGGGCTGGGACTATGGAGGCTGACCTGGCACTGGGGTAAGCTTGAAGCCTAGAGCTATAGGGGCAAGCCTGGACCCTGGGGCTACTGAAACAGACTAGGAGCCTGGAGCCTCAGGAGCTGGCCTGGAGCCTGAGGCCCAGAAGCCTGCCTAGCATGGGAGGGCCTGGAGGTCTGGAGGCTTGGTCTGTGAGTACTGGTCTGGAGTCTTGGGCCATGAGAGCTGGGCTGGCACTGGATTTCACTGGGATGGGCCTGATATCAGGGTCCTAAGCAAGGTCAGGTGCTTGCTCACTTTCCTTCCATGAAGAGGGTATTTCTCTTCCTGCTGTGCTTCCCAGGCTTGGGATAAGAGTAACACAAGTAATGTGAAACTGTGAAACTTTGAAAGTAAACAGTCTTGTCACATCATCCAGCATTTCCTCTCTTTGTTATTTACCCAAAGGAGTTGAAAACTTACATTCACACCAAAACCTGCACACACGTGGTTATAGCAGCTCTATTCATAATTGTAAAAACTTGAAAGCCACCAGGATGTCCTTTAGTAGGTGAATAAACAAACTTCCTACCCACTTCAATGTGCCTTTTTTTTTTATTTCTGTGCTACACTCAGGTGCTAGAATGTCTCACCTGGATTCCCTGACTCTTGAGAAAGTATTTTCATGCATGGATAGTTGTTCAAATTGATGTTTCTGCAAGGGGACAAGTGCTGGAAAGTCTTAGTCTGCCATCTTGGTGACATCACTCTTAGCACTAAATATTTAGTCTTAAACTGCATCAAGTTTGTAACTGAATGGGGATCTACTAGTTCTTAAAATATGTCCAGTCCGATGTTCCTAGATCTGGACCCTCAGGATGGAATTTCTGAGTAGAGAGCTGCTTGACTGTCTTCATTCCTTCCTTGCTCCATGTGATCAGAGCCAGTGTTTGCTGACAGAGCAGCAGCTCTACCCCGGCCCTTCATGACTATCACACTGAGCAATGCTGCCGTCATTTACAGAGAACAAACCCCATTCCAGGGTTCCCTGGTGGGGCAGTAATTGTGAAGGGCAGGAAAGTAGTCAGGGTACAGTCATTAGCGCCCTGATTGCTCTTTTTCTTGCTACTTTAGGATAAGGCCTGAATAGCTGGGGAGATAACAAAAGCTATAACCCAGAGAATTGCTGCACCTGCACAAGGGGAATAGAAGTGTTTAAAACAATGGAAGCCTTATCTGAACTGTAGTTAAATCATAAGTGTTGATAAAGAAAGTATTGAGGAAGGTGCGATTTCCTGGATTTCTCGACAATTTTTCTCCATTTTATAGACTCTTTAAACTGGAAGGAATGACAAGCCTGATTCCTTCATTTCATTGAAGAGGAAACAGAAGTTAAGTGAGCAAAAGTAACTTGCCCAGAATAAAATTAGTTGCTGTAAATCTTAGCCTAGTTTACCCCCAAAGAAGAGCCTGGGACCAGGGCTTATATGGCATTTGTACATTTTGAGAACTGATCCCAAGGAACAGGAGAGAAGGTCTGGGAAAATGGAGTAAGGAGAGAAAGCTAGCTTCTGTCCCCGTCACCAAGTGTTTCCCCATGGGGCGCTAACTCCCTGGTATTTCCTGTGGGCATCAGAGTGGCTGAGCAGGTGCCCCAGGATGACCTAGGGTAACCAGGGTAAGATCCACAATGCCACTGGGGAGAGGTGCTCCACCGTTTTATCCACTACCCCTGACCATCACTGACCAGTGGCGTAGCTGTGGCCACTGGGAAGCTGTGAGCAAAGAGTGAAAGGCAGGTTAGAATGTGGAGTTCAAAGTCTTAAGTATTAATGCTTGTTATAAAATATCACCTTTCAAATAGGAGTGCCAGAGCTCCAGACTAGTGAAGGAGAAGGTACACATTTAATAATAAGTACGAAAATCAGAATGCACCCATATTAGCAGTAACTCGCCCAGTATCTCACGTGTTTTTGTTTACTCACTCCTGTTTACATCTTGGACACACTGCCCCCTGGTTAACACCTCAGATACTAGAATAGATAAATCCTGTCTCATTTTTTTCATCAGTTCATTCAAGTAGGGAGCTGATCACCCCAGTGAGTTACAGCAGAGTCAAATTTTCTAGTTCTAGTTCTAGTTCTAGTTCTAGTTCTAGTTCTAGTCAAACTAGTTCCACTAGTTTATTTGGAAAGTAGTCCCAGGATTCAGAATAGGTAAGTGGGGATGTGAGACCAGAAAGGGAAGGCAGCTATGACAGGGTGACTGATGAGAGTGTTACTACTGTGGGCCTTTAGGGCTCAGTACCACTGGAGACCTCTGTAAGAGTGTGTAGACCATCCCTCAGATATACCCCACCCAAGGCACAGGGAAGACAGGGTGTTTATCCACCAACTCCTGAGCAGTTTTGGTTGAGAACTGTTCCTGGGAGCATTGACACCCCAGCAGTTCTGGCTGTCTCTGTACATGAGCCATGCACACCCCTGCAGCCAGAGAAAACACTCAGAGAGAAGGTTGCAAGGGCATTGAGTGGGAGGAATGTCCTAAAGGACAGGTACTGAATGGAATCGGCAAGGCACTCAGTTCAGCTCAAGCTTTCCATCTTGGGCCAGCTTTGATCATGAGAAAACTCCTTTCTGTTACTGAAGTAAACCCTCTAGCCAGGACCATACAGAAAAAATATAATCTCCCTCTCCCACGAAGACTGTTGTCATGTCTGAGGACAATTACTACATTCCCTGTCATCCCACAGACTTACCTTCTGATACAACCTACCATGGTACTCACCTCTCCCTGAAAATCAATGCTGGGATCATTTTGAAGAAACAGAAGGTTTGAGAGAGGTGACTTTAAATATATTGCACCATAAATATGAATCCTGAGAGCAACTTCCAACATCCTTATTTTACCTCCCTACTCCAGTCAAATGGAGACTTGAAATGTCTTTATGATGACATTGTGTGATAAGGTGTTTGAGCAGCTGGTTTATGGTTCATGGTCCTTTACAGCATGATTTTGAATAATGCAGTTAATCCTAAAGTGTTATTAAAACATCAGATTAGCCTCTATGACAGTACAAGGTGACCTGGTCAGTTGCAGCACAGAATCCTGAATGCAAAAAAAGATGGTTTACTGCCACAATGCAAAGGGTCTGTATCAAACTCTTCTCTTTCCTCTGGGAGCTGTCAAATGTATTTATTTACTTACTTACCTATTCCTTACCCAATTATAAGAAAAGGTTTACAGCAACTTACAGAAGTGTATACATGATTCCAAGCAATATAGGTGAGAAGTGGGAACAGAGAGAAAAATCAGAAGTAGCCAGAGGGTGGGTCATTGCATGCAATAAGAGTCAAAAGGCTCTGTGCAATTGAGGAGCCTCACAGATTTGGATCCAGACATCTTCAGCTCAGAAGAAAGAGCGAATCATAGCCATTTAAGAACCCCATAGGCATCCCTAAGAAGAAATCCAGCCAAAGAAACAGGAGAAGGTCAACACAGTGGCCCAAGCTTGGCAGTTTGGAGTCTTCCAAGTCAGGGCACTACTTTTTAAAGCAAAACTATATTCTTAATTTCTGAATGCATGGTGTATATACAGAGTTTTAAAGCATGGAAAATAAAATGACATATTGCTTAGGGGTGTGTGTGTGTGTGTGTGTGTGTGTGTGTGTGTGTGTGTGCATATAGTATCAAGACATATGCGGGAGTAATAATCAGGGAGGTTCTCATGGAGCCTTTGTCTGTGTCAATAATATTTTTTTAAATACTGGATTATGGATACATGGAAGTTTGTTATGCTATTCTTTGCACTTTTCTGTGCAAATTTTCTGGGTCAGAAATATTTCATAGTATGAATTTTATTCTGACTGTTAGGCAAGAATGGAGGCAGTGAGACCACTGCCTATTAATGCTGTCCAGGATGAAGGTAAATTGGACTAAAATCAAAGTAGTGAAATTATAAAGGAAATAGACAGATTTGAAATATGGATTTGAGGTAAAGCCAACAAGACCTGCCAATGGATTGCATGTGAAGTCTGAGGGAAAGAGAAGAATGGCAACTAACCAGGTTTTTGGCACCACAAACTGCACAGATGGTGGTGACATGTAGTGCTATGGGATGACTAAGAGGGGACAGTTGGGGCTAGGATGGGAGGAGCAGTAACCAGTCATTCTCTTGGGACACCTGAAGTCTGAGATATTTAATGGAAAAGGAAGTGAAGATGTTGAGTTGATAACTGCATATAAGCATCTAAAACTCAGAGTGAAGATCTGATCAGCTGTTTGAAATCTAGGAGGCAATAACATGTCCATTTCATTTATATACATGAGACTAAATGAAACTGCCAAAAGAATCTGGATAGAGAAGAGGGCTGAAGAAAGAGTCTTGGGCATTTCAGCATTTAGAGATCTGAAGCAGAAGCAGCAGCCAGCAAGGGAGACTAAGAAATGTGGGTAATGGGGTAGGAGAAAAACAAGAAGAATGTGTTATCTCAGGATTGGATGAGTTTCAAAGTAGAGTTTCAAAGAAGGAGGGAGGGATCAGTTTGATTAAATGCCACTGAAGGGTCAGATGAAGACAGAAAATTGACCTTCAGCTTTGGCAAAATGTAGGTCAAAGACAATCTTAATAAAAGCCCTTTTGGTGTGGGTTGATGAGGATGAGTCTGGCTGGAGTAACTGAGGTAGAAATGGGAGGCAAAGAACTTGAAAGATTTGTTTGTATTCAGAAATTTCCATGAGTATTGCTGGGACAGGAAACAGAAATGAGGGGAGGAGGCAGTTAGCTGGAAGGCGATGCTAGATCAAGAATGTTTTATTTAAGGTAGAAGATGAAGGTATGTATATATGAGAATAACCTAGCTGAAATGGGGTAAGTGTTAATGGGGAAAGAAAAGGAATATTTTCAGTAGGGAAATCCTTGAGCAGAGAGGGGAGGGGACCCACGGTAAAAATGCAGGGCTTGAAAGGGAGATAACATAGGTCTTCCATGGTAACAATGGGGTACAAATGCAGGCAGAGTGGCAGACCACTATGGTCTGAACAGATCCCCCAAAATTCATGTGGAAACTTAATCCCCAATACAACAGTATTGGGAGGTGTGGTCTTTGGGAGGTGATTGAGTCATGAGGGCCCCTCCCTCATGAATGAGATTAGATTCTCTTATATAAGGGCTCCATGGAGGAAATTTCACCCTTTTTTGCCCTTCTGCCTTCTGCCATGTGGGGATCCTGGGCTCCTTCCCTCCAAGGAATGCAGTGTCCAAGGTGCCATCTTGGAAGCAGAAACTAGACAAACCCTCACCAAACACCAAACCTGCCAGCACCTTGACCTTGGACTTCTTAGGCTCCCAAACTGTGAGAAATAAATTTCTGTTCTTTAAAAATGATCCAGTCTCGAGTATTCTGTTATAGCAGCACAAATGAACTAAAACACAGACCAAAGGGTAGAAAGATAAGATCATTCTCATCTGATTAAATTGTTTTTATCTATGAAGTTGGAATTGAGGTCTTAGTTGAGATTAAGAGGTGCTATTAGAGGCACCTCTAATAGAAGGAAGAAGAGAAGAAGTAAAACAGCTGTTTGGGAGAGTAGAAGGCTAGAAAAGTAAAATTGGTTAAGGAAGAGTAGCTAGTAGGAGTCTCTAGAAGGGTTGAGTGCCCATTTGAGATCTAAGGTCATAAATTTGAAGTGAGGGAACATAATTTTCTTCAGTAATATTCAGCTTCTTGGGTACAAACATAGAGTGAGTAGAAGATTGGGTGTAACTAGGTTGTTTTTCCAGGAGTAATAATGGGGAGAGAGCAGAGCAAAGAATGTTTACTAGCACGTGATTAGACTGTGCGGCCTCCATAACCTGAAGAAGATATGGAGGAAATTAGTGAAAGATGATGATAGAGGTAAAGTCAAAATTTGGAAGTTTCTGTAAAGTCAGATATTCTCTGCCATGAAAGAAACAAACCAGTGGGCTAGAAGGAAAGGCAATGACAGTTAGATAGTGGAATATTTAAAATGGAGGATTAATTCATGATTCACTTCTTATGAATGATAAAATCTAAACTAGAATATGTCCATGTGAGTGGGTGTCTGACCATGTGAGTGAAGAAAGAATGGTGACAAAGAAATTAACAAAATTCTTAACTATCTAAAAAGGCATACTAATAAAAAGAATAAAAATTAAAATTAAAGATAAAATGTCAAATGATCTGCACATGAGAGGTAATATTAGAGAGGGGTGGGGAGGAAGACAACAGAGAGACTAGGAAAATAAAAATATGCTACTGGTATTTTATTATTTGGAGAGAGGATATAAACACTGACTTCAGACATTGATATAAAAATGTTTAAATGTATTTATTTAAAAATTAAGGGTAACCACTAAAAGACAAGAATAGTATATAAATTCTCAAATGATTGAGAAACAAAAGGATCAAAGAGTGCAATTAATTTGCTAAAAGGCAGAATGGGGGAAAGAGAACATGAAAACATGGTAAATAGAAAACTAAAATTAGCTGGCAGGAATAAGTTTGTATTGTATAAAGATTTGCAATAAATGTAAATGGTGGAGAGGGGAGAAGGGAGAACTTCTGAAATGGCTGAGGGAGGAACCTGGAAAATTCTTTCATCAAAAAGAAACAATAAAATTGGACAAAGTTGTAATAAACAACCATTTAAAGATTCTGGAGATTGACCAAAGCATATAAAATTTTCCCATAAATAAAAGTACAGGACCAGATGGCTTTGCCAGTTAATTCTACCAAAATGTTTAAAGAATAATTAACATCAATCTTTCATTGATTCTACAGATTCACTCAAAATCTCAGCTGGCTAATTTTTTTTTTTTAACAGAAATTGTCAAGCTGATCCTAAAACTTTCATTGAAATTTAAATGACTCAGAATAACCAAAAGGGTCTTGAAAAAGAAGAACAAATTTAGAGGGCTTACAAGTTCTAATTTCAAAATTTACTATAAAGCTAGAAGTAACCAAGACAGTATGGTACAAGCATTAAGACAGATACATAGGCAGAACTGAGCATTAAAAAATAAACCCTTACATTTATGGTCAATTGATATTCAAGAATCATGTCAAGGCAAGTCGATGGGTAATGAATAGTTATTTTAACATATGGTACTGGGACAACTGGATGTCCACATGCAGAAAGATGATTTTAGACCACTATCCCATACTATGAGCAAAAATTAACACAAAATGTAAAAACTAAAATCCTAACACTTTTAGAAAAAGATGTAAGAGAAAATCTTTATGATTTTGGGTTAGGTAGAGATTTCTTAGATATGAGACTAAAAGAACTACCCATAAAAGAAAAAAATTGATAAATTCAACTTCACAAAAATAAAAAAAATGTTTGCACTTCAAAGACACCATGCAGAAAATGAAAAGATGAGCCACATATTGGGGGAAAATATTTTCAGATCATATATCTGATAAAATACTTTCATCCAGAATGTATAAAGAACATTTACCACTCAATAGTAAAAGGCAGACAACTCAATTTTTATTTTCTTCAACTATGTTTTGTGTTTTTCAGAGTATAAGTTTTGTACTTCTTTGTTAAATTTATTTGTAAGTTTTTTATTCCTTTTGTAAATAGAATTTTTAAACTTTTATTTTTGGATTGTTAATTGCAATACAAAGTTAACTGGAACATAACTGCAATTTTATATAAAAATAAAATTGATTTTTTGTATATTGACCTTGTATCCTGCAACCTTGCTCAAATTATTTATTAATTCTAATAGTTTTTCAGTGGATATCTTAGGAGTATATATACAAGTTCATGTCATCTGCAAATAGAGATCATTTTGCTGCTTTTCTCTAGTCTGAATGCCTTTTTTTTTTTTTTTTTTTTTTTTTTGCCATATTCTTCCCTAATTGCCCTGGCTATCAGGGAGGCTAGATATTGAATAAAAGTGTCCAGAGCAGATGTCCCTGTCTTAATCTTAGGGGAAAAGCTTTCAGTTTTTCACTATTAAGTATTGTTAGTAGTGAGTTTTCACAGATTCCATTTATCAGGTTGAAAAATTCCTCTTCTAGTCCTACTTTGATGAGTGTTTTATGAGTGTGGTGGGGAGATGTGGTGCTCTTGTTGTTTTTTTTTATCATGAAAAGGTGTTAAATTTTGTCCATTGCCTTTTCTGCATTTATTAAGATGATCATGTGTTTTCTGTCCTGCATTCTGTTGATATAGTGCATTACATTAATAGATTTTCAGATGTTAAAGCAATCTTGCATTCCCAGGATCAATCCCACTTAGTCATGGTGTATAATTCTTTTTGTAGGTGGCTGGATTCAGTTTGCCAGTGTTTCATTGAGGATTTTAATGTCTATATTCATAAAAATATTGATCTGTAGTTTCCTTGTGATGTCTTTGTGTGGTTTCAGTACTGGTATAACATTGGTCTCATAGGTGGAGTGGGAAAGTGTTCAACCCAATTTTAAAGTGTACGAAAATTTATTATTGCCATTTTGTGGGTATGAAGTAGCATTTCATTGTGATTTTAATCTGCTTTTTCCTAATAACAAACATCTTTAGTAAAAGATGTGTAATATCCATAAGCTTATTGGTCATTCACGTACCTTCTTTGGTGAAATATAAATTCAAATATTTTGCCCATTTTAATTGAGTTATTAAAAAGACTAACATACCAAATGCTGGCAAGGATGTGGAGAAACTGTGTATAAAATGGTGCAAACCACTTTGGGAAAATTTTTGACAACTTCTTAAAAGGTTAAATATAACCACACCATACAACCCAGCCATGCTACTCCATGAAAGTAATGAAAACATATGTCCACATAAGTATTCAGAGGTAAATACTCATAGCAGCATTTTCTTTTTTAACATTGATAGTAATCTTTAATGGATAGAAACAAAGATGCCTTATTAACAGTTAAATTTAAATTGTTCACTAGTCTTTTTCCTTATTTCAGGATATTACAGGGGTACAAATGTTTAGGTTACATATATTGCCTTTGCCCTACCCTAGTAAGAGCTACAAGCATGTCAAAAAGTGGGAACAATGAAAATGTTCAAGTAATAACATATATATCCATTCACAGGAATACTCCTCAGTAATTTAAAAGGAACAAACTACTGATACATGCTACAGCATGGATGAACCTCAAAAACATTATGCTAAGTAAAAGAAGCCAAATGCAAAAGAACTACATATTATAAGATTCCTTTTTGTAAAATGGCCAGAAAAGGCAAGTCTATAGAGACAGAAAGTAGGTTAGTAGTTGCCTAGGACTAGAAGTGGGAATAGAAAGTGACTGCAAATGAATATAAGAGATATTTTTGGAATCATGGAAATGTTCTAAAATTGGAATGAAGTGATAATTTCACAACTCTATACATTTATTAATTAAATGATCAATTGAAAATCATTTGATTACATACTTAAAGTGGGTGAATTTTAAAACTATTTAAGACTTTCAAAAACATAAATGTTTTAAATTCATTACTTAAATAAAGGGAGTTCTGAGAATGGGTTTTAAACTAATCCAACTATGCATTATTTAAGATCACACACATAAAATAATAATAATAATTTCTAATATTTATTAAGCATTTACTCTACATTTAATCCCCACAGCAGGTTCATGGAAAAGCATCAGTATCATTCTCCTTTTATAGATGAGAAACTGAAGCACAAAGAGGTCAGGTAACTTGTTTGCAACTTCCCAGCCAGGTAGTGACAAAGATAAGCTTTGAATTCTACCCACTAGACTATATTGCATCTCTGGTAGCAATGTCTAAAATAAAGGAATAGAGACGATAATCCAAGAAAATTATAAACAAAATATGTTTACACATATTTTATTATTTACACATACTACACAAATAGAAGTCAAGAAAAAAGACATTAAAAGAGAAGTATTTCATACTACAAAAACCTGACTGCCAAAAAGATATGAAATTCTAAGGGGGGGGGAATCTACAAATTCACCATTGGGGAAAATATTTATTTACTTCTCATCAGTTAAGCAAAACATTGAAGACAAAGAGAATTTGAATTCTGTAATAATAAACTTGATGAGAAAGAGAAAGGGCATGAGCATTCTTTTCAAGCCCACATGAAATTTCCACGAAAGTTGACCATGCATGATACACACACACACACACACACACACACATAAAAGAAAAATTTTTCAAAAGAAAAATTTTCCTAAAGCAGAAATCATATAGGCCATATTCTTTGACCACAGTGCCATCAAATTAGAAATCAACATGTAAAAAACAGCCAAGAAATTATCTGCTTAGGAATATCAAAACAGTCTTAAATATAATTTTTGGATAAAAGAAAAAGTAAAATGGAAATTACTACTATTTAAAAGTGAATAAACATGAGAACACCACACATCAAAACCATTTCTCAAAGGGAACATTATAGCTTTAAATGCATAGATTAGAAAACTAAAAATCTTTAAAATAAATGAACTGAGCCCAATACACAGGAAAGTACATGAAAGCTCTACACAATAGTTTCAAAGAAGTAGGGAAATTTAACAACAATAAAAACAGAAATTAACAGGCTAGAAAATGAAAGAAAGAAAAATCAATAAACTTGTTCTTTTAAAAGACCAACAAACAGATAAACCTCTGGCACATCTGGTAAAGAAAAAATGCAGAGGACACAAACAATATTAACGACAAAAAAGGAACATAGAGCCAAGTAAGGGGATAGTTTTATAAATTAAAAGACACTACATATATACAACATAATTACCAGCAAATTTGAAAATCTGTATGCAATGAATGATTTCCTGGAGAAAAAATAAATTTTAAAAATTAATTAAAGAGGCAAAACCTGAATAAAATATCAGCTGATTACAAAAAATAAAAGGGTAGCTAAAGGACTTCCCTAGAGCAGGTACCAAGTGGAGATGGTTTAAAAGGAAATTATGCCAAGCCTTAGAAATACATATGCCCTATGCTCTAGCAATTACCTTCCTAAGAATCTATCCTAAACAAATGTGCAGCTATGCACGAAAACATTTCTTGCTTTGAAATTTAGAATAGCCTAAGAAGTAGAAGCAATCTACTTTTCCCATAAAAAAATGGAGAAGTTACTAGAGCGTGGATATCCATATGATAGAATGCTGCACAGCCTTTAAAAAATGGGTTTGCCCTCTATGTACTGACACAGAAAGATCTTAAAAACATGCCAGTTGGCGAAAGAAATCAAATTTAGAACATATGATGATTTTATAATGCAGCAATAGAAAAATAAGGCTCTGTCCATTTTTATGTGAATGTCAATAGACACAATGAAGCTGGGGGAACGTTCACTCCTTGCTAACACTGGCCACTTCTGCGAGGGTGGGTGACGGTGTCACAGCATAAAAAGGGAATGTCACCGTCCTCTGATTAATTCGCATGGAGAATGCAGTCATCCCTCAGCATGGGGGAGGGGAGGAATTGTCGCAGGACCCCTACAGATACCAAAGTCTGCAGATGCTCAAATCCCTTATATAAAACGGTGTCGTGCGTGCATATAACCTACGCACATCTTCCTGTATACCTGAAATCGTATCCCAATTACCTATATTAGCTAGTACAATGTAAATGCTACATAAATAGTTGTTACACTGTATTTTTAATTTTGTATTAGCTTTTATTGTTGTATTGCTATTTTTTGTTGCCTTCTTTTTTTTTTTTAATATTTTTGATCTGAGATTGGTTGAATCTGTGGATTCAGAACCCGTGGATTTGGAGAGCCGACTGTATGTCCAGGTGTTGCTCGTATAAGTAACTATAAAAACACACTGAAGCATTCAAGTGGAGGATAGAGATTTCCCACAAGACAACCTTTAAGACCCATTCCAGATCTAAAACCCTATGACTCACCCCTGTCATGGAGCCTTCCAGACAAGACCATTACAGGGCAAACAGCTGTTTATGTTTAACATTCTACTCCCTGGCCGGGCCAGAGCAAATTGCTACTTTCCACGTTCTGCCCTGCGGAGGTGGAAGGCGCTGCTGGCACCTCGGGGTAGGCTTATTCCAAAGACACTCTTCTTCTCTCTGTCACTGTTCCCACTTGGCCCCTTAAACTCCACAAGTTAAGCGCTCCTGTGGTAGGATGCTGAGGCTGTCTCGTAAAATGTTAAGCTCCTTTCCTGACAAAAAACACAAAACACCCTGTCTGTTGCTTTGCCTAGAATAGGACTAAAGGACCTGCCCCCAAGGGAAGGGAGGTGGGTCTGTGGCTTTGCAGCCCAACAGCTGCCCGTCTGCTTGACTCCGCTCTGAGTCCAACCATGTGCCAGCAGCCGCTTCTCCCTTCCTTCTCTGGTTCTCTCTCCACTTGGGTGACCTACGAGCCAGAGACCTGGCTCGTTCCCTGTTGCTTTGTGCTTTCATCTACCACTCCCACTTCCGTGTCTGCTGAGCTGTAGCATGAAAATCAGCAGCACAGACTCCAGTAGTGCATTTTTGCTTCAAAGCAGGCTATCCCAAAATGTTGTGGCTCAAAACACCCACCGTTTCCTTAGCTCGCCATTCCGAGGGTCATTCCTTCAGGCTGTGCTCAGCTGGGCGATTACTCTGGTGTCAGCTGGGCTCCTCCATGAACCCGCAGACAAAGCGAGTCCTTCAAGTGGCTCTTTGGGGGATGGGCTTGCTATCAGCTAGGTGACAGGGTGGCTGGGACATGTGTCTTTCATACTCCAGCAGGCCAGCCCGGGCATGTTCGAATGGTGGTGGCACCTGCACAAGAGGGTTAATAGGCCATTTTCAGGCATTAAATGCTCAAGTTAAGACAAAGGAGAAACCCTACCCTATAATTTACCTTCCTGCTAAATGTCTCAAGACAAGCTTTAGTTCTCAGAGATTCTTCCACATCCCATGGATTGTAGTGTTTTAGCTCATCAAAGATCATCTAGTTCAACCCCTCTATACCCAGACTCCAATCTGGATTATGTCCCTTTAGGAGACTGGGAGGAATAGCTTGCAGGAATAAAAAAATTATTTTTATTCAAGCTCAGGTAATGGCAGCCCTCTCTAGCTATTCATGTGTGCTGTGATCAGGAGTCTACTCCCTGGGAGATTTCAGGATCAGGGGTTCTTTGAAGGAGATGGAAGAAATAGAGTAAAAAAAACCCTGAATTTTTCAAATAAAGAGGCTACCCACAAAGGCTGGATATTAATATTAAAGGCCACCTTCTGGGCTGGTGGCCTTAACGTCTTGACTAAATGCAAAGACCTGCAGGATTTAAGGTACCTGGTGGGCAAATTCAAATCTGCCCATTGGATGTATCATGCCAGCCCGTATTCCTCCCCAACCACTGCCTGCCTGATTTCCCACAGTTCCTGAGCCACTCCATAGAAAGTAGGGATGGAAAAGAGGTACCAAGAATTTCCTTTGCTGATTTTAAACCCAAAATGTCACCCATAATTGTGTCATGGAATTATATGATCTGCCTCTGACCCTAAGAATTGATTGTTCTCTTAAATAGTGTACATAGAGCAAAATATAATAAATATTTTTCTTAAATTACAGCCTTTCCATGCCAATCCTTGCACTGGCACTGGCGTTATATATAAAAGTATAAAGGCAAAATCTGTGTCTTCTGGATGCTCATGGTCTAATAGGACTACAAAGAGAAATTCTACTATTTGTAATGCAATGAGGTAACTGCTATGATGAAAAGAGTAAAGGAGGAGTTGGACAGTCATCAAGCAGGAGAGAGAACAGAGGTAAAGATTCAGAGGTGAGGGAGGGCTTGGCTGATTCCCGGGGGGGCGTGTTGGCCAGTGTTTCTAATGCTAAACGTAAGGTGGGGAGGTGGGCACAGACTGGGGGTGCAGGCAGGACCTGAGGCTAGAAAAGGCATCAGTGCTCAGATCAAGAAGGATCATCACAGTCATACTAAGCATTTAAGACTTTTCCCCAAGGGAAATAGGGAGCCACTGAGGAATTAAACCACAATAAATATCATTGCATTTTTATTTTAACAATACTGTTATATTTATTGGATGAACAGAAAGGCATTCAGGAGACCACTACCATTGGCCAGCCAAAACATAGTGACTTTCTGAACTAGGACAATTTCAGCGAAGAGAGAGTTGGGGATAACCAGACATGAGAGAAGCCTAGCACCAGGAATAGATGTGATTTGGTGGCTGGTTATATGTAAGGTGGAGGAGAAAAGGAAGAACCAAAACTGGTGATGACATTTTCACTTGGGCCACTGGGCAGATGCTAGCTAGTGTCATTGTCACCGTGAGTTTGGCCCCTGTGGAAGAGTTATGCAGGTGCATGCAAAGGCCATGGCCCCGTGGTCCTGGGGCGTGGGGAGAAGTAGCCTGGGATGCCAGCAAGATTTTCAGTTAAGCTGAAGCAGAGAATGATTGGAGAGAGGGAAGAGAGAGCCAGAAAAAAAAAAAAGCTAAGAACTGAGCCCCGGGAACACAGACACTAAACAGGGCCAGAGGAAATGCAAGCTGGAAAGGAAAGTGAGCCACAGGGAGGGAGTGGCCATCAGTGTCCTCTGCCTGCTGCAGAACTGCAAAGATAAGCCTGGAAGCAGTCACCTCATTACGCATGGAGGTCGCTGGTGACGTCAGTGGGAGCTTTCATAGGCAGACAGGGCTGGGTTCCAGGGAGCTGGGAGCGGGAGAGAGGTCAGAACAGGGCGCCGGCTGATAGCGACGACACTTTAGAAACAGGGTGGAAACATAATGAAAGACACATGGCATCAGGTGGAGGGGCATGCAGAGACTAGGAAGGACCTTGCTTTAAATTAAGGAGACTTAATTATGTTTAAATGTCATTGGGAAAGTGGGGATAATACTACTACCCTCATAGGGTTCTTATATAAGGATCAAACTGGAGCATGAATGTAAGGCATTGAAACACCTTACTGTTTATGAAAACACAGTGTCTGATAAATAGTGGCCATAATAATAATGATATTGTTAACAATGACAATAATAATAGTTGAATGCAAAACGGATAAGGAACAATGGAGAGCACAAGGGGGCAGGAAGGGAAGGGATCCAGAATGCAGGTGAATGGACTCATTGTACACAGAAGAGGTTCATTCATTCAACAACATGTGGCAAGCACTTGCTATGTGCCAGGCACTCCGCCAGGTACTGGGGATATAAGAGAACAAGAAAAACACGGCTTCCTCCCTCCAGGAGCTCATGGCCCAGAAAGAGAGATGTACAGTGAATCAACCATTACAGTATGGTGGGATGGTGTCAAAATCAGGGTGTGTAAAACCCAGGAGGGGACCCTAGTGTAGTCTTGGCTGGCAGGCGTGGAGGGGGCCAGGGAAGACTTCCTGGAAGAAGTGATATCTAGCCTTAGACCTGAGTTCCCTAGACAGGAGACAGGCAGTGAAAAAAAAGAAGAGGGGGAGACAAGATGCAACAGGTTTGGAGTAAATAGGACAGGGAATGGAGGAATTCATGCTGGGAATCTCCTTTCTTCTGCAGTGTGGTGAGTTTATCCCAGAGCTGAGAATGGGCTTCTGCAGTGCACAAGCAGAAGGAACTGGGCACATGGTATACACGCTAAGCGGTATTGAGAGCACGGGTGGGACTGCTGTGATTGCCCCTAGATCACCAGACAAGCTGGGCAAGGTTTGCAGAGTGGTGCCGCAGGCCCAGGGGCAGGGAGTTGAGGGTGCTGGCCAAAGAGAGAATGATGTGATGCCTTCCTAGATAAGAATAAAGTAAAACCAAGAGATGACTGATCGAGCCCCTAAATAGAGAAGAAGCCCAGAAACAAAATCACGATGCAAAGAGCCAACGTGGTGGAGATCCGGGTTGGGCAAGAGGCTGAGCTCAGAGAAACAGAGTTGACAGCAGCTCTGAGACAACAGAGCCCAGCAGGTGCCACAGGATGGAAGAGTGGAGGAGATGCCACGACGACCGAGCAGATCAAGACGCTGTTGGGTGTCAGAACGATCTCCAGGAGTGCCTAGGATGCTGCAGGAGTGGGATGGAGGAGAGGACAGTCAGCCAGTCTCTACGACCTCTGACAACTGTGCAGGTGGGCCCAGGGATGGTGTGGGAGAGCTATAGGGCTAGAAGCTCAGGCACGGCCTGCCTAATGACAAGGGCAGCCCACTCTGGTTTTATTACTCTTCCCTCTCGCAGTTCCCATAAGTACTCATGTGATCTTGTTTCCTGACTTTTTTATTTAAAAAATACAATCTATGAATATGAAGAGTGACCTATTTTCTTCCATGTCCAAATTACATTCTCATGTTCTCCCTGGGGCTGTTCCTTTGTTGCCAAGTGGGCAAGGCCAGCGAGTACAAATTTACCACTTGATTGAGGCATCACGATTTGCTTTTGAATACTATTGTTCAGTGACTTCAAGTCCTTCAGATGTTTCCCTTCAATCTCATCAACTAGACAAGTAAATAGGCAAGTAGAAAATGGCATATGAAATGAAGCTGTGGGGGTCTGTGGGAACCCTTGGTAAGAGCCCTAACCCAGTCTTGTGGGGTCAAGAAGGCCTTTTAGTGCCCAAAGATATTGTCTGCCTTCCTCATCCCCCTTCACAGCCTGGCCCAGTCACAAGTGCACCTGAGACATTAGCCACTTAAAAGCTAGGCAGACATGGAATCTTTTTTTTTGAGACAGAGTCTCACTTTGTTGCCCAGGCTAGAGTGAGTGCCATGGCGTCAGCCTAGCTCACAGCAACCTCAAACTCCTAGGCTCAAGCAAACCCTTCTGCCTCAGCCTCCCGAGTAGCTGGGACTACAGGCATGTGCCACCATGCCCGGCTAACTTTTTCTATATATATTAGTTGGCCAATTAATTTCTTTCTATTTATAGTAGAGATGGGGTCTCGCTCTTGCTCAGGCTGGTTTCGAACTCCTGACCTCAAGCAATCCGCCCACCTCGGCCTTCCAGAGTGCTAGGATTATAGGCGTGAGCCACCACACCCAGCCCAGACATGGAATCTTAAGGAAAAAGCATTTTTGCCATGCTCTTTGGTGTAGTAGATATGGGGAAAGTGCACTGACCTTAATTTGGATTCATAAAGGAAACTATTAATCAAAAGCTTGGGCTGGGTGTGGTGGTTCATGCCTGTAATCCTAGCATCCTAGGAGGCCAAGGCTGGAGGATTGCTTGAAGCCAGGAGTTTGAGACCAGCCTGAGCAAGAGCAAGACCCCATCTCTACAAAAAATTAGAAAACTTAGCCAGGCGTGGCGGTGTATACTCATAGTCCCAGCTACTTGGGAGGCTGAGGCAGGAGGATTGCTTGAGCCCCGGAGTTTGAGGTTGCAGCGAGCTCTGATTATGCCATCACACTCTAGCCTGGGTGACAGAGCAAGACTCTGCTTATAAAAAAAAAAAAAAAAGAAAGAGAAAGAAGGAATCTTCCTAATAAAAATCAAAAGTTTGAAAGGCTCATCCTTAAACTTCTGATAAGCATTAACTCTTGAGTGGGGGCGTGGCCATGGGAAAGGGGAGGGGCTGTGAGTGAGGCACATTGGCAGCCCCCATTCCAAAGATGCTCCCCACATCAGCTCTCTTTGGCTTGGGTTTGCCTGGCTCCTCAGTCTCCTCGCCTGGTGTTTCCAAGGCAACAAAGTCCCAGATAAGTCCAACATTGGCCGGTCAGTTGTGTTTCCCGGAAAAAAAACAACACACAGAAGAGTGCAATGGCTGCGGGCCCAACCGGACAGCTTCCTGGATCCCAAAAGGCCACTGGTGGGTGGGCCCCTCTGTACTGCAAACGCTGACTGAAGAACAGCCAAGGAAAGGAGGGAAAAAGAAGAGAAAGCACGGAGCCTGGGAGAGAGAGAGGCAGGACTGGGGGGAACCCAAGACAGGATTTGGATGCGGGTAATTTATTAAGGACACGTTCATAGGAGAGAGTAGTACAGGAGAGAAGGAAGCGGGACAGAGCAGGGGAGAACATGAAGAGAGACTGTGATCTTAGGCAAAGGCCCTCAGAGGGCAGCTTCAGCCTGATCCCTCAGGGCCGCTCTGCAGTGTAGGGTACGCCTGACAGTTGCACGGGGAAGGGAGGCTCAGTGAAGGGAGCTGGGCTCTCCTAATCCTTCCCCAGCCAGGCAGTCCTCTGCTATCAGAAGCAGAAATTCCCCAAAGCCAGGGAGAGACACACAGAAGTGATAAAGAGATCTGAGTGTGTCTGGACAGAGCACAATGTCTACTCCAGTTACTAACGTTTGTCTGGGAAAAGTGAAGGGACGATCAGCAGAAATAGTTGGGACTTGAACATCCATTTCTTCTGTAGAATCTCAGAGTCTGAGGAATACCCAGGGAACCACTCTGGTTGGGAGGAGGCCAAGGAGAGGCTGAGGACTCCAGGCTCTCCAAGGAGAGCAGCTCCTCCTTCCTTTCTTTCCCATACCGTGTTTCTCCGAAAATAAGACCTACCCATAAAATAAGCCCTAGCAGGATTTCTAAGCATTTGCGCAATAGAAGCCCTACCCCGAAAATAAGACCTAGAGATGGGCGTGGCTACGCAGCGTATCTGCACAACCCATGCATTTCCTCACGGATAGGTAAAGAAGACAAGCAGCCCTTCTCATCTGCCCCATGAGAGCTCTATTGCTCGACATGAGAGATTGGGGCCAATGGTTCCAAAGGAAATAGAGTCGCAAGAAATTCAGGATGGAATTCAGGGTTTGGAGAGTTATGATGATGTTCCAGAAGAAGATGACTTAACTATATTTGAATAAATGTAGATTGTACCATACTTAAAAAAAATAACACATCCCCTGGAAATAAACCCTAGAGTGTCTTCTTGAGGACAAATAAATATAAGACCTTGTCTTATTTTCAGGGAAACACTGCACTAACCTTCCCTACACAATGTCTTGTAAAGAAAGGCTTCCTCTGCTAAAAAGAAGTTTGAAAGCCATCGTACCCACAGCTCTTTATCTCCTCCACGTGTAGGGCAGGCAGAGTCAGTCAAGGTGGTGATTACAGGTGGTAGTCCCGGGTGAAATGGTCACCCTGCTGTAGGACAGCACCAGTCCTAGCCCTGATGGGCACCCTCCCTCCTGGCCCCAAACCCCAGGAGACCCACCAAGCTGGAGACCCTGAGCCCTCAACAGAATTCTGTGAAAATATGCACAAAACATACTTCATTTTTCAGTGTGTGACAACGAGATGGTGCCCAGACACAGAGAAAGGACAGAGCCAGAAAGAAGGGAGCTTGTGCAACTTGTAAATAAAACCCTTGGCAATGAAAAATGCTACCCCCAGATCCAGCGAGGAGGACTGAAGGGAGATTTGTGGTCCCAGAGAAGACTTGCTCTCCATCTGGTTAAACAGGTTGCTGAAAAATAGCTTTAATTTCACTCCAGGAGGAAAGATACAAACTGAAAGACTTACTGGGGGGGAAGGGGGAAGAAGCCCCTGGATTCCTAACTTTGCAATTATTTAACGACTATTATGTGCCAGGCAGCCTACTTGATCACTTGCCCTTGTGGAAAAGGGGGAAGGGAAGGGAGGACATAATTAACAGAAGTCCAGCAGGACCCCAGGAGAAATAAAACCAGAGAGCACAAGGAAGGAAGTGTTGAATGTAGGCCACTGAAATTCCAAAGTGTCCCATAACTGCCACTTAAATGTGCCACCAACCTGTGAAGTTATTGTGCGCTTCAGAGAAAAAGACTCCATCAGCTCTCAGGTGGTGTAGTAAGTTATGGACAAATTTGGCTGGCTGGTCAAATTCATGTGAATTAGTTGTCAACATCATAAAATTGAGAAGTTTCACATAAAAATCACAACTTCTGGTGGGGAGGGGTTCTATTTCTTTTCTTTTCTTTCTTTTTTTTTTTTTTTTTAATTGCTCTTAACAACGCTGGACCCAAGATCCTGAAGGTAATGGTGAGTGGTAGCTGGGTAGTTCCTTGTGCCTTTACATGGGGACACTTTCACATTTCCCTGCAGTGAGGTGACCCTGCAGCATGGAGAACAGGACACTTATACCTACACAAGTGTCTCAACGAAGATGTGTCACTTGAGCGGACAGGAAAGCTGGGTCTGTTGTTGATAATCAAAATAGGACTTTCCAAGAACCTTGGCTTTTTGCCAATTCTATCCCCAGTTGGAATTGTCCCATCTCTGTGCACCAGGGCAATAATCATACACCTAGCTCAACTAAATACAAGCCTCATCTAACTGTAGTAAGCCTAGAAACACTACATTTTCTGTTAACCAGGAGGCGTAGGTGAATAGCATTAAAGAATGGTCAGTCTCTGGGCAGATAATAGCATTCATACCATTTGCTGAGCATGGCTCTAAGTTTTTTGCACGTTATCTCCTTTAATCCTCAAAACAGCCCTGTAAGGTAGGTCATATTACCAATCCCATTTTACAGTTGAGAAAACTAAGTTTCACAAGTTAAAGAGTCAAGATTTGAATAATTGGGGTTTTTCTGTATTTTGTGATCAGTATAGTCAACAGAAACTAAGATTTGAAAGAAAGGCTGGAAATCATATGTGTTTATCCAACTGTGTCAGGCTCCAGGACGGAGCAGGGGGTATGTCCAGAAGGCTGGAAAGGTGTGCAGGGTGTCAAGCAGGAAGGCTGACACCAGGAGACACTGAAAGGAGCCAAGCCTCGGAAAACATTGGGGTGATCACGTTTCCTAAACCAAAACTGAAGCTGGTCTAGATTTAGAGCAGTCTACTCACAAGAGCAAGACACTTGGGAAATGAGTGTCAATACTGAAAAACTGGCTTTATGATTGGCAAGATGCCAAGGTGCAAGCCAGGTGGTCAGCTAATAACAATAGCTAAAATGTATTGCGTTGGCTTTCCTATACACAAGGCAGGGTGCTAAGCACTCTGCATGCACTAACTCTACCCTGTGAAGGATGTGCTATGATTATCCTCATCATACACATGGGGAAACTGAGGTGCAAAGACAGGTTAAATAACTTGTCCAGTATCATAGTAACTGGAGGAACTGTGAGTGAATGTCTACAGTTGTTTGCAGAGTCTGTAATCATAAACCCTACATTTGCCATTTCAGCCTGCCTGAGAGCCAGGCAGGCAAACACAGGACAAGAGGTGAGGTGAGGGAATCTTCTGAGGATGCAGCAGCAGGTGTCTGGAGCCAAAGCCTGGACAAACAGGATCAGAGGCCCAACACAGGGAGTCCGACCTCAAAAGCAGAAATCCCTCATCAAACTCAGTCCTGTCGGGAGTATGGGAAATGCAGATTCCCTCAACCTGCAGGAGAAAAGGTCATTGTACCTAGCCCATTGAGAGGGCCATTTGCCTGGAATCTATGAATTCATAGTGGGCACCCTTACAGCCAGAAATCCCTCCACACCGTGTTTACCTCCAGAGAAGCCCTTATCAGCACCTGCTGTGGACGGAAGACACAGGGTGCTCTTCAAGGATGGCGATCACCACACTATTCCTAGTAGCAAAGAGGGAAACAACCTAAGTGTCCATCAAGAGGGGAATGGCTAAGTCAATCGTAATGACCCCATTCAGGAAAACACACTTGAACAAAAAACACACACACCTCCCATGAACAGATTCCATGATCCAAGAGGCAGCCACGGAGCTGTGCCACCCAGAGCTCCCTTCGAGAAGGCACGTGCTGCTCAGCCTCAAGGAGCACAGTGAGCTGCCAGTCTGCACCTGCAGAGGTTTGGGGCTCACTGCAGCATTTGAGTTGAGTCTCTGTTCTTCCTGGGAGTCTCCTAGCCAGTGACTGAGCATGGCTGGGATATTAACACCTGGCCATTTCTGCCCAGCGAGGCATTCCTCCAAAGGGCAGTGGTAACTCTGAGCTCCCATTGGGCTGGCTGAGACTGTCAGGCCTGTGCTCCCTCTGTCCACCCCGGTCCCTCCCCCTTTATCTTTCACAGGCATCACCCCAATTAACCTCTTATACTCCCAGGCCCTCAGTGTTCGCCTCCCAGAGAACCCCAACTGGCACACCCATTGATGAATGAAAGTAGCAAATTATAGGACATGCATACACTGTGTAAATAAACAAATACCTACATGAATAAATCTTTTCTTAAAGGTAGAGAAAGAAAAAAAAGAAAAGACGAAAAAGAAGGAAAGGAGGGAGGGAGGGAGGGAAAAAATAAACCTCACACACCCAAACAAATCGTTATTTTTCTACGCATTCATATAAGTGGATAGGTATGCATTGAAAGGTTCTAGGAAAAGCCACCCAAATGATAACAGTAGCTACTTCTTGAAGTGAGAAAAAGTTTGAGGATGATGCATCAACAGGACTTTAGAGTACTGTACTGCTTTGATTTTCTTTTTGCAAGGAGAATGCATTCAGACGCATGTAATCAAAAACTTTGAAAACATGCACCAGCCCTTGGGAATCCAGGTCCCTGGGCCACGACTGAGTTTACTCAAGGAGGAGCCCCAGCATCTCTGCCTGAGTCAGCGACCCCCAGAGTGGGGCCCACGGCGACCCAGAAGTGTCGCATCCTGCAGGGGTCTGCCAATCCTGAACCTGCTCCCTGCCTCTGTTGGAATAGCCAACAACCACAGTGATGCATCGAGAAGGTGTCCAGAAAGATCTATGGAGTGTTTTAAATTGCATGAAACTTTCCTGGCCTCCCCGGCTGCACTGTGCAGAGATGCCATAACTCCCCGGTACAGCATCTCTGAGAATTGCACTTGTAAATCTTTCCCCACGTGGCACGGAGCACATCGGAGGATGATTCTGGGTGAAGCTAAATCTAATCAGCTGCAGGAACAGTTCATGCGGGAGGAAGACACATTTGTTACTTATCTGCCAGAACTACCTCTTTCACCTTTGAGCTGTCAGGGTCTTCTCTCTCTCTCTCTTTCGCTCGCTCTCTCCTCCCTGACTCCCTCATCTCTTGCCTCTTTCCTCCTTCCCCCAGTGTCCTTAGCCAATCATGAAGGGACAGGCTAGGAGGGGAGAGCCCTAGGCTCTGAGACAGCAAGCTGAGCGCAGGCTGGAGGGAAGCTTCCTCCTTGGACTGCTGGACCACGTGCTTTTCCCGGGCAACGCGCTGACACCGACAGGCTGGCAGGGCAGAGGTCTGTGATCTGAATATAGCGTGAATGGCTTCTCACAGCGTGCCCGGAGGAACAACCCGAGCTGCCTGGGTTCACGCTGTTAACGTTTAGGAAATGACTATTATTTTTATTTTTAGACACCAGTAAAAATGGCATCTGGGACCAGAGCAGTTAAATGTTTCATTCCTACTGACCCAGAAGTCTGAGTTATGGTTGGGGTTGCCCAGCCAAGCAGGGCAGTGGGGGCGAGGGAATTCTGGGAGGAAGTTCACCCCCAGCACTGCAGGGATGGAATAGAGCCCAACTTGGAAAAGAAATTGGAGAAAGAAGTCCCGAGAGGTCCCAGAATTGTCATCGTTAGCCAAACTGAAACTCCCAATGCCTGGCCAAAGAGTGCCTTAAGTAAAGAACCATCTTCTAGGTATTATCTACTGTGCCCCTGGTCGACACTCACCAAATACTCATAATAGCTTTGCAAAGAGAGTACTGTCACCTCCATTCAGCTGATGAGAAGAACAAATAACTCACCTAAGGTCACACAGCTGATGAGTGTCAGGGCTAGGTTTGGTAGCAGGTTCTATTGAAATCACTACACTATCCTTCCAGCCCTCAATGCCAAGGTCTTGCTCTCAGTGAACTGCTTATATTATCCAGGTTTTCAGACCAGCCAGATCTTCATGGGCACTCATCTCAGAAAATGAACAAGTGGGGTGATAAAGCGCTCGTGGGCTAGTGTCAACCTTTGCAAACACATCCAGCATCAACTTTGTGAATAGGCTGAGATGTTGACACTGAGGTTGTGACCGAATGCCTGTGACCCTTTCCCGTGTGCTAAAGGAATGATAGCATGAGTAGTTTAGATTCCTGCTCTACCACTTCCTTTTTTTTTTAATTAATTAAAGTTTGCCTTTCCTTAGTTTTTATCTAATGGTCCTTTTTCTGTCCCAGGATCCCACCCAGAATACCACATTACATTAGTTGTCATGTCTCTTTAGGTACCTCTTGACTGGATCAGTTTCTCAGACTTTCCTTGTTTTGATTGACCTTGGCAGTTTTAAAGGTCAGGTGCTCTGTAGAATGCCCCTTAGCCCCACCACTTTCTACCCAAGAAATCCTACCAGAAGGCAGAATTCTTGCAGTTATCACAGGCATCTTTCCACTTCACATCCAGAGAATAACTTTGAGATATTAGGACAAAGATCATCAAATTTATTCATTCTACCAAGAACCACTGAGCCTCTGACCTGTGCAAAGAACATCCCAGAGGAGGCACAAAGGAGGGTGCAAGAGAAGCAGAAGATGAGGGTTGACTGCCAGCTGGTTCTCATCCACCTTCCTCCCTCTGGTCTCAGTGCCCTCACCTGTGAAAGCAAGGTTGCACTTGTGAACAAAGAGTTGCACTGGGTCAGTGTTTCTCAGAGTAGAGTGCAAAGCTACCTGCATTAAAATCTCAAAGGCACGTGTCAAAAGTGCAAATTCTCAACCTCACTTCAGATTCATTTATCAGATGCTCTGGTCAGGAACCTACTTGGGAAGAAAACAAGACTGCAGTTGACTCTGAGGCCCAGACAAGTTTGTAGGCCACCATGAAAGATGGTAATGAACAGTCTACCCAGCCTTGATGGGACGTGTACGTGCCCGGGTGGATACAAAGGCAGACAGATGAAAGCAGGTAACGTTGCACTGAATTTCAGAAGGAATGGTACAGACAAGGATTGCTGGGGTCTCAGAGAAAGGAGCCATGATCCAGATGGCTGTGCTTGGTGTCAGGGAACAGAAAAAGCATCACCCAGACCTGAAGCATAAATGCGTAAACAGAAGACATCCAGAGCATGGTGAGGTTGGGTGGCAGCTTGTAGGTACAGAATGGAGAATCTGGACTCCAAGGTGACTTGTAAACTTCAACACAGATGCCCAAGAGAACAGTGGGAGACAGGGAATCTATAAGGCAGAACTGGCATGGAACAGGAAGATAGAAAGATGAGTTTTGTTTTAGACATGTTGTATTCAAGGTCTTGATGAAATATACAAGCAGACATGTCCCATAAGAAGTTGGGGGTCCGGACTAAAATCCAACTGGGGCGGGGGTGAGGATATCCTACATCCTCATAGGCCTTTGGATCACACCAGAGCTGGGTTAGAGGTGCCCTATCTCATTGCCCTCAACCTGAGTGGCTTTCAGCCAAGTCAATGAACTCCTCTCAGCTTCAGTTTCCTCCTCTGTGAAGTGGGTGCAGCCTTGACCTTCAGGGCTATGTTGAGGATTTAATGAGATACCACTTGTAAAGTCTTCAGAACATCCTCGGAAAAATCAATATTAATTCACATTCAGGATCAAAGTTAAAGTTGAAACCATGAGCCAGACCTTGAGGGAAAGGAGGGAGAGAGTGAATAGCAAAGAGAGGGGTTTAAAATCTGAGCCTTGGGGGAAAGAAGGGATGGGGACAGCAGAAGGAACAATAGCCCAAACAAAAGAAGATGGTTAAGATCAGAGGAAGAGCAACAGTATCACTCAGTGGGAGGTAATGCTGACCTTCGGGGGGGATTATAGACAGTCAAGTCCCACAAACCCAGGTGCACATCCCTCCTCCTCCACTCATTGGCTGGAAACTGAGACTTGCTGAAACCATTTCCTCAACTGTAAGTCTGGGGTGACGATACCTTCCATGTCTGGTTGTTGTGATAAACAGCTGAGATGCTACATGTAAATCTTAACATCCCATAGGAGGAACCCAATGAATATTAACCAGTATTATAATTATTAGGCAGGCAGGGCCAGCAAGTGTTTTGCAGAAGGAGCAGCAGACAGTGTCTAATGCCATAAGGAGATTAAGAAAAACGAGGACTTGAGAGAAAACCCTGGATTTGAGATTTCAGTGAGCAGAGACAGGTAGAAGGCAGTGGGAGGGCTTGTGAAAATGAAGACAGCTGGTGTGGACTCCTGTCTTAGGGCCTCCCAAACTTTTATAAGTCATGGAACACACAGAAAAGTATCATGTTTACACCACACACTGGGACTAACCATTGAGGCTGCTCAAAACCAGGGAAGACCATCCCAGGAACTCCGAGTGCCCCAAGCCCTGTCCATCTGCCTTGCGGGCTGTGAGGATCAACATCCCAGTGTTCTGTAACCCATCCCAGCGCCAGGCTGCCAAGGATACCAGTTGAGCAGCTGTGCCCTGTTGCCTGCCCCATAAAGCCAAGAAAACAGCAACAAGATGTCTACAATGATTACTGAAACAGTTTTTCCATGAACCACTTATTTAAAGCAGGGGCAGCAAACTTCTATAAATGGCCAGCTATTTTAAGCACTGTGGGCCATATGGTCTCTGTTGCAAGTATTCAACTTGGCTGTTTAAGTGTAAAAGTAGTCATAGGCAATTCCTAAATGAATGAGCATGGTTGGGTTCCAATAAAACTTTGTGTACAAAAACCGACAGTAGCCTGGATTTGTCCCACGGGCCATATTTTGCCAACCTCTGACTCTGAGCTTCAAAATCTAATAATATGCTCCCACCACAATTGCCAAACACACAAGAATAGCTAAAATTAAAAGGACTGATATTACTAAATTTGGGTGAGGCTATGGAGAAACTGGAACTCTCATCCGTTGTTTATGGGGGTATAAATGAGTACAGTCACTTTGGAAAACTCTTCACAGCATCTACTGAGGCTAAGTATACAGAGTCTATAACCCAGCAATTCCACTCTTGGCTACAAAGCCAATTTGGCCTATGTCTGCCAAAGCATATATACAAAGATGTTTGTAGTGGCTTTATTCATAATAACCAAAAACTAGAAACAGCCCAAATGTCCAGAAACAGTGGAATGGATAAAATCTGATATAGTCAGTACAGTGGGATACTATACTGGAAAAGGGAATGGAAAAGAACACACCCTGCTACGTGCAACAATCTGAATTCACCTCACAGACATAATGCTGAGCAGAGAAGCTGTATGATTCAGTTAATGCAAAGTTCTTGGAACAGGAAAAAAAACAATCTATAGTGAAATAGATCCGAAAAGTGATTTCTTTTGAAGAAAGATATGGACTGGGATTCCTTGTTCTGGGAAGGGGTTACATGGTGTGTGTATATATATACATATACACACACACATGAAAAAAAGATGTACACTTAAGTTTTGTGTACTTCATTTTGTTACATCTCTATAACATTTTTAAAAGAACAAATACCCCCAAAATGCAGAGAATTCTGAATCCAACATGCCTATATTTCAGGGAACCCATAATGGCACGCACACTCCCCCTACAAAGCCTGTGGGATCGAATCAGTCTTTGGGCACATGTAAGACTTTTCCCTCAAGCATGCTGGAAATTCATATTTCACTGGCCTAGCTTAAAAGGACCCTAATATTTCCCTTCTGGCAATCAGACAGCTGCCAGGTGGTAGCCAAGTTGGAGGCAGAGGGGAAGACGGGGTTGGTAGAGGAATAAAGATGGGGGTTGGGGGTGGGTAACAGCAGGTGACAATGAACATGATTTGTAGGGAACAAACATTGCTCCCAGTCACCTAGTGAAGGATCCCAAACTCTGCAGCCCATGATTCCCGCTGAAGGCCATTCTGGGAGGTGACATTACCTGCCAGGATGGGAGCTATAATGGTCACAGCACAGAATGCATCACCTAAGGCTGGGCTGCTTCATAGATATGAGCCCTCAGAGGACAGGGGCTCTTAGGAAACTTTAATCATGCGCACTGGGTTGTTAAATTGTCTGGAAGTGTCTGCTAAGTTGTAAGTCATCACTTATCTGTAGACAAACATCTTAATCTGCCCACAGCTACTGGCAAGAAGTGGCTTTTTCTTGGGCCTCCAACAACACACAGTCCTGGCTTCACTGGGTAACTAGACTAGGAAGTTCCAACACTGTTATTGAAAACATCTATTTAGGTCTGACACTCAAATCCAGTTTTCTTTCCAACCCTTGGCTCTCTTCACCTTCAAAATTACTGCCTCCTGCTCTTTTTGCTACCTGTTGAGAAGTTGGTGACCAAATGAGTTTTCAGAAGGGTGTGGAGGGGGGTGTGGGGGACACAGGAAAAGAAACCAACATTCATTGACTCCTTCTAGGTTCCAGATACTATACCAGAGGGTTCTATAGATCTGTGCTGTACAGCGCAGTAGCCGCTAGCCATATGTAGCTATTTAAATTTCTAGGTCAAATTAATTGAAATTAAAGGAAATTTAAAATTCGGTTCTTCAGCTGCTCTTGCCACATTCCAATTGCTCAGTGGTCATGTGTAGCTAATGGCTGCTGTGCAGGACAGTGCAGATATCGAACATTTCTATCATCGAAGAAATGTCCATTGGACAGCCCAGCATATATAGACCTTCTTCCCCTTGATCCTGGCAACAGTCCTCTCAGGTAGTTTATTGGTTGGAATGCATTGCACTGCCGCTAACAGAAAATCCCAGTTTGAAATGGCTTTTAAAATAAATTTATCATTTATTTTTTAAAAAATAATATTTATCTACGCCTAGGAGCCCAGAAGTCAGGCGGTTACAGGCCCAGCACAATCACGGAGGTTATTGAGGACCTAGGGCCTCCCTGCCTCAGTGCTTTGCCATTCTCACTTCTGCCTTCACATCGAGTCTAGTTTCTCATGTGGCTTCCAGATGGCCACCAATGGCCACTGGGACAATGTGCTTCTTTGTTCCTACCTCCCAGGGGAAAGTAAAAAATACCTCTCTTCCGATCCGATTGGACCAACTGGGATCACATGTCTTCCCCTGACCAATAACAGATGTCAGGGACTTCCACGTACTGCTTGGGATGAACCGAGATGCCTCTATGGAAGTAGGGGTGGGAAAACCTGAGCAAAACACAGCTCTGTTAGAAAGGAGGAAGAAGGGATGGCCAAAATCATCTGCTAATGTGCACATTGTTACTCCTATTCCATAGAAACCAAGGCTTAAAAGGGTCAGTAAACGACCCAGTCCACAAAACACACACTGCACAGAGCAGAAGATCCATCCCGGGTCCACCCTGCTCGTGCCACCTCCCACATGCCATCCTGCCACTCAGCGCTGGGTGCATGTTGTCATTCAGCAGCGCACTGCCACACCGCCACTGGAGTGGTTATCCCCTCGCTCCTGATTAGTATTAACATGATGATTAGCTAATAAGGCGAAGCGGCAATGAACCTGCTCTGATCATCTTCCTGTGGAAGCAACTCCTGGTTATCTGTTGTACAGGACATAGTATGCTGCTTTTCTCCTCCCAACCTTTCCTTTTATGTTAAATATATGATTTTTATCCTCAGAAGGGGGATTATCTCAGAGCAGAATTGGCAAGGTTAAACACTATCTATAAAACACATTCAGCTGTGCCATGAAATGAATTACATAATATATCAGTCATCTACCTGGCTTTCAAAAACCTGCAAATGCATTTCTGTTCAGTATGGGTGAGTATTTTATATTTTACCTCCCTTCCCATGAAGGTAAAAATGACCTTGGTTCTTAGGAAGTGAAGATATATTGAACGGGTTAGGATCAACACAGTTCCATTTCATTTAGTCTCCACTAAAATTGCAAGGAGTGAAAATAGAGATTGAATTTATTTTACTATATATTGCCTCATTTGAACTTTAGTAAGGCATTAGCTTCTAAAGAAAACCCTCCCCCTTCCATAATCTCTTATTGATGGCATGTTAAGGAAATTGCCTTGACTTTATTGATTCTGAGCTATGAGGTACAATGTACCCACTGGTGTGTTAAACTGAGCAAAGTGTGCTGGGCTGGCTGTCACTGCAGAGATGCAACTAGCTGACAGTGCAGCACTTTGGCCCTTCCCAGCACCCATGGCTGTTCTCCCCAAAGAACAAATTAATAGAAAGCCGGGTGCCTCAGAGCCTTTCCCCCCAACAACCTTGCTTTGGAAGAGCAAGCAATGGCGGGAGATGAGCCTCGTGTCCTGAGGTGAGAACAGCAGGACAAGACCCCTGCCAGCCCCTCCACATCTCCAGCTTCCTGGGGGGCAGGAACCCCCTTCAGCAGTTTCCACTTAGAAACTGCATCCAGCCTGGTTGCTTAACTTCTTAGAGCTTCATAGTCCTCACCTGTACAATTTGTAGCAAGATTAAAAAAAAAAAAGTTGCTATTTCACTAGCAACAGCATTCCTGTTCCATATTTGTTCAGGAAATGACAAAGTGATGAGGACTTTGGGTAAGGAGGGCGAGACCCCAGAGAAGGGTGAGACAAGGTGGATCCCTCACATACTCAGCATGAAAAAGGAGTCAGCAGTGTGCAGGGATTGGAGAGAGAGTCAGGTGAGCAGATACAGGTGACAGATGGCGACAGGAAAAGGAGACGTGGGCACCGCTCTGGTGAAGACTTTTAAGGTCAGGAATAGCTGATATCATTTTACGTTGTTTGTGATGAAAAATTATTAATATCTGCTGCTCCCAGACACGTGAGAAAGTCTGTCACTCACACAGAAAGTGGTTCAGGGCATCTTTGCCATATTCCCTCCCTCGTACACTGAATAGGAAGGAGGCAGGGCCTGGGACCAGGAGAAAGGTCAGTACAGAGGGACGGAGGAATGTGGTGGGGTGGGAAGGGGGGAGGGGGAGGAGGGGGGATGAGCGAGGAATGGGGGTGAAAACTGGAGCTGGGAAGTGACCACAAATGCCCCAGCCCTGGGGCATCACGGATAGTATGGGAAGGGGAGAGGGTTCAGGATGAGGTAAAGCCATCTCTGCTCAGATTGCAAAGCATCAACTGACCCCAGCCAATACTGGGGCCACATGGGAATGTAACCCCATACTGTGCAGGGTTGAAGTGAGGCTTATGTTTAATAAGTAAATTTCCTGATTCCTAGACCTCTTCCCTGCTCTCCACCTCCCGTCCTTTTTGAAGAATGTGCCCTGCTGATGGCAGGTATCATTCTAGAACAACCCATAGCCCAGAGAGGCAAGCCAAGCTGGAAGGAGCAGCATGGTGGCACCCCAGTGGCAGTCCTCTTGCACAGAAGAGCCTTACCCATCTTTGCCCTCCCCAGCCTCACTTCAGCCTCCCATCCTATGGTCCTCATGCCTCCTCCTGGCCACACTCCGCACCCCCACCGCCCCACCTGGCCTCAGGACCTACCTCCCTTCTCTGGCCTCTACACCCTCTAATGAACAGGCCCCAGAAAGCAGTCAGCAGCAACAGGTGCCCAGAAGAAAGTCCTGAACTGCCTGGTTCCTACCCAGTAACCCTGGGTCCTCTTGGAGAGCCAGGCCCAACTGAGGATGCCTTGGGCTCTCAAGTCAGGGCTAGTCTACGAAAGTCAAGTGCATCTTTGCCATATTCCCTCCCTCGTACACTCGTAGAGTGTAGTAGAGTACACTCGTACTCTACTATTCCCCCTTCTCCCCAGTGTTTATCTTCATTTCTTCCCCAGAACCCATGCCTTGCTTGCAAACCAAGTGGCCCAAGGGACCTCATGTAGGGGCATTTACCTTTGTGGAAAAGGGCACCGCAAGGAGCTGAAGGAATCACTTTATGGAGGACAGAGCATCTGCCAACTGCAAGCGGAGGTTTGGGACTATGTGTTTGGGGTTGACAACGCAGAATGACCTATACCCGCCGACCCTGCCAGCCCTTTCCAAAAGAAAAAACAGAGGGAGGGTCCCCATCAGCTGTACCTTTCCTCAGAGCCCAGCCCAGGGTCTGGCACAGAGAGGATCATTAATTGCCCCAGGCAAGCCCAGGCTGAGGGGCCACCAGCTGCCAAAAGGGGGGTTCGTCCACCCCTGGTGACCCCAAATTATAGGTAAAAGCCTTCCAAGCCTAGCAGAAGTGCACCGTCCCTTGCCTTCTGAACCTGATAATGAGTTTGCTTTCTCAGGAGTGAGATCGGAGGGGAGTGAAGGTTACACAAATAAACCACTTTCTCGCCGATGTTAATTGACCCACGTGTCTGTGCTCCGGGTGTTGCACTGAGTCTGGGAACGCTCAGGCTGTTCTGTTTTCTCCGTCTTAGCACAAAGTGGAAGGAGTTGAGAATGGGGTGAGAGAAGAAGGTTATGCGGGCAGCAGAAGTCCCAGTGTTCAGCAAATCCATGTTGCACGAATGTCAGCTTGAGGTGACACTAGACATTATACAGGTCACAGGCCAGTGGCTCAAATGCCTCCAGGTGGAAGTGAGCGAAGCCGGCCACCGGGGTAAGTAACGAGGGCTGCCATTCTCGGGAGGGACTGTGCCCTTTCCAAGAGCAGCAGCCTCTCCCCAGCTGCAGACAACCATTGCCAGGCAAGTGTGAGAATCCCCCGTGCCTAGATCTTCCTATACCTTTTCCCAAGAAAATCTAGAAATATGGATATTTATGAAAAAATGGGCCCATTTTGAAACATTAGAAACCAGTTCAAAAAATTTCAAGCACTATACTGGTCAATGAAAATGCATGTGAAGGCTGAATCCAGTCCCCCTTGCTGGATGTAGAACAGTGGTTCTCAAACGTAAGTAGGCGCCACCATGTCTTGTAGAACTTAGTAACAGCGCAGAGCGCCGGGCCCCACTCCCAGAGTCTCAGATTCAGCAGTTCCAGTGTGGGGGCCAGGAAATTTCGTTTCCATTGAGTTCCCAGGAGATCCTGGGACTGCACTTTGAGATCCACCACTGTTGGAAACCACAAGGGTCTCTGGCCTTTCTTTCTGCCCCCATGATGTGCTGCTGGCCCATGTAGAAAGGGCCCGTTCTCTCCTTCAGGGACTCCTGTGAATGAGGTTCTGTGTGTCACCTCCCTCCATCTAAAGCCGGCCATCAACACATGTATTTAAAACAGGAGTGTGATGCTCTACCTCTTGGGCGCTTCCATTTCCTGATTATATTTTCCCGGCAAGGCCTGGACCCCAAGCATCATATTGTCTTCTTTAAGTCCCAAACCAAAAGATGCTCTGTTGGAGAATCAGGTGCCCCTTAGACCTGTATTGCTCAGTTGCACTCAGTCGTGTTAATATTAGATAAAATCCAATATGAATCCTCTTGGTGTCAGGGGTTCTGCAAGGTTGCTATAATCGCCTGAAGCTTGAAACACATTTTTAACCTCTTCTGTCCTCAGAGAGTCCGTTCCAACTAGGCCAGGGGAAATTTATAAACCCTCGGGATTCTCATTAGGGCATGAGAGCACATTTCTGGTAACTAGGGAACATTGGAAAAAGTAGCACATGCTTATTGCTCCAACAGGACTGTGCTCAGCCAGGATTTCCACTGTGACTTGTGTCTTTTCAAACCCAGAGTTACAGAGCTGAGTAGATCTTTTCTCCCCAGCACAGGCCCTGACTAGGAAGCAGTGAGCCTCCTTCCTCCAACTTCCCCAGTGAGTAGGGCAAAAATTGCTGAAGACCAAGTTTATAGGGTGGCCCGGAAAGCGAGTGATATGGGAACCGGACTCTCTTGAAAGACCCACTGCTAGGGCCCCAGAAGGGCAGCTCACATGCACGTCTCATGAAGATGGAGCTAAGAACTTAATCCCCAAAATTCTGACATGCTCATCCCAAATGCCTGCATGTCTTGTTCTTGAAATCACCCAACATTTCTTCTCTGAGATGTAAGAATAGCAGATTAGCAGACGAGTCTTGAGGGAACCATTCATGTCACTGTGTGGTATCTGGGTAAAGCCACCACCCAGGGCAGGTTGTAACAGGCAGGGAGCATCAGCAACTGTAAATGAGGCAGCCACAGGCCAGGGCTCAAAGTCTATGGGTTCCACTGGGGAAACCCCAACACAGAGAACTCCTGCCACTGAGGAGGAGTGAGGTCCCTGGGAGGGACGCTTATGGGTGGAATCCAGACTGGGAAACTTGCTTCAGCCCTGCACGATACTGCTTCGGGAAACTTGACACGGGGGCCCAGCATTCCCAAATCTCTCCCCTCTCACCTCTCCACCCCTCTCCTTACCCCCTTCAGCTTGGTCCAGGGTGCTCTCCCAGGCTAAGGCCTCCATCCCCTTTCACACTGGGCCTGGGGCCTGCATTCCCACCATGTTCATCACACAGAGTCACTCCTACTACAGCTTAAGTCCACTTCCCCCTTCTGACATCAGGAACCCTGACCTCATGAGAATCACAAAGGGGCCTGAGCACCATCTGTAACATGTGTATAATGATGACTGAGGGACAAATTCCACAGTGGCCTCAACATTCTTGGCCACTGTGAGCAGCTACACCCCAGAAGAGGGAGTCTGGGGATCCTCTCTGTTCCACCAGGTGTTCTAGTTTCCTGCAGAGATAAAGGAAAACCCCAGCATGGTTCGCTCTGGCCAGGATGTGCCTTGGGAAGAATTGGAGGGAAGAGCATTTAACCTGCATGGAAGAACCTGGATAAAGGGGAAAATAATTTACTTCCAAAGGGAATCAGCTCTGAGTACAGAACTTGGTCTGCGTACAGTCACAGTCCACCCCTTGGGCCTTCTTTGAGGCCACAGAGATTTACCCACATGGATTGCCCAAGAGCAGAGCCACAAAGACTCCCACCCCCATGTCTTATAATCAAGCCCTCCAGCAAGACAAACCTCAGGCATGTGCCTTGGCACCGTGTGTGCAGCGCAGGTGAGCATGAAGATGAGCTGGCAGCTGGGCTGAGCGGAAGAGCACATGGCACATGTCTACACGCCAGTCTTGACCCAGCTGCTTATCAGCTGCAGAGGACACAGCCAGTGAATTCCCCTCCCTGAGCCCCAGTTGGTTCGCCCATGACACTGAAATAATGGCACTCATTCCAAGTTACCTTTGTGTGGGCTCCAAGGCACCTGGTGCCCAGCAGGACTCACCTGTGTGAGCCTCTGTCTTAGGTGAGGTTTCCTAGAGCCAGAACCTGAGACAAGGATTCAGGTGCACGTGTCTTATTGGGACAGTGCTCTCGGGGGGGAAAGGAACGAGAAAAACGGGATGGGCATGGGAATGTGCTAAGCAAGGACACGGAGCATGAATTGTACCAGGGACTGGGCCCATCCAGAGGCCAAGGGCAACCATATAGGCTGTCCCTTAGGGAGTAGGGAGGGCAGAATAATAGGGTAGGGAGGGCAGTAGAGTAGGGTAGGGAGGGCAGTAGAGTAGGGTAGGGAGGGCAGAATAGTAGGGTAGGGAGGGCAGAATAATAGGGTAGGGAGGGCAGAATAATAGGGTAGGGAGGGCAGGATAGTAGGGTAGGGAGGGCAGTAGAGTAGGGTAGGGAGGGCAGAATAGTAGGGTGGGGAGGGCAGTAGAGTAGGGTAGGGAGGGCAATAGAGTAGGGTAGTCTTCTGAGAGAGGCCTCTCCCATTCAGCTCAGGGCAATACATCAAAGAATGGTGCAGCTGGGAGCACTTTGTAGCCAACCTTCATAGCAGCTGGGGACAGGCACCCTTGGTGAGAGAGATCTGGGTAGGGCACCCCCAGCCTCCATCACACCTCCTTTGCTTCCCTTTGGTACTCCCAGCAATAAACCACCTTGCCCAGGTGGTACAGAGGCACACCTGCCTTGCCCTGAATCTGGTGCTATCCTGAGCTGCATCAAGGCAAGGCACCAGTGGGTGCCCTACACCTGCAGCGTCACAACAGCAGTGTGTGCACAGGTACCACTCTTCTGATCTCACTGGAAGCAGCCAGGCAGGGGGACTGCTTTGCCAAGAATAGTGGATTCACAGTTGACCAGCCACAGCCTTGCCTTGTCACCATTCTGATCAAGGAGCTCTTCTCAAGGTGGGGAGGGCCCAGTCTGGGATCAAGGAATACAGCTCTGCCTCTCCAAATGCAGCAAACAGAGCAGCAGGAGGTATCCCCAGGGCACTTGCTAGGACAGCAGACTCCGGAGGCCCACCCAGCCTTGCTGGTCTAACAGACTCAGAACCATGGTCTAACAAGACCCTCAGCAATCCATGAGCACACTGACACACGGAATCTCTGGGGAAGGCACCTCCCTTTTCTGTCCTTCGCGGCACTGTGGCAATGCTTATCACAATGGCCACAGTCCTTACGCTTACCTTGTTTGCATCCTAGAAAAGAGTGGGAACAAGAAGCCAACAAGGACTAGCAATTGAAACCCAACTTTGTCACCTACTATCTAGGTGACTGTGGGCAAGTGGCTACACCACTCTTGAGCCTTTTATTGCCTCCACAGGTAAAATGAAGAGGATAATATCTAAATCATAAGGTTGTCATGAGACAAAGTATGAAAACACCTCACTCTTTGCCAAGTACACAGTAGGCAGGCAAAGAACATCCCCAAGGGCTAGCACGGTGCTTGACATGCATTAATGTTTAGGAAATTTATTTGAAATGAACTGAGTCGAGGCAGGCTCACTTTCAGCCTCCAAGGAAACGGAATGTCTGCGTGGAGGAGGAGGGAGTTCCAGAAACTTTGATCTCCCTGCCTGCTCTCACCCCTCCCACCCTTGATGGTTTCCACAGTGTGTCAACAGCTGTCGACACATGGCGGGGCATGTCAGGCCCATGCGACGTCTTTGCATCACGGCGTTCAGGAGAATGGATGGAAACCAGCGGGACAGAGAACAGGGCCAGGGGCCATGTGGCCTTGGCATTTGCAGATCAGAGGCCGCCCTCCAGACTTCAAAGCAAACGTAGCAAACCAGCGTTACATGCCAAATTCAGCCCTGGCTCCCACTTTGTTTGGCCTATACAAGTTTTGACTTTTTTTTTTTTTTTTCAATTATTTGAAGACATTTAAAACTCAGGAGAATTTAAGGAGAAAAAAAAAATCTGACTTTCCGGCTTCTCTTAAATAATTGGCATCATTGAACCCTCATTCCTGCCTGGCAGCAACTGGGTGGAGCCAAGGGCAGCGGCTGTTGTCATCGGCAGGGCCACACGCTCCACTCTGTCGCAGTTTACACCATCCCTTCTCATCATGCTTTACACGTATGTGCTCTCTGTTTGGCCTCAACCTACCTGTCTTTCTGGCCTCTCCTTGGATGATACAATACCTGAAAGAACAGAAGACCCCAGGGAATTTGAAAAGGGATTTGGATCTCTGTTACCATGGAATAAATCTTCAAATGAATTGTTGCTTAAATGAATCAAGGGTCGGGAAGTCCATCAAGATCCCACATAAGCATGTTATGCCTCTCACCATTTGAGCACATGCGGTATTGCCAAGATGTTTGAATAATTTTTGTGTTTTATCTTTACAGTGGCTCCGCGAGGTAGATGTCATGAGTCTCATTTTATGGGTGAGAGAAGTAAGGCTCAGAGAGGTAAATACGTTTCCTGTGATCACACAGGAGGCCAGTGGCAGAGCTAGGACTTACACATGGACCTGGCAGACCCCAGCATTCCTAAGCCCTCGGCTCTAGGCTTAGCTTCACACATGTGTATATAAAGAACTGCAAGATGGTAAACCCCTACAGAATAAAAGAGAACCCACTAGTTCCACCACCAGTTATTTATAAATTTGGAAACCAGTTGAAAAGAAAGAAAGAAAAAAAAATGCATTGGTGACAAACACTGTTGGAAGCCTACTCTTTCGTATGCCCTTGAATGTGTCATCAAACCCCTGGAGCAAACCCTCCTCTTGACACATGTGTCAGGGTATGAGCAGATGCTTGTTAGACCCCCTGCACACCCTGTCTGCAGGCTGAGGGGTGACCGGGCCCTTGAGCTGCAGCCAAACCTTCACATGCGACTTGTCCCTGGTGACCAGCTGCTCTCCGCAGGATCCCGCTCAGCTGTGGGATCTATGGGTCCCTCTTGCCACCCAACTCTGGTGCCGCCTTGTCGTTCTCCTGGCTCACACTCAGAATTCTTCCCCTTCCACCCCAAGCCTGGAATATTCCAAGAGTGTAGAGTAACAGGGGGTAACTAGGCTGCAAATCACTGCTCCAGTCATAACTTTATATTGTATTATCGCCTTCAGATGGTGGATCCTCTTAAAGATACCCTTCTCAGCTTTCTGTCTGCTGAGTTTACACACCGACAGAATGTTAGAAGTGGGAAAGGCTCTATTTCCCCGTTCCTACAGACCCATCCCCCACCCACAGGGATTCCTTCTTCAGAACCCCAGACGGAATGGTGATTCAGCCTGTGCTTATGCCCTTGGAAATGTAAAACATATCCCTTAGAGGGCATTCTGTTCTGTATTTCAGAGCTCTGAGTTTCAACAAACTCTTCTCTAAATCTACCTGAAATCTGCTGCAGTTTTATGCCTCTTATCCATCAGCAAACCTATGTTGAGCCCAGATTCAAATATAACATAATACTACGAGTGACAGAAAACCCACTCAAATTGACTTACCAGCTAAAAGGTGTTACTAGTGGGGAAAAAATGGTTTCAAGTAAGGCTTGTCCCAGATTTCCAAAATGCCACAAATGATCAGGTAGTGCTCCTCTTCCACTCTGCCTTCCATGTTGTTGTCCCACTCATCCCTAAACTCTCCTGGTGCTCCTGGACCAACCTTGGTGTTGGCAAAATGGCGGTTGCAGACCAAGCCACTTATCTCATCCCCCAGAGGAGCCAAGAGCAACTCTTCTGTTGGCTCCTCTCACAGGTCCTATGATTCACTCTGATTGGCTCAAATTGGGTCATGTGCTCATCCCTGAACCAATCACTGCAGCAAGAGAGAGATGGAATATGGAGCTAGGGTAGGAGTGTCCAGCCTGTCTTGAAGGGAGAGAGACTTGAAGGGAGGGAGGGGTAAATTCTCTAAAGGAAAATGAGGACACTTGGCAGAAGAAGTGGGGAATGGATGCTGGGCAGGAACCCGCAAATGTTTCCTTCGAGTCTTTGCTTTTTTGACAACTGCCATGCTGGTTTACTAAGGGTGGTAAGTTGAGTAAAACTCAGTCCCTGCCTAAAGAAGCCAACAGCTTGATGGGAACACTGATTGTTAATGTATAGGGTTCATATCAGTGCTGGTGCCTCATTTTGGAGTAGAGAGAACAGGCACATCTTTTATTGAGGCACCTTCCAGGCATTTGAAAGTACCTTGCCCATCTCTTCAAAATCTCTCTTAAGTTTAACATCTCTGGTTCATCCAGTCATAAGCCCTCTGACTTGGTGTGAAGACTCAGTCTATGACAGTTCCTTCCTGTGAATAACGTGAACACAGTGCCCAGAATTGAACCTGAGCTCCAGAGACAATGGGACTGCCTTCAGGCAGGGTCCCCAGCAATGGATTTCAGGGCAAGGAATTTATCTGTGAGGTGATCCCAGGAGATACCAGTAGGGTAGGTAGGGAGACAACCAGTGCAGAAGGGTTAATGAGAAGTTATCATCATGGGCAACCAGGGCTCCCGCCTCCCCAGGAATTCTGGGAGACCACATAGAACATAATATAGGGCAGCCCCACCCAAAGAGAAAGAGTCTGGGCAGTTAGCCCCCAACTCCCATCTGTCTATTTGTTAAGGCTGCTCCGAGTGTGCTGTTACAGTTTAAATATGGTTTTCTTTCTTTCTTTTTTTTTAGAGTATTCATATTTTTTGTTTTATTTTGTCAGTTTTGCAAGTTGCATTTTTTATCAAATTTGTCCTTTTAATTAAAATTTCAAAGTAATTTTTAAATTAAAATTTCCTTAAAATTGTTTACTATGTCCTCATATTTTTCTTGGTGTTTGATCCCCAGTGTTGGAGGTGGGGCCTGGTGGGAGGAGTTCGGGTTATGGGGGTAGATCCCTCATGATTGGCCTTGTGCCATTCTTACAGGAGTAAGTTAGCTCTAACTCTTAGTTCCCAGGAGAGCTGGTTGTTGAGAAGACCCTGGTACCTTCTCCTCTTTCCCTCTTGCTTTCTCTCATCTTGTGATCTCTGCACACACCTGCCATGATTGGAAGCAGCCTGAGGCCCTCACCAGAAATAGATGCTGGTGCCATGCTTCTTGGCACAGAACTTCTACAGCCTGCAGAACTGGGAGCCAAATAAACCTCTTTTCTTTATAAATTACCCAGCCTTCGGTATTCTTTTATAGCAACACAAATGGATTAAGACAGGTGTTAACTCTCTGGCACCCTGACATAGGCCAAGTACAGCACTGAGGCTAGACAAGCCACAGGTAGACAGGTGCTTACAGTAAGAAGCTGTTGGCTATAAGGTGACTGTGAGTGCAGAGGACACTTGCTACAAGGACTCCCCTTGAGCTGGGCACTCATTCAATTTCTGCACCAACAGTGTTAGCAATGATACACCTCGTAAGCTGAGACTGAATCTGTGGTCTCAGAAAAAATAAAAAACCCAAAACCCAAGGCGTGTTCCCACAGAGTGCTTGCTGTCTCACCAGGTCTCCCCCACCCCTCCATCCTGTACCTGTGCCCTTGGATTTTGGGTTACATATTGCACCTTGCATTTCTCCCTGGAAATTTTGTTTCAGCCCAAGACTCCAGCTTCTTGATTAGATTATCCATTTCTGCCTCCAAGCTTCAATCATGACCTAACCTTGAATATTACTTTTTGTCTTTTTGTTTTCTTCAACTTTTTATAACACAAGTTATACCTATTCATAATGAAAATTTATTAGAAAAATTAGGTTAGTGAAATGAAGGGGAAAAGATCGCTCACTCTCCCATCACCCAGAGGTAGATGTTGTTAATGTCATGGTTTATTCTCTTATAAAATTTTATGAAGGCATAAAAATATTTTTCCTACAAAAATGGAGTCATATGATATATACTGTTTTGTGACTTGCTTTTTAACCCTTAAAAATGTTCGCTGTGTGTTCACAAATTCTTTGATACTCCTTACTGCAGAGGTTGGAGCTTAATTCCCCTTCTCTCTAGCGTGGACTGGACCTAGTGACCCACTTCTCACAAATGGAAGAAGAAAAATAGCAGTTTTATAGTGGACAAATCTGGTAAACTCCACCTTAACCAAGTGCTCAAGATTCATATCACCAGTAAGTCATGTTGATACCATGGACTCCTTGCTAAGATGCAAAGAGAATGGCACTCGGCCTCAATGGTATTCTTCCCCCAAATCCATAACCCCAGTCTAATCATGACAAAACATCAGACAAACCCAAATTGAGGAACACCCTACAAAACATCTGATCAGTCCTCTTCAAAAGAGTCTAGATCATGAGAAATAAGAAAAGACTGAGAAACTGTCACAGACTAGAGGACACTACGGACAAATGACAACTAAATGCAACATGGTACCCTGGATTGGATCCTGGAACAGAAAAAGAGCCTTAGTGAAAAACTGGTAAATCTTGAATAAAGTTGATAGCTTAGTAAATAAAAATGTATAGATGCTAATGTCTTAGTTTTGATAAATCATGGTTATACGTGATGTTAATATTCAGGGAAGCTTGTGCACAAGGAATACTAGAACTCTCTATGCCATCTTTGCAATTTCGCTATAAATCTAAACTGATGTCAAAATAAAAATATTTTTAAAAATATATGTGCTGACCATCTTGCCAGTTCAACAGACATCCACAATAACATTTTCTGATGGCTACTTACCACTTCATTGTATAGAGATACCAAATTTTACTTAATCAAATACCTAGATTTTCTCGTACATTCTTCTGTTTTAACAACGCTGGAATAATGATTCTCTTAAATTCATGTTTGTGCACTTGCCTTTAGGAAAAATTCCAAATGGTAGAATTTCTAGGTGCATTTAAAATTCTCTTCTCCAGTGTCTGGGGGTACCCACACCACTATTCCCTAAAGAGCTCTCCTCTCTTCTCAGTCCCATTCACAGCCAATAGCTAGCCATCTAGGTGATGCACAGTTCTTTTTCCCTTATTGCTCTCTCCTGTACTCCTCTCTCTCCCTGTACTTGCAACTTCCTTTGTCACAGGTGTTCTTAATCTCGCCAGTGCCATGGACCCCCTAAGGCGCTCTGGTCCTATGGACCCCCTTCTCAGAGTACTAGTTTTAAATGAATTAAATAAATAATAGACGACAAAGGAAACTAATTATATTGAAATCACTATTAAACTATAAAGTACCATTTGTGATATAGCAATGTATATGCTTCTGTATTAACACATGAAATAAAATCTAGCAGCATATCCAATAATGACTGCAATTTGAAGCAACAATGAATTTAAATGGCATCTCGAGATAACTACAACAATCCATGATTTCTCTTGGTGACGGTCCTACTAATACTACCTGTTCACTCGGGTGGGCTTTGCTGCCACTGGGCCACACAGCAGTGCGAGAGCCACCCAGAATCGCCCTGAGACTTCTTTTTAGCAAAAAAACCCCGAAAAAATTACCGATACAAAATTAGGTAAGAAAACAAATACCTAGGTCGATGAGAAAAGAAATGAAAACAAATTGTAAACTTTTAAACACTTTTAAACAAAAGTTTAAAAAAAAAAACTTTTAAAACTTTTAAACAAAAACATTACAAAATCTTCCCCTCCCCCCAAAAAAATAGCAGGTTATTTTTACTTAATAACTGCCTGATGTCGCTCTAAAATACTTTTTTCTCTGAATCGTTGTGGCTGTATTCTCTTTGATTGCTTTATGTCATGACAATCATTTTATAATACCATTTTTCTCTAGAGCCAACAGATGGATAATTCAGACCTTATCACGAGTCACCAATTTTTTTTCATTATTGATCGTCTTTTAAAGTCCTTTTTCCTCATAGCGTCACAACTCGTTATGGATAAGGTCATGTCCATTTTTAGGACTGTTGTCAAATTTAGGAAACTTCTCTCGAGCTGAAAGTTTTCAGGGCTTTTTAAGTTTTTCTTATCCTGTGACCCATCTTTAACGATGCTTTGAGTTGGAGATGCTGATTGGCCCGTTTGTCATCTACTTTGTCATCATAGCATCCTACTAGGGGGTCCACGCTGTCACATCTGACAGGGGAGAACTTCTGCTGTGACAAGGCATTAAAGAGAAACGAATTTCGTATGTCTGGTAAATGGAAGAAATTTCCTCAGAATATGTTTCAAATCTTGTTTCTCCTCCAGCCTCCATTGGTTCCATGTGGGGTTCCGTGGTCTGTGTCTCACTATGGGACAACCTATGCCCTGCACCTTCCAGACACAGTGCTGGGTGAGTCAGCTGTGTGCATGACAACAGAATTCTTAGAAATCATCCCTACATTGAAACATCCCGCATGACTCAGCTAAGTCCCAAAGTGACCGTGAGCCTTATACCTCCACACTCAACTGAATGAGTGACCGGTTCATCTCTGCCATGGCCAGATTCTCAAACTGCCTGTGACTGCTCCAACTCACCCTTCCCTGGGGGCAGCGTGACAGAGGGGAAGATGTGGTGGTTTGCAGGGATTGTGGTTAAAATACACTGCTTTTGCTAATTGTACAAACATGTGGCACCCTGGGAATACTCCCAGGGCCTTGCGAAGAGCCTGTGTGAGGGTAGAGACCTCAAGCTTGTATTGATCTCGCTTCACAAAGATCAGGATCAGTCCTACTTCCAGCTGCACATGACAGAAAACTCAGCTCAAGGTGGTTCCCAAATCAAGACATAGTACTGGCACACATTATGGAAATCAGAAATGGACGGCTCGAAGGATTCATCCCGTGGTCCCTCATGTTCACCAGGGACCCAGGCTTTCCCAGAATTTCCTCTCTGCCTTCTACAGAGCCAGCTTCATCCTACAACTGGATCACCTCCTGTTCTTGCGATGGGTGTCAGGAGCCACCTGGCTTTCTGCCTCCTCCAAGAACTTCCACAGGACGTCCAGCCACCTTCTCCTTGAATCTCACTGGCCCAAAATGGGTCACTCACTGGTCCTGAACTGATCATAGCCCAGGCCATAGGGCTTATTTCCAGCCCAATCAAGTCCATGCCTGGAGTTGAGATCCAGGCCCCCATCCTCACTGCTACTCCTTAATGAGGGTTGAGGGCCAGGCTGTTGTGATCCCACAGAGCTCAGAGGTCATCCCCAGTCAGTGGCCTACTGAGAACACAAAGTCCCTTTCAACACTATTTCTGTGAAAAGATGCCCCAGAACTCCAAACCACCTATTCATTATTTTGCAAGTTCAATAAGCTTGCACAGATGCCCAGAGGGGCCAGGCCTTGTGCTATGAATTGGGAAATCAGATGGGACTCAGATACAGTCCTCACCCTCCAGTGCACAGTCTAGTTGAGGAAAAATGAGAGTAAGCAGGCCACTGAATTAGAGACTGAGAAGATAGGCCTAAGGACGAAGGAATGTCCAAGAAAACCCCTGGCGGGCAGGACTGCTAGTTCAGCATCAAGAAGCGAGGGTGACAGAGAGGATGGTGCAGACAGAATGATCCAAGGATCCAAGTGTGCAAAGGCCCAGGCCTGGGGAAGGGGGCATGTCACTCCACATGGCTAGGGGACAAGCAGGTCTGGGTGTCGTGCTGGTGTCATGCTGGGCAAGCACTTGCCTCCTGGCGGATAGTGGGCACATCATGAGTGGGGCCCATGCTGGGCTTTGGGCCTGGCTTCATTCTGGAGGTGGTAAGTGGCCAGTGAAGATTGTTGAATGAGAGAGCAACACAATTAAATGCATGTTTAAAAGTTGGTTTTCTAAAGTAAGTGTGGAGGAGTGACTTGGGGGGTGCCAGTTTGGAGTTGGGCAAAAATTATTTCAAAATTCTGCATAGTTGACTGACATGGGCCATGGGTGTTCCCTCTGAAACACACACACACCTCCCTGCCCCCAAACACACACAGAGCTTCTACCAACAATTCCTAAGGGAACCTCAAAGTCACCAAAAACAGCTTTTCTCCCAGTTTGGGGCCATTGTTAGTCATCTCACAGCTGCTTGTGTGTGTATGTGTCTATGTGTGCATGTGTGTGTGTATATGTGCGTGTGTGTGTCTATGCATATGTGCATGTGCATGTGTGTATATGTGCATGTGTGTGTCTATGCATACGTGCATATGCATGTGTGTATGCATACATGCACATGCATGCGTGTCTATGCATATGTGCATGTGTGTATATGTGCATGTGTGTGTCTATGCATATGTGCATATGCATGTGTGGATGCATATGTGCATTGTGTATGCATACGTGCATGTGTGTTTGCATGTGTGCACGTGTATCTATGCATGTGTGTATGCATACATGCATTGTGTGTGTCTATGCATATGTGCATGTGTGTGTACATGAGTGTGTGTGTTGGCTGTGAGGACTCATCAGCAACCAGCTCTCCCTCCTCACTACTGGCTGCTCAAACTCTCTGCAAAGAGATCTGAAGTCATGTATGAAACAAAAACTGAGCCCATGGTGTCCCTAAGAAACTCCCTCTGTCCCTAAAAACTCTGAAATAGGGAAAGGAATAAGGAATGGACAGGGAAAGAGCCCCAGCTCTGTAAGGAGTCACTACATGATCTTGGGACAGATAGTTTATGCTCCTAAGTGTCTGTTACTTCATGTGTAAAATGGGGAAGAATATGTCCAATTCTGCCTACTTCCTAGGAGGCTAACATGGAACGAAGAGAATAAACTACTAGAATGTAAGCGTTACAAGTTTCCTTTTAGGATCATCTGTGTGGAACAGGTCTATAACAGCTAAGATTTATTTAGTGCTTTCTTTGGGCCAGGAAACTTCATGACCCCTTTTAATTCTCATATCACAGATAAGGAAGGGGGGAGCCCAGAGGGGTTAAGTAGTGTCCTGACAGTCACAGGATTAGGTAGGGCAGAGCTGGGATTCGAACCCAGTGCTATCTGGCTTCCTGAGTTGCCTTATTAGCTACCACCCTGGACTGTCAGTGGATAACCATTTAGAAATCTTACAATGGGCACAAACAAGATTCAAACGAGAATGACACACACCTTTCCCACACTAGGGGAAAAGACAAGAGGTCCCCAAGTATCAGGTACATACTTGGGGGAAAATCAAGACTTAACAGGATCTGACTTAGGAAGAGTAAGAGTAATTTCCAAACAGAAAATATATTTCTATCCTCAAGTGACTGCTAGACTTAAGAACAAAGAGCAGAAGACAGAGGCACTGTCCACTTAAAGGATAAAGACCCAGAATGACCAGACAGTTACCACGTTAATGGGGGGAAAACACATAAACAGACCAAGGTCAACTTTAGATAAATAACCAGCAAGCATTTATTGAGCACTTATCATACACATAGGTGAATATCATACCACCAATTCTTTTTCTAATTGTGCTTAAATAAACATGACATACAATCTACCATTTTAACCTCTTTAAATGTACAGTCCTGTGGCATTAAGTACAATCACATTTTTGTGCAACCATCACCACCCTCCATCTCCAGAACTTTCCATCTTCCTGAACTGAAACTCCGTACCCTTTAAACACTAATTCCCCTTATATGAGGTACCTAGAGTAGTCAAAGTCAACAATTCCTTTTAAGCAGGTGCCACTTTTTACATTTCACTTTGCACACAATAGGAAAATGGGCACAGATTTGACACTTGGATCCGTTCATTCATTCAAGCCAGCGTGCCTAAGTGTAAACTGAGGAAGAATTGCCTTCTGTTGCTCGATATGAACTACAGTAAGACACAGAAAACATAAAAACTCCTCAGCAGCTTCCGAGCTACACTTTTCACAGGGCTGTGGGAGAGCTGGCAACAGGGAGAAAGGACATATTTTTGAAAGGATAAAGCCCCCTTATTATAGTATTAAACAAAATTCCTGCTGCTACAGTTTCCTTCAGGAAAACCTCAGGCGTGGCCAGAATGGTGTATGTAAAACAATGAACACATTCTGAAGCTCTGTTTTCAAAGTCAAGAGCAAGCTTCAGGGGTGTGAGGAAATATCACCATAGTAGTCTGGATTGGGGGCATCCTAGAGACCACCCTGATTCGGCTTGTGTCTACACTATCGTTCGATGGCACACCATGCCTGGAAGGGGAGCCGGGCAAGGGGAAAGCATTTTGCTAGCGTCACACTTCTTAAGTTCCTAATGGCTGTTGGACTGCATCTGACTGAAAGCATTAAAGGTCAGGGACGTATATGACATTTTTCCATCTGTGTGCGTGAAGCAGGGAAGCCCATGTCAATCCTTTTGTGTTCTCCAAGAAAGATGGCGCTACGTGGTGCCAACGTGTTTAAGATCTAGGGCAGGCTTTCTCAACCTCTGCACTACTGACATTTCAGGCCAGATCATTCTCTGTTGTGGGGGCTGCACGTACATTGGTGCATCACACGAAGTTTAGCAGCATCCCTGGCCTCTACCCACTAGATGCTAATGGCACCACCCCCTAAGTTATGGTGGTGACAACCAAAAATGCTTCCAATCATTGCCAAATATCTCTTGGGGGTAGGGCTGCCAGCTTTACCCAAAAAAAAGAAAAAAGAAAAGCCTAGATAACCAGAGAATACTTTTTTTTTACTATGTGTGCCCCATTATAATATTTGAGACATACTTATACTAAAAAATAATTCATTGTTTATCTGAAATTCAAACTTAACAGAGCATCTGCTATTTCATCTAGCAACCCCACCTAGGGGACAAAATTGCCTCCAGGTGAGGACCCTTGATCTAGGATGACCCACCATCCCATTGTGCCCAGGATTTTACGGGTTTTAGCACTAAAAGTCCATCATTCTGGGAAACTCTTCACTCTCAGGTACACTGGGATGGTTGGCCACCCTGGAAAAACTATCCGGAATTCTTTGTGCTGGTGTCAGCTTTTGGGCTCCCCATCAGCTCACAAGAGCCCCTGGGGGACACTGGGACTTTAAGTGGATGGAGAGACTTCATCGCACAATTGACAAGTAGGGGTCTCCGTGGAAACTACTAAATGGCCCTGTTTTTGCAGAATTGTTGATTCACAAACACAACCTAAACATTACCAATAATGGCTCGAGTCAGCCTTCAAAGTGGCCTATTGATTTCGACGGCCTCAGAGTAGATTATTCTTCCCAGAAAAAAACATCCATAGCCCAGATATTTCATCATAAATAATCCCAATAAACCCAAAACTAATGGGACTTCCCCACCAGCTAGTAAGACTATAACTACACTTCGGTTTTCTCATCAATCCTCAAGACGGATTTTTTTGTGGATTGTTGTTCCCTTAATTCAGAATTGTGTGGACTGGTCTCCCTGCATCCAGGGCTCTCACCAGGCAACACAGATATTTTTTTCCTGTCATTTTATGTTGGGCAAGACAGCAAAGTGAGGCAGGGGCTGAGGGTGGTGGTGTTGCAGAAGATTCTTCTGCTGTCATTTAAATATTCCCACCCATGCCATTGCTCAGGCCAGCACAGACTCATAACCTCACTCTTTACAGTTTTGTTTTGTTTTTTTTCACTGAACTCTGGACTTTAGGCAATACAAAAAGGAAATTCATCTTCTGCTTCTTTGGCCACCTTACGACTGTGTTAGTCGGTGGTATATGGGGGTGAAAATAAAGTGTTTTCCAAGAATTTGGAAATAAGGCCATTTCCCAAGAATTAAACTGAAAAAGTTCACACACAATGGCTGCAACTGATTTGGTAAATGTTCTACTGAGAAGCCTGGGAACACCCCACAATTCCCATCGGGGCATCTGGGGATAGTCTCTGAGAAACAGGACGCAACGTGACCACAGCCATGCGCCGGAGCCCGCCTGGACCAGCCCGCGAGAGCCATTGTGAGCGCCGCTTCCTGCTGGTAGCCTGAAATCCTTCTTGGTGGGATATTTATTTACACCATGGAAGTTGATTTGGCACATGTGACAAATCAGGGCTTTTTTTGCCCCCCTAGAGAGCCATTTGTTAAACATTTACCAGTATACCATTGAATTAAATGTGAATATAATTAATGCCTAGTGGCCTGGCCAGCTGAGCTATACCAAGACTGGAGAAAGACTTTAGAAATAGCCTGGAGCATTTACATGGGAGCCCCAAGACTCCAGACTCGGCCATTCTCTTACCAGTATCTATCCAGGAAGAGGAAGACGAGCCCTTGAAACACATGTCCCAGGCTGGTGTCAGGGGCATCCCATCTGTTAATCTGCTTCAGGCTCCCTTGCAGGGGGGCCTTCTGCATATAACTTGACTTCACACATCTTGCATTTATAATGCTGGCCAGTTCTATTTCTCATCAGAAATTAATAAATCAGCATTTCCAGGCTCATGTATCTACATCGAGAGTGTTAAGTGCATGGCTGTAGAGTAGGTACATGCGCAGGGTCGAAAGGAGTCCAGCCTCCTGGGTTTGAACCCCAGTTCTGCCACTTGCTGGCAGTGTCATCTGGAGCATGTTGCCTAACCTATCCATGTCCTCAACTTTGTCTTTTCTGCTGACTAAGGGCCAGCTCAGCTTTCCCCAACTCCATGAAGCTTTCACCTACTCCAGCGCACACTGATCACGCCCTTCTCTAAACCATTTATTTTATTTTATTTCTGGTCTTGTCTCCACCCACTAAATTTTATGATGCTTGAAGACTAGAACAATGTTTTATATGACTCTTTTATTCCTGGAAAGACCTGTTCCTATGCTGCCCATGCGGTAGCTGCCCAGTACAAGCTCACTGATAAGTCAATTAGTTAATACAAGTTTTTGAGGCTGGTCCAGGCAGAATACAAGGTATGTTTCACTAACGCAGTAAAAGTGCCCCGCCCCTCGTTGTCCATTGTACACCTTCCCTTATTTCTCACCTTAGTGGATGTTCCTCTGTCAAGGATGTGGCCCCAGCTAGATCGGTGAGGATGCTTTGGGCTGCAAGGTACAGAGAAGTTCCAACTCAAACTGACTTCAACAATGAGCAAGGACAGAGACAAAAGCAGGTACAGGTCAGGTGCCAGTTGATGCTGCCCTTAAGGACCCAGGAACCTTCTCTCTTGCCATTCAGTCACCTTTGATGCTGGCTTCTCCTAGGGGTGACAGCAGGATGACCCACCAGGATCAAGTGCTCAGGGCAAAGTGCACAGGAAGAAGAGCCACTGTCTCTCTGAGTGTCCTTCTTCAGAGAGCATAAACCTTTCCCAGTGCTCCCCCGTCCCACCCACACACAGGCTTTTCCCAACGTCTCATTGGTCAGGAATGGGCAAGATGCCCTTTATCTACCCAATCTCTCGCAAGGAAAATGGGGATAACAGTGATCCACTTAGGCTGACCACACGGGGTGGAATGAACACTGAAGAGTGTATCTCTGGGGCCCCACGGGATCTGTGCTCAGCCTGTTCACTTGGCCCCTTTACAAGCACTACCCCTTCCCTCTGGCTCCAGTCGCCTGTTGCATCTGCACTGCCGAAGGAGCTCATGCTCTCTTTACAGAAAGTCAGCCTCCTTTTCCCCCTAAGGGCCCAGCGTTGCCTCATATCCTATTTCATTGTTGTAGGAGTAGGCAAGGATTTGGGGGGGGGGGATCTAGGTGATCCTTAACCTCAGGATCTACGATGTATGTACGAGGCAACTTCAACCTTGAGACTACACTAATTCAGAATTTCCCAAAGGAAATTTCCATCTGGTATGCAAAGCAAAGCTCCTATATTGATGTCCCATCTTCCAGATACTAGTTAATAGAGTTCGTTATCAGTGACAGGGCTTGGTTACATATGCCCCAGGAGCACATAAGAAGGGAGAAAGAGATAAAAGCATTCATAGTTGTGTGATGAGAATGACAGGATCTTCCATGCGGCTGGGAAAAGATAACTGCAGTCAGTCTCATAATCTCTTGTTTGTCATTTGGGCTTCAAAAATGTGGCATCCAGACCCAATTGCTGTCTAAGGTATTTTCTACTCATGAACTCCAGAAAGGCAAAGGATGCAAACATCCTGCAATCAGAAGTATGTGGTGCCATTCTGTCTCCTCTTCTCATCTGGAGAGCCGCCATTCAAAGAGAGGACAGAGAAAATTCCAGCCTTTTTTTCTCTGCCGTATTTATAATAGTAGAGACCATTTTCTTAGCATTTACCATGTCTTTGAGCCCTTTAAAAATTTAATCTCATTTCATTCCTACCACAATGTAGTGAAGTTGGTATTAAAAATAATTTTTAAAGCCGTCCATGAAGTAAAGATGAGTTGCCAAGCTGAGCTTGATGCAAGATCTTTTCACATAATTATCCTCCAAGTAAGCCTAAGAGGCAGGTTGTTATTCCCCCACACTTTACAGATGAGGAAACTGGGCCCAGAAAGATTAGGTACCTTGATCAAGGTCACTAGGCTATAAATAACAGAGCTGGGACCTAAACCAAGATGGATATGGCCCAAGAGTCTACCTTTTTGCTGTACCCCATGTCACCCAAATATTTTATCTTTATTTCCCTTAAAGTCTCCTCATTACTCTCTGAAACCCCGTAAAATCCCCAAAGTGATGGGCCTGGGGCTGGTGATGAAGATTGGCACTTTTGGGGGCAGCAAATGAGCAGAAGCTTGGCAAATAGGAATCCAAGCCTTCCCTAGGCCCAGTTGGATGTCCACACATACTTGATGCTCTGTCTCCCAGCTATGAGCAGGAGCTGGAAAGAGGTGTGCTTCCCCTAAGTTGTCCAGAGTCAGCAGGAAACCTCCCTTTAACCCTTGAGCCCAAGTCAAAGAGAAGTCCTAGAACAAGGGTCTGCAAATACAACCCATGGGCCAAATTCAGCCCACAGCCTGTTTTAGTATGGCTCACATGCTAAAAAATAGCTTTTACATTTTTAACTGGCTGAACAAAAATCATAAAAGTTTGTGGCCAGAGCAGTGGCTCATGTCTATAATTCCCAGCACTTTGGGAGGCCAAGGCAGGATGATCACTTGAGGCCAGGAGTTTGAGATCAGCCTGGGCAATATGGCAAGACCTTATATCTGCAAAAAAATTTTTTTAAATAGCTGCTCACAGTGGCATGACTGTAGTCCAGATTACTTGGGAGGCTGAGGCAGGAAGATCCCTTGAGCCTGGGAGTTCAAGGTAACAGGGTTATAGTGACCCATGATCATACCACTATACTCCAGCCTGGGCAACAGAGCGAGACCCTGTCTCTGAAAAAAAAAAAAATTAAAAAAGAATAAAATTACACATAAGGAAAACCATATAAAATTCAAATTTCAGTATCCGTAACTAAAGTTGTGTTGAAACACAGCCACATGCATTCTTTACATGACCATTTCTGGCTACAGCAGGGGAGCTGAGTAGTTGCAACAGAGCCAGTAGGGCCTATAATGCCTGTACTATCTAGCAGCAGAAAGTGTGACAACTCCTGCCCTAGAAGGGCTCTGAGGCAGTCAGCAACTTCGGCATCACCCACCCACCCAACAGGACCCACCTAGCAGGACACAAGTGGTACTGACAGCCCAAGACAGGTCACAGGGCTTCACAATCAAGCTGAGTGCACTGTGTGCCTGACAGTTTTCCCTGGACTATTCTAGCCCTATTCAGGAATAGTTGCTGAAGTCTGCAAGGGCTAAGAACCAATGCTCCCTACTGCCTTCAGGGCCCACTTCAGTTGCTGACACCCTCTCCCACGCCCAGGGACACAGCTGCCGTTGGCACCATCACCACGGCCCCACAGAGTGACTCCCTCCAGCAGCCACCCCTGCCCTTCCCCCAGCCCCTGCCCCTCCCTATGCCCAAAGGACCTCACCACCGTGCATATTCCTGCCCCTCCAGGCTCTTCTGGCAAACGCGGGCACAACCACCAAAATGAGGGGGTGAGCAGGCAGAGCTGGTGTTCTTTTCCTTCTTCTGATGAAGTAGTGCCAAAACTCCTTTGAATTTTTAGTGAAAAGAACTGTAGCAGAGACTGTCCGTGTCTTGCTAGTATTTTTTGGGCCTTACGATGACATGCGACAATCAACTGCAAGCCCCAGCGTCCTCATCTCTGTGCCTGAGACCTTTGCCTTCAGGAAGCAGGCAGGAAGTGCCCAGGCATTGCCGTCCCACCCCGGCAGCCCTCTGCCCGCGACTCTCAGGAGACGGTGTACACGTACCCCAGCTCTCCCCCACCTGGGGAAGGGGGAAAGAACTCTGAGGTGTGTTCTGTGCTGGTTTCCAGAGCTTTCTCCAAAGGATTAAGCTGCAGTCACTGCCGGCTCTGTTCTCCACCTCCCAACCGCGGATTTTCCCACCCCTCAGAACCCTCACCTCAGGGCCCCCTTCTGGAAAGAATACACACATGAAGCCTCCAAGGTCAATCTACAGCCCTGTCCCCCACTCTGGATCAGGCACAGGTCATCCAAGAGGGGACTAGAAAAGTCGGGGGGGGGGGCAGACACCAAGTGTGCTGCCAGCATCCCCTCTGCCTGCTCCATGCAGAAGCGCCCGGCACACGTTTGGCCTTCCACAAGTGTGGGGGCTCCTTTCTTCCTTCTTTTCCCCGGAATCTCACTCCCAGCCAAGGCAGAACTAGAAGCAGAGCAAGATGACCTCTCGTGTGTAGTTCAGGCCGCAGACTTCCCTTCAATTACCTAAGGAGCCTTCTGTCCTATAAATCACAGAAGCTGCTTCTTTATAAACAAAAACACAAGGAGGGGCGATAGCTAAGGGATGAAGCAAAGGGAAGAAAAGGCCAAAATGGAACAGGGAAAGGAAAAGACTTAGAAATACTATCTAGAAAACACCCTAGTCTTTCTGAAGGGGTTTCAGCTTCAAGAGGGTGATGCTGAATTAATGAGTATGGATCGCAGGGAGCAAACTTTTCTTTTCTTCCTAATGGAAGGGATGTCAATGTGACTGTCCTTATGTCCTGACTCTGTAGTTCTCCTGAAGGATCTAGTGATAGCCAACTCAGGCTGCAGCTGCTCCTGGTTCCCTGCGTCCTTGAGCTTGGGAGGGCAGTGGCCACTCATGGTCACTTCTCCAAAGTCCCAAGTCCTTTCTGGGACAATCTTAATATAGGCCTCAATCCTTAGTCCAAAACTCTTGGGGCCAGAATTCAGAGTGCATTTTAGAAAGGTGATTTGGCGTGCACACCGCAGACATCCCATCATCAATGGCATGAATACTTCTGCAGCAGCATGTATGCATATTCACACCGAGTGAGATCAATAAACGCTATTAATAGCCTCCGCTTAGTGCAGGTCAGATACCGCTGGCAAATGAAATTAGTCATTTGCTGCTGCTTATTCATAGATTACAACCAACTTTTGGCTTTCAGAGCTCTTGGATTTTGAGATTATGGATAGGGGATTATGGAGCTAAAAAGGCATGTTTTCATAGAAATATATTAACATTTGAAAAGAAAGTGAATTCCGGCTTTCACCCTGAGTGAGACCTTACCAGTTCCCATTTGGGACAGCCAAGGTGGGGCCACCTGGGCTGTGTTGTCATACAGCTGAGAGGAAGGGGCTTCCCTGTGAAGCCAGAAACTGTAGGAACCCAAGGAGTCAGTGTGAGCATTAAGAAGATGACCAAGGCAGTCAAGGGCCATATCAAGTGTCACATCTTAGGGACAGGTTTGAGGCCAGAGTAGTCAAGGCCTGGTCTGGGAACAAGGCAGGGGTAGGAGGATGGGACATTCCGATTTAGGGCTGGCCTGTGCACTGGGAGCAAGTCAGCAAGCTTGGACAGGTAAGCCCTGGCTAGACTGCACCTGGCTCCAGAAGGCTCCAGTGGAAAGGCGCCTTCAGTGCCTGGACTCCAGCGCGCCGGCCCTCCCCCACGTGAAGGGATTAGGTCATCAGATTAGCCGGGGGCAGGGCTGGCCTCCAGGGGATTGCAAGAGCAGTTTCTTCTGCCTGAACCACTCTCGGTGGCATATCTGGAAAGTGTTTTTGCACACGCTGCAATCTCTTACCCATCAATTATTCAAAAGCCAAGTGACTTTGGTCTGAAGCTGTTTTCTCTTCCCAGCAGGGTGTAATTCAGAAGACGGACAACTTGTGTCTGATTGTTTCATTATCCAGGATTCGAAACCTTAGTTGTCAAATCTCTATTCGGGACCCTATAACAGCAGGGCGAGGCGGGGCAGGCTCCAGAATGGAAAGAAGACGGAGCCAGACACTGGCAAGGCCAGCAGCAGGTGGGGCCACGCCGCCTGACCGTCCCCAAACAGGCCCGTCCACAAGGGGGCTGAGAATCTCCTTTTGACACATAAATAAGGCATATTTTGTGAACTGAAAGTGAGTCCCATGAGGGTGTGTTCACAGAGCCGGGAGAAGCGCCAGGCACCTTGCAATAGTCGCACAAATAATAAGAGCCCATACACACAGTGGGGCCTTACTGGGGGCGGTTACTGTTCTAGGCGTTTCCCATAAATTAACTCATGTAGTGGTGACAACTTTGCAAGGACGTACAGTGTATGTTTTCGGTGCTGTATCATGGCCCTTTGTCCCACTCTTGACTTCTGGACAATGTCCCTCAGACATATGCTCATGGCTTGCTCCTCTCTGCCGCAGGGACTCGCTGAAGCTGCAGGAGGCAGCTCAGCTCTCTGAAGGGCAAGGCAGGGGACCCGCAGCCCTCCAATGCCCCCGCCCGCCGGGCAGCTCTCCACCGAGGGGCTGGGAGCCCTGGACAGATGCTCCTGCCTTCCTTCCTTCAACAGGACAGTCTGGGCGGCTTCTGTGTGCTTCTCGGAGGTCCTAATATAATCGGGCTCCCACTGCCAGCAGCAAAACCCAGTAACACGCCCTCGTGTTTGTGTCTCCCACCTCTCCCGCCCATTCCTCCTGCTCCTTCTCTCTCGCTTCCCAGGATCGCCTCCCTAACCAGACGCCTGCATCCAAGCGCTGGTCCCAAGTCTGCTTGCAGGGAGACCCAAATCAAGACAGAGAGATAGCATTATCACTATCCTTGCTTTACAGATAATGGGTCCACGATGAATTCATGAAATGTGAGACCAGGCTGGGAGAAGAATGACTTGAGCCAATTATGAAAGGAAGGCAGAGAGGAAGAGGGAGGATGTCACAACCAGCTGCTTGCTGGCCCCGGGTCTGCAGGGTACTGATGTCGCCAAGCTGATGGTCTGTGTGAGCCCTGGAACAGAAATGCATTTGGCTTGTGAAAATACCTAAATCTGATGTGCCACTGAAGTCTGAGGCTCTTGGGGGCCCCCTTGCTATAGGTCCCCTCTCGCAAGAGTGGAGCCAAGAGGAGCTCATCTTCTTCTCCCCTGTCAGGGTCCTGGGGGCCAAGAGCACCATGGCCAGGTGAGCTGCAGACATCTGCTCTGAAGGCCTCTCCCGGGAGAGGGCCATGGCCCTGGGGGATCTCGGGCATGGATGGCAGTTGTGGCAGGTGGGGAGGGCTGTGTAGCACAGGTGACTTAGTTGGGAGAGAGTTGGGGGCGATCTGCAGTGTTGCCGAGAGCAGTGGCAGGAGGGTGCCGCCCACTGGTATCCACCCTGGAGTTGCTCAGCACGGCCAGAAGCCCCCCAGCAGGCCTGGGTTTGGCAGAGGGAGGTGACAGCACGGTGGCCTCCAATAACCTGGTCTGACTCGTAAGCCACACCAGCTGCTCTTGGCAATTCCCAGCAATACCTTGAGGTGGAATTTTCAAACTTTCCTGGAGTTCCTGTTGACAGTTAGTGTGACATCATTTGAATGGTGAGGCCTAGTGCTAGCGGACTACAGTGCTCTCACTCTAAGAGATACACCTAGAGTTCCTTCATGGAGGGGTGACCATGGTCTCGGAAGATAGACTGCCTACCCCAAATCTCAGCGCAGCCACCTACTAGGTATGTGCTGAGGCCATGTCTACAATCCAGTCGTCTCCTTTGTAAAATGGACACATTAGTAATTGCCTGAGAGATTTGTCAGGAGGATTAAATGAGATACTGCATTTAGAGTACTTGGCACAGCGAGTAATCACTCAATGCCTGTGAGAGAGCATTATACCGTCAGCGCTGTGACACGGCCCCCAGCTTCTCAATTCTCGACCAAGGCTATGACAGTGAATATTGATCATTTTATTTGGTCATCCTATATCTGGAGTCGCTTTTCATTTGGGGAGTTCCCACTTTCTGAGTCTTCCTTGTCTTCAATGCCTGCTTCCCAGTGCAGATGCAGAAAATGGCAGACACTGGCTTTCCCGGCAGCCTTTGCAGCCAGGGTGCAAGCTGTCACCGGATCCACCAACCGTGTGCCATGCTGGGCTTTGACTCAAGAGCTAGAGACAGGAATGGTGGAGCATGTTCTCTCTCTCTCTCACCTCTCTCTCTCTCTCACCTCTCTCTCTCTCTCTCTCTCTCTCTCTCTCTCTCTCTCTCTCTCTCTCTCTCTCTCTCTCTCTCTCTCTCTCTCTCTCTCCTGAAGGTTCAAGTTTGAGGCACAGACATGTCAGTAATGCCAACAGTAATGCCCAAGGTTCGATGGCCAAAGCAGAGAAATTTCTCCAGACCCCTTCCCCCATGTGGTTCTGGGCGCTGCTCCGAGCTGCTTATCCTCCAGCTTAGCTGTCTGCCTTCCTCCTGAATTTCCAGCCACCCAGTGTCCTTGCTATTAAACTCTCTGTTTCAACCAGCCAGGGTTGGCTTCTGATGCCTGTAACTAAAAACCATGACCGGTACAGCTGCATTGCAATGTCATTGAGCAACAGCCCGCAGCTCACAAGGCCTCTACCTGTGAACGTCTCCCGGAGTCACCAGCAATCCTACATTCCTTCATCTGAGGCCAGCACAAGCCATGACTCACGAAGCCCTCATAGCTTCTTGCCTGCGTTACTGAGAGAAGTCTCCTCTCGGCCCAGCCTCCGTGCTGCAGTCAGAGCAATGCTTCTAGAACACAGATCTGGATCCACCGGTGCCTCCTTCAGTGGCTCCTGAGAGCCTTCAAAACACCAAAGACATCCAGTACACCCATGGTCTGTTCTGACACTTCTCAGCCTTGTCTCCTGCTCCCTCCCAGCTGCCATCCCCAACACACGAGTGCCCGCCTGTACAGACAGACTAGCTCCCACTGCTTGTAGCTCACTGGACACACCAAGCACTAGTGTCACTCGTCCCTAATGCATCAAGACTGCATCCTTTATCCAGCTAATTCAGAGGTCACCTCCTCCAGGGAGCATTCCCTTATTCCTAGGGATTAGGCATCAGAATTCTCTGGGCATACATTTATTGTCAAATTTTTAAAACTGTTTGATGATTGCCTGTGTCCTGTGATTCCCCAGTGACAAGGACTGTGCCCTTCATCTCTGGATCCTCAGCTCCCCAAGCAGGGGAAGAGTTTGGTCAGTGTCTGCTGAATCACTCCAGGAGTGATGGTTGTGCCCAACTTCCCTCCCTCCACGGGCTCCCCTCGGCCCTTAGTGTGGGCCTCTGTAGGAGCCAACATGCCACTCTGCACTGCCCTGGGGTTAGTGTGACGATGTCCTGGCCACCTTTGAGTGTTATAGCCCAGCCAATGAGTGTGTGTGGAATGGGTTTAACCTGAGTCAGCAAGGCGAGTGGCATCCTGTGTCGTTCATGTTTAGCACGTTGCAGAATCTTGCAGAATCGCGGAAAGCCTGTGCAAGCACCTTTGGGGTTTCTCCACCTCCTTTGTCCTCCCAAGGTGAGTGCACCCCCCACCAGCCCTGCTCACAAAGCCTCCTGAGCTCTGAGCGTTGGGCTCTCTGACCATCTTCACTGTGAGAGAGTTGTACCAATCTCTGCTGGGGTACACAGGAGAGGCCAAGTGCGTGACAGAACTATAAAGGGGCCAGTGTAGATGCCCCCAGATAAGGGACCCAGAGCCCTGGGCCCTCTCCCTTGCCTTAGTGGGAGCTGGTCTACTCGGCTCTTTTTCTGAGGTTTCCTAGACATGTCTAGGGACTCTCCAGGGACATATCCAGCCCCGCTATCCCCAAGGAAATCAGGTTAAACTGGAAAAGAAGGCACCGAAAAACTCCACACAGCAACTAGCATGGATATGTACAGAAGAGGCAGATGATGACATGTGCAGACTCACTTATGTCTGCACCCAGGGCTTTTGTTCCAAATCAGCCTTGGGCAAAGCTATCTGCTCCTCTTCATTCCTTTTTCCTGCCCATTGCATCCCGAGCCCTCTGCGGTACAGCCTGGTGGCTCCCCATGCACCACACCCAGCACTTCGATTCATTCCCACCTAGAGACAGTCCAACTTCCTCTCGCCCTCTCCTTTCCTCTTCTCTTTCTAGTCTCTTCCGCAGGCTCTTGTGTAAAGTGGGGACCAATGACATCTACTTTGCAAAGTTGGTAACAGGATGACCATGCTGGTACTCTAGAAGACATCCTATAAATGTTGATCCTTTTCCGTCCTTGACTCTGACCCTGGCAGCCCAGCAGCCGGAGGCTCCCAGTGCATGGGGGTCATGTTTGGCAGCAGCCCAGAAAGGGTCCATTAGGTAAGAGAGGAGGGATAGAGGAGCTGGTGGATGGGGCTGATGCCAGGAATGAGAAATGATTGAGCTGTTTAACAGCAGAGGATGATTCTTCCAGGCTTGGAGGAGAGGTCCCTGGGCCGCACCTGTCATAAGGCATCAGGAAACCATCAATCCACATCAAAGCGGTCAATTCCTTGGTCTCTGAGTGTTTAAATCATAAACACGATCGATACTGAACTCTGGATGTTGCAGCAGCTCTTCATCCAGAGGCTCCTTGGGGGACCACAAACAAAACAAGTTGCCAGTGAATTCCTGCAGGCCCTCTCCTAGACGATTCCAGTAGATTTCTGGGCATCAAGGGCCAAAAACTATGCAGCCATCAGTGATATCTTCATTTGTATGGCGATTCTGCACAATGAGGTGACAGAACCCAACCAGAGCCACGTGACTCCGTGCAAAGGTGGAACTGGGTTTCCACCTTTCTTAGGTCCAGCTCCCCAGAGGCAGAGCCTGCCAGTCATACCCTCAATAACCCTTATGCTTCTCAAATGCTGTATAGTTCCTGGAGGTTTTTGGCACAAAATATCTCATCTAAATCCTGCAAAATCACTCTGTGGAACTGGCAGAGCAAGGATGCATTTCCTCATTGGGAAAAGTAAACAATGAGACTCAAAGAGAGTAAGTAGCACCCAGCTAGTAACTCTCAGGGCTGGGACTCCAGTCCCAGTCTCAGCCAAGATTTTGAAACCAAGTCTCTCCATTCTCCCTGAAAACAGGCAATGTTTAAAATGTCCACTGCTGGCTCTCTCTCTCTGTCTCTCTCTCCTGAACTTTTAAATCCTCCTGCTTCTCTGACACCCACACAGAGAATTATCAGAGCTTTCAGCCCATTTGCTTATCAGTCCCACCACCTAGATTGACGCTGTATCTTGCTCATCTTTATAGCTCCAGTGTCTAATATAATCCTGCTTTCCAAATGGACCCCATAGTCCAGAAGCAATGGTGTATGCAGCTGGAGAATGAGCAAGGACTGACCCTACGAGGCCTTGAGTGCCATGCAAAGGAAATTACACTTCATCCTATAGATTTGAGACACACCAGAGGGTTTGGGGCAGGGCTATAGCATAACCATATTTGCCATCACGGAATCTGTGTTGGTTTGTGTAGAAGACAGCAGAAAGGAGGCTCCCATCACTCTGTAAAATATCACAGCACTTGAACATGAGAGAGTTTTTGTTGAGGAAATTGTTTTATTGCAGGAGAACTTTGAGGGAGTGGAGTTAAATCCAGAATTCCTCAGTCTAGGATTGAAAGCCATCCAAAGTAGTCACTTCCCCATCCCCTCCAACCTCCTTCCTGTTTTGTTCGCTAGTCATTTCAGGCCACTTACAATTCCTGAAAGGTCATCCTAATTCCAGACACCACACTTCTGCCCATGCTATTTCTCTGCCTGCAACGCCTTCCATTCTCATCTCCTTGGGAAACTCTTATTCAATGTTAGTTTCTAGGAAAATTCTAGGTCTCTTCTTACCACTTCCTTCACCCTAAGGGACTGTCATGAGACTGGGTCAGGTTTGAGGATATTGATTGAGACATGGGGACCAGAGGAAGAGCTTTTGGTGTAACCAAAGAAAATCACAGCTCTAGGCCTTCCAGAAGCCCAGTTTAGTATCTTGGAAACTTGCTCAAGCCTCCGTTTTATTTTTCCTGTGCTGAGAAATCTCCAGTTTAACATTTCCTGATGCTACACAAATGGCTTTGATGCAGAAGTGTGTCTGGAATTAGGATGACACTTTGAAAACAAAGTGTCCTGAGTCAGGGCAACAATTGCCATTCAAGATAGGAACCTCCCAAAACTTAAACAGAAAAGTCTGAGGATGGGAAAGGAGAGATGCCACCCTGGATTCTTTCATTTATAAAAAAAACAAGAAACAAAAAAACTCTTCTTTCTGTACAAATAAGGGAGTGAGCTGTGGTGAGATTAAAGAGAAAAGAACAAAATCTCAGAAGGGCAAAGTCAGAACTTGGGTATTTTTCTCTCTCTGCTTAACACATGGGCTTTCATTAAATCCAGAATTAAGGAGACATTTAAATAATATAAAGTGAGGCTAAATGTTGTCGATGGATATGGCCCATAAGAAATACCCTTCCTCTTCCCCCAGCTGGTTTGACCACAAATGGTGTCGGTGTTGTGTGGAGTCCTCCATTCTAGTTTCTACTCTCAGGCCACATAAGAGCCTTATCCACAGGTGGCCGTATGGGGAATGCATTTGGCCTTCCCCCAGGACCCCCTTCTCCACCACAAATTTATCACTTCTTGCCCTTGCCAAATCACTTTTCCTGATGCTACACAATCCCTTTAGGTGCTGATAATCATTCGTGAAAAAAACCAAAGCATCGCTGCAATGTTTCAGATGATCTGGGATCGAAAAACAGCAGCTTGTTACTCACCTGTGCCCCAGCCAGTATTAGGAACCTTTCACAAAAACCAGGAGGATGCAGGGAGGCAGATATGGATTAAGCATCTATTGTACACCAGACATCATCAATTTTATTTCATTTAGTCCTCCAGTGATTTGGTAAGATAGATAGATGTCATTATTTTCCCTTTGTTGAAATGAGAAAACTGAAGTCTAGGGAGACTAAATGGATTTTGCAGGTTCTTTGGTAAAAGATTGTCACATGGTAAACTCAGATCTGCTTGATTCTTGAATAAGCCATAGAATCTACTGAGTATCACAGTGACCCAGGAATTCTCCAGGGCATCTCTGGGAGACTGGAAACACAATCCGGCAAGGAAGGAAAAGAGGCAGTGGAGAGACAAGGGAAAGGAAAGGAAGAAACTGAGGACCCCATGGTATGGTGTGGAACGGTGACCAAAATGATCATTACAAGCATTCCTCTTTCTTGCCCAGTGCTCCAGAGTATCAGCTAGCTGCTGAGGAAGAATCAAAGCCCCTTCTCGTGAAGGGGCTAAATATTCATGGGAAGAAAAATGTCAAGGATAAGGAACTGCTATGTTCAGCCCTTCATGCCTTAATAAGAATGGGACACTATCCCAGGCGACAGCTGCCCTGTGCATGTCTGCCACAACACACAGGGTGGTCAATCGTGTATGCATGGAGGGACGATGGCCAGAAGGGAATATGCAGGGATTCAGGATAAGCTAATAATTTGTCACACCTTCAAACCAAGACTCTTTAAATATCAGTTTAATATTTATTTGGAGGAAAAGATGAGTACTAAGTAGAGGAAGAATGGAGTTTCCCTCTTCTCTTTTAACTTATTGCTGAAATATAACCTACAGATGGAAAAGTACACATATTATGAGTATTTAATGAGTTTTCACAAACCAAACACACATTGTGATCAGCACCCAGATTTTTAAAAATAGTAATAACATCACCAGCATTCCAGAATCCTCCCCTGATTTTCCCTTCTTCCCAAGGATAACCACTATCTTGACGTCTAACGGGAAAGATTAGCTTGCCAGTTTTTGTTCTTTTTATGGATAAAATCATGTAAGATATTTTCTTCTGTGTCTAACTTGTTTTGTTTGACAGCAAATGATATTCATCTACATTGTTGTATCTAGTCAAAAATTGATCATTCATTTTGTTGATCATATTTCGTGGTGTAAATATACCACAGTCTATTTATCCAGTCTACAGGCGTTGGGCACTTGGAAAGTTTCCAGTTCTTGCTACCATGCATAGGGTTGCTATGAACAATCTAGAAATATCTTTCAGTGAACATATGTAGATATTTCTGTCAGAGAGACATATAGATATAGAGATAGACATAGACATAGACATAGACAGAAATAGAGAGGGGAACAGTGAAATCGCTTGATCATAGGGAAGGGAAGGCACATGTTTGTCATTAGCAGATACTGCCAAACAGCTGCCCGAAGTGACTATACTAAGTTACACTCCCATCAGCAGTGTTTGCGTGTACTAGTTGCTCTATATCCTCACCAACAATTGGTATTTTCTGGGTTTTTGTTTGTTTTACACATACCCCTTAGCAGGCTCACCCACTCCTACCCCTCCATCCCTGAACCACTTATGTACTATTTGCTTTCTAAGAGTTATGGGAACTGTAGCTTTTTTCATTTTGTTACACTTTAGTAATGCTTTAGTATTTAGTACCTTGTGTATACTGACATCCTGGCTCAATTGTCCCAGTGGGCCGCTCCTTCCTTAGAAGGAATCTCTAGAAAACAAACTCATGATGCAACCAGGTCATGTTCCCATTGGGCTAGCTCTACTTCCCTCGTTTCCTCTGCATCTCAACAAAGCACATCAGTGCAAGTGAGTAAGAGTGAGGTTATCATGGGAATTACCATAAATCTCTCCTACTTTTTGAAGTAAAGCATTTGCAAGCTTCAGTCCCTTAATAATTACTAGCAATAACCTTCTTGATCATACCTCACTGACCTCACAGGTTTTCCAACAACCAACCATGTGAGCCCGAACAATTTCCTTCTCCTAGAATCACACTCAGACCTGCGTAATTAAGTGGGGCCCCTGCTCTAATCCCCATGCCTTAGCACCACCCCCCACCTTTATTCTCAATCCCCAAAACCTACCCAAACCCCAACCTTTAACCCTCACTTTGGAATGCCTTCCTCATGGCATCCCTACAACACTTTAGTGCTTGGAACCAGCCAGGGCCAGTATTACTGGATGGGACATCTTGAAAATGGACTGGAACTGGTGTGGGCCCCAATCCCCATTTCTCCTTTTTGGAAAACTCTCTCACCCTCTATCCCATGTATAGGGTTGACCTGATGACTGAGGTGCTCCCGGGCTCATGTTTAAACAGTTGCCCCAGGACCACCTGATACACATTCATTCCCCCTTGTGGTGTGGTATCTCTTTTAAGAAGTGTCACAAGATTGGACTGCCAGATGGTGCTGATGTTGCTGATTTGAGGTGACACTCACATCAGACACAAGATGAAGTCAGGTCTCTGAATTACTAGCATTTCACCACCAACTCTTTTTTTTCTTTATGGGACAGAGTCTTGCTCTGTTACCCAGGCTAGAGTGCCATAGTATCAGCCTAGCTCACAGCAACCTCAAACTCCTAGGCTCAAGGAATCCTTCTTCCTCAGCCTCCCAAGTAGCTGGGACTACAGGCATGTGCCGCCATGCCTGGCTAATTTTTTCTATATATTTTTAGTTGTCCAGCTAATTTCTTTCTATTTTTAGTAGAGATGGGGTCTTACTCTTGCTCAGGCTGGTCTCAAACTCCTGAGCTCAAGCAATCCTCCCACCTTGGCCAGTTCACCACCTCCTCTTGATCATGGGCCCCATGCATGGGCCCCTGGCACTCACCCAATTGTGCTCTGACCATGGTGCCACCTTTGGTCCATAGTTCCTGAAGGCAGCAGGAATATTTTACTCTGCATAACCCTAGTGTGAGCATCCAGAGCAGTCGGCCCCACCCTGCAAGCTCTGCTCCCATTCAGGAAGTCCCCTAGAGTTGGCTGTACCTATCTCCTCCAAGCTTTCAAAACTGTTGCTCTGCAAAGCCAATCACCTGTGGATCAATGTCCTCTCTTCCCATCAATTGATATGATTGACAACATGTTCTCCTAGGTCAGTCTCAAGCCATGATGGACAAGGGATAGCAATTCTTTGTACCAGTGGCTCCATGCCTAGGCCTCAGCCTATCTCCTGGCACAAAAGGCAAAGTTACAATCAACATTGAAAACAATCACTGTTTAGGAATACAGTGATTACAGCCTAAAGAGTTCAAGAGAAGAAATGGTTGGAAAACATTTTACTACAAAATTTGAAACAGAAAATTCATCACAACCAGAACATGACACATTGGGCTGCCAAATGGTGCTGATATTGCTGATTTGAGGTGACACTCACTCACATCAGACACAAGATGAAGTCTGATGAAGTCTGAATTATCAACAGTTCACCACCGACTCTCATTTGTATTTTCCAGCATACTTTGGATAAGACTTGCATTTGTAGTTGTGAGGGCCAGGTTTTGTTTATTTCAAAGTATTATAGGGGAAAAAATATTTCGATTACATGGATCACTTTTGTAATGCTTGAGTTACAGCTATAAGTGTGCCCATCACCTAAGTACTGTTCATTGTACCCATTAGGTAGGTTTTTGCCCCTACCTTCCTCTCCCCTCCACCCATTTGACTTCCACTATGTTTTACATCCCTATGTGCACATGTGTGCTCATCAGTTAGTTCCAGTTTAATAGCAAGTACATGTGGTGTTTGTTTTTCCATTCTCATGATTCTTCACTTAGGATAATGGTCACCAGTTCCATCCAATTGTTGCAAAAGGCAGTAATTCGTCGTTCCTATGACTGAGTAGTGCTCCATGGTACACATATACAACATTTTGTTAATCTCATGAATTGATGGGCACTTTGGTTGATTCCACATCTTTGCAATTGGGAATTGTGCTGCAATAAACTTTCGAGTACAGGTATCCTTTTGATAAAATGTCTTCTTTTCATTTGAGTAGATACCCAGTAGTGAGATTGCTGGATTGAATGGTAGGTCTACTTTTAGTTCTTTGGGGAATCTCCATACTGTTTTCCATAGAGGTTGGACTAATTTGCAGTCCCATCAACAGTGTATAAGCATTCTTTTTTCTCTGCATCCACACCAACATCTGTTGTTTTTAAACTTTTTAATAAAAGCCGTTCTAACAGGGATGAGGTGGTATCTCATTGTGTTTTTAATTTGCATTTCCCTGATGATTAGTGATGTTGGACATTTTTTCATATGTTTATTTGCCATTTGTCTGTCTTCTTTTGAAAAGCTTCTGTTTATGTCTTTTGCCCACTTTTTAATTGGGTTGTTTGGTTTTTTTCTTGCTAATTTCTTTGAGTTTTTTGTAGATTCTGGATATTAGCCCTTTATCAGATATATAGCTTGTGAATATTTTCTCCCATTCTGCAGGTTGTCATTTGCTCTGTTGATTATTTCCTTAGCTGTACAGACACTTTTTAATGTAATCAAATCCAATTTTTGCTGTTGCTGTGATTGCCACTGGAGTCTTAGTTATAAATTCTTTTCTTGGGCTGATAGCTAGAAGAGTTTTTCCTACATTTTCGTCTAGAATCCATATGGTTTCATGCTTTATATTTAAGTGTTTTATGCATCTTGAATTAATTTTGTGAGTGGTGAGAGACAGGAGTCCTGTTTCATTCTTCTGCATGTGGCTATCCAGTTTTCTCAGCACCATTTATTGAATAGGGCTTCATTTCCTCAGCATGCATTGTGGGGATGGCTGTGGCTAAGCAAGTCTTAAATCCACAGGTCAGGGTGTAAGGAAGGGCAGGTTGAACCTTTTGGACACAGGTAAAGCTACCATCCACAGCATCTCCTTTACATAAAGTCACTGATTGTAGATGTTAAGCATATCTACAACATGAGATCCTCCTCGCTAGTCTGGGTTGGCGCCATCCAATCAATTGAAAGGTAAGGACAGAGCTGAGGCTTTACTGAAGAAAAGCCAATTCTACCTGTGGACAGAAGCTCTAGCTTGTGTCCAAAATTTCACCTGACTTTCCCGACAGCCTGCCCTGTGGATTTAAGACTTGCCTAGCCATAGCCAGCCCCACAATCATGTAAGCCAATTCCTTGCAATAAATCTCTTAATATATACATATCCTGCTTTTTCTATTTCTCTGGGTGACCCTGACTGATACAGTGGTCATCATCTGTGAAGCACAGTAACAACCTTTGAGAGAGTCACTGGAAGCCATTATTCACAGGTGGCAAAGGACATGATACAGTGTCACAAGTAAATGATAAGGCCAGCATTAAATATATGGCATCAGGGAACTGCAGAGGCAAGAAAATCTATTTTTTTCAATACAAAAAGATTCCAAATAGCATGGTATTATGAGTGTTGCTACCTTTTTCTCACAGTGGGAAATATGAAATTACCCAGGAACAGTGTATTTTACAATAAAAAAACATACAGAGATTGTTCTTAGACCTAAAAAGGGGGATATAGTGCCTAGATATCTTAAGAAACTCCACATGCACCAAGAGGACAATAAACAAACACATTAAGTACCTTCACGCATTATTCTAAATCTTTTCTGATAAATTACTATGCCTTCGATGGGCTCATACATTTCTAGTACATTGATTATCAAATAGTCTGTATAGACAGGGACCCTGAAAAATGTATTTTCCTGGGGCTCACACACCTTAAGGGTGATCATGCCTTCCCCTCCTATACCTGTTTCCCCATTGGTGATGAAGAATTTAACTAGTTCCTCTTCAGAGTTCCTTCTACCTCTAATATTCTGTTTCTTTCCCTCAAGGAATTCAAAGCACCTTTCATCTAGAGCTAGAACAAATTTCAGCCCAGAGGAGGTATGGTTTTTAATTTGGTTTAACATTTACTTGTTCGCTCAGAGCCTCTTGCTTCTTTCAGATGGAGGACTTGACTGCCTCGTTCTCAGACCAAAAGTATCCTTCTTAAGACATCGCCCCCCTGGATGGTCACAGCCTGTATATAGCCCAGGCCGAGTGGGGGTTGGGTTAGAGAGCCAGGCTCACATCTTCACATCTTGATACAGGTACACTCAGCCAAGAGGACTTACAAGCAAATTCTGTCCAGTCCTCTCCTCTGATGGCTGAACAGAGTCACATTGCCTAACCTTGACCGTAAGGCAGTGGAACCACCGCTGCAAGCATTCCCACACATGATGCTTTGACTGCTGTCTGGTCCACACACTTGTGCGTGGGTGGGTAAGTACTGAAAGGACTGCTGGCCTGCAGTCAGGTCCTCTAAGACAAGCTTTCCTAATAACTAGCTCTGTGAAACTAGGAAGGCTCCTTTTCCCTCTGGACTTCAGTTTCTTCTCCCGTAAAACGGACTGGGACACTAAAGTTGCTTCCAAGCTCTCACATGCTGCATTTTCTTCTAATATGTAAAAGAATCTGAAAGGAAAGTACAAAGAATAAAGTTAGCCCTCACCATAGTCCTATTGTTGGAGGGGGATGTAGTCTTTAAATTTGTGTAGGTGATATATTTATTCTCCTTTTTAGAGAATGAGGAAATCGAATCAATCATCAGTACCTAAAGGGACACACTAGGCAGGGTACATTGGCACCTGGCGGGGTACCCTGCTGTCGACACCTAGAGGGACGTTTGAATCAGTAGTCCCCACATGGCGGTCCTTGGGCCTGACTGGGTCACAGGCATGCTTGGTTTGGCCGGCAATGGTTTTAAAAGTATGAATGCCGATGCCTTTTAATAAGACATGTCTGTGGATCCTGGTTCCATTGTAGCACCCCTTTCCCCAACACGCTATTCATCACACTTCACTCACATTTACCTATGCCACCAGGCCACCAAAGGCATTTCAGTGTGTGGACCTAAGTTTATTATGCCTGCCTGAGGACAGAAGTAGTAAGAGTGTTTCCTATCTTTTCTCATCCCACCTCCACTATATCACCCAAGATATATTACATGGGCAAGAAAGGGCACAAAGAAGTCTGTATTTCCTGTTGTGGATTAATTTGTATCCTGATATAACACAAGGGAGAACATGGGCTTGGACGGAGCGGATGTGGGCCCGGATTCCAGCTGCACCATTTGCTTCTTTATCCAGAGCCTCCAATTCATTTACCTCCCAGAGTTTCTGCAGTGATCAGCAAAAGCATCTGGCACAGGGAAGCACACAGCAGGAACTCAATAAATGCTAATTCCTTCTCTCATCCTGTTGCAGAGTCAGCCCAAACCTCCTCTCTCCAATATCTTCTCCAGGGAGAAGGTCTCTTAGGCCCACCGAGGCAGGGCTGTGGTGGGCAGTTCTTCATTAAGTGATGCAAAAAGCCCAGAAATTGAAAAAACTGCAATAGAGAAATTGAAAAACACAGGGTGGGGCTGCCTGGTTTGTCCCTTTTACAACTGCACGTGACAGTAGGGAAACATGACGGTAGGGAACAGCACTGTGAGCGTGGCAAAGGTGACAGTATCACTGGTCAAATGCAGACTGCCCTTTTGAAAATGCATAAGACAGCACAGCTTTTGGCAGCCTTTTTTTTTTTTTTTCCTAATCAAGACAAAGATTTCTCTAAAAAGAAATCACATAGCAAAGAAAGCCAAAGGAATGTTGGTGCCTGTTTCCAGAAGCCACATATATCTATATTTAGTTCCCAGTCAAGCCCAGTACACTGTAATTAGTATAATAACATGCCCTCTTCCATAAAGACAGCTGACACAGTTGACCTCCAGTCCCCATCTGGGCGCAGGACGTGTGCTGTGGGTTGTTTTGTCAGCTGTGGACTTGGATTATTTGTTGGTACCCTCTCATCTAGTTTGGTTTGGGACCAGGCATTTGCAGGAAGACTAGAAAAAAGGAGTGTGGGGTCAACTGGACCTCTGAGAAGAGTTGGTAGCTGTGAAGTCTAGGGGCATCATGGGTGGAATCAGTATGGAATTTTGCTCGAGTCACTTCTACGAAGAACAACTGGCCCCTTACACCTTGTGGCATCAAATCTTCACCTGGGGCTTTTTCACCCAAGTTCATAGACTCAGTGCAGTTTCCCCGCTGGAGCACTTCCTACTCTTGGGACATCAAATATATACTCTCATGTCAACTTCCCTAAACATAATACAACCTAATGACCCACAGGTAGGAAGGACATGAGAAGAAGAGATAGCATCAGGTCACCTCAGGCGGTGAAGCTTTCTGAATTCTCTCCTTTATAGGTAGCACTGTCCTTTATAGGTAGCACCCACCTGGAACCTTCCCTTCTTGCTCCCCTCAGCAATCTTGGCCAACTCACTGGTTCCAGTCTACTCCTCTCCAAATGTAGACTGGGTTCATCCTACCAGGTGACCCAAGCTTTCCAATATTATTAGTGGAAAAAGTGGCCCAAAGATGAGGTCATTAAATATAAAATATCCAATTTCAAATCAAAAGTGGAGTTTATTATGTCTCAAACAAGAAGCAGTGCAATTCATCAAAGTATGCATCTGAACTACCAACACAGTTTCGCCATCTTAACGGTAGCATATTTGTGTCAGCAGTGAAGAAGCCTGGAGAGCAAATGGTGATGAAATCACAAAAGGTATTTTCCACAGCTTGTGGAGAATTGAATATTTCTCCTTGCAAGAAGTAGTCCAAAGCCTGGAAGAAGTCTTAGTCAGTTGGTGCAAGGTCTGGTGAATATGGCGGATGCCAGAGAGTTTCCGAGTTCAGCGTCTACAGTTTGAGCAGCATTATTTGTACGACATGTGGTCAAGTATTGTCTTGCAAGAGGATGGGCCTGTCTCTAGGGATCAATCTCGGCTGCTTAATTGCAAGCATCCTCATCATTTCATCCAATTGGTTGCAGTAGACATCTGTTATAATCCATTGATGAGGTTTCATGAAGCTGCAGTGGATAATACCAGTGTTGGACCACCAAGTAGACACCATTAGCTTTTTTTGATGAATATTCAGTTTTGGACTGTGTTTCTGCACTTCATCTTTATCCAGCCATTGTGCTGAATGCTTGCAATTGTCAAAAAAAATCCATTTTTCATCATACATGACAATACAGTGCAGAAATTGTTCGACTTTATGTTGTTACAGCAAAGAATGGCAAGCTTCAAGACAATTTCTCTTCCAACGCTCATTTAATTCATCTAGAACCTACCCATCCAGCTTCTTTACTTTGCCCATTTATTTCAAGTCGTCCAATGTTGTTGGAATAGTCACATCGAACCTTGCTGCTAATTCACAGGTAGGTTGAGATGGATTCACTTCTCCTACAGCTTTCAGCTCATCATTATCCACCTTGGTCTCAAGTCACCCACATGGCTCATTTTCAAGATTAAAATCAGCAGAATGAAACTTCTCAAACTATCAGTGTACTGTGTTTTTATTAGCTACATCCTTCCCAAGCACTTCATTGATATTTCAAGCTGTTTGCACTGCACTGGTTCCATTATGAAACACATATTTGAAAATAACACAAATTTTTGACTTACCCATGGTTTCACAAAAATTGCTTTAAAAAAATTTTGAAAATAATCACAAGCCAAAACATGTGCTTGAAAAACTGAGAATGTGTCTTCACAATAAAAACACAACAAGACATGTCAAAGTGAATGCCAGAGATATCAATTGTCAATCTTAGTACTTAAGGATATAGGACACTTCATACTTAATAATCTATACTACATGTAAATGTTATATCTCTTCTGGTTCCTGCCTACCCTTGAGTCATTGGTCTCTAACCCTCAATGTCATTCTGCTAGTCCAGGGAAAAGTACAAAGAAATCTTTTACCAGACCTCATTTTCCTGATTTGTAATGTACAGATGATCTCTTAGGTCCCTTCCACTTTAGAAATCCCAGTCCCAAGGATGGCTTGGCCAACTGGGAGCAACCTGATATACACCTATCATCACTGGATGTGTGGGAGTGGGGGACAGTGTTGTGTTACATCTGCACAGGTTTCAACAGGTATATATGTATACATAAGAGCCGTCTTTTATAAAAGCCATCACAACCTACAATTATAAAGACTTAATCATATGCATTGTAGCATTCAATCTTCACAATAAACTTAATTCAGGCAGGACAGGTGTTGCTACTCAAATCCAGACCTTCTGACTTCAGGGTCAGACCTCTCTTTGTGAGCCCACACTGCATCCCTGGTAAGAAGCAGCACTGGGAAAATTATATACCTCTGAGAAAAGGGGTAAATGGGGGCACCCTTGCCCCAAGTTCTCTGGGCATTGACTATAATGCTGTAGTTAATGCTCTGTCTGCATCAGGCTGACCTGAAGTTGAATCTTAGCTCTGCCCTTTAGTAGCTGTGCACTCTTGAGCAAGCAGCTCAATTTCTCTGAGCCTCAACTTTATACTCTGTAAAATGAGAGAATTAATAATACATTCATCACAATGGAGTTATAAGGATTAAATGAGGTAGTTCATGAAAGTGCTTAGCAAAGATGCAGTGCCCACCAAAGATACATAGTGCCCGCCAAATGACAGCACTATTTAGATTAATATTTTATATTAACTTGAATTAATCCCCTAAGTGTTTTATGCCACATCTGTTCAGAATAATTTTAATTCTAATAACCCAGAAGCAAAAACACCATTCCTGGCGAGGAGCTTGAATCAAAGGTGAGGTTAGATGAGCAGAGGAGGTTAGATGATAGATGTTTCTATCCGAAACAACATTCAACTAACTCAGTGGAAGGAAAAGCACCACCTCTTGTAAAACTCTATGGTCTCCAGATTCTTATAATGCCAGAGATTCACGTCTAGCCAACGCAGAGCAAATCATGTGTCAATAGACAGAGCTACCCACAGGTAATGGCTGGCAGGTCTCTTGAAAGGAGCACAATCCCATAAAAGGCCAAAAATAAGAATAAGGCTTTCAATACAGAACATGTTTCCTGCAAGGGAACTGCTCAGAACACTTGAAGATCCAGCTGGAAACAACATCAAGCAGAAGTGGGGTCTGTAGCCAGGTCAACCCAAGCCACCGTCCATGCTGGGAGCCCAACTCTTCCAGAGTTAGAAGGTTTGAGGTGAATCCTCTTCCACATCCCAGACAACTGGATGCTGCTTGGGCACAGCTCCTGAGGAAAAGCTCTCCCAAGCCCAGAATGAATGAAGCATTAGTGATATGATCCGAAGGACTCCAAGGTCAAATACAATGGAATCCACATCTCAAACCAGCCTATGAAAGGTTCTCACTCACTGTGCTCATTTTTTTTTTTTTTTTTTTTGAGACAGAATCTTGCTCTGTTGCCTGGGCTACAGTGCTGTGGCATCAGTTTAGCTCACAGCAACCTCAAACTCCTGGGCTCAAGCGATCCTCCTGCTTCAGCCTCCCAAGTAGCTGGGACTACTGGCAGGCACCACCATGCCCAGCTAATTTTTTTTCTATATATTTTTAGTTGTCCAGCTAATTTCTTTCTATTTTTAGTAGAGACAGGGTCTCACTCTTGCTCAGGCTGGTCTCGAACTCCTGAGCTCAAATGATCCGCCCACCTCGGCCTCCCAGAGTGCTAGGATTACAGGCATGAGCCACCACGCCTGCCCCACTGTGCTTATTTTTTAAGCAACTGTTGAATGTGTATCTCTTGTAGCTTCTGGGAATCCTCTCTCAGAGACATCTGGTATTTCCAAGCCAGTTTCATCTTTTAGATGTACATGGAAGGATGGAGGTTTAAGCATCTTAGGAAGAAATCCAAGAAGAGACAGAATGGACCAAGTAAAGAGTTCTGGCCCACGACTGGGGAGCCCTGGGTTCTGCCTCTGCCTCTTGCCTGGGTAGTATCTGTGACCCATGGTCCAAGGTTCTGAGTGAGGCTAACCCTCCACCTGTGCATATGCTCAGGGGAAATGCAAATGTCCATGGTAGGGAGGGCAAGGGGACCCTTAAGCCCTTCATGCCCTGAGGTCCTGCTTCCCTTCCTTTCTCTGGGCCTCAGTTTCTTAATCTGTAAAACATGGAGCCTGGGCAGGCCTCTCTAGACCATGCATTCTCAGTGGGAATGATACCACTCTAGGCCTTCTTGAATCTAAATGGTTATCATACAACTTGTTTCTCCAACCTATTTCTGGCCTTAAACTAATCCTTGCCCACATGTTTTAAAATATGCCTGTGTTGCTGACTGCCCTACTGTTCAGCTCCAGAGTTGGAAGTCAGTTCTGTCCATAGCAACCCCAGTAGAAGCCATTCACTATGGGACAAACAGATGAACTCTGGGAAAACATGCTTAGCACCTTTGGTCTTTCTTGGGCAGAACCCGACAAGTCTAGCCATCACCAAAACAGGGCCTTATACTTAGGGTGACCAACCAACTTATCATCCAAACAGGCATACTTTTGAGAGTGACAGGGGGTGCTACTAATAAATATACCTGAACCACAGGAGTCCCTGGGACTGTCCCAGGTAAACTAGGACATAAGGCAATCATACTTAAACAAATCTATATAGGACAGTCTATGATGATTTCATCATTAGCCCAAGATGAGAACAGATGGTCCAGTCTGGACATACATGGTGCCAGTTTTGGTTCTCACATAGACCAGGAGGTCCTCCTGGCATAGAGTTGGTGGGGGGCCAGGGAGGCTAAAAATCCTGCAATGTACAAAAATTAGTCCCAGGCAACAAGGAACTATCTGGCTCAAAATTGCCAAAATTTCTCCACTGAGAAATATTGACATGGTAGGATAACAGTAATTGTAAACAATGATATAAAACTCAGGATGACAACTTCACATGCCTCCAGGGCCAGTCAGGGATTGAAGGATATATGCCTCTTCTGAAGGTATTCAAATTCAAGTCCTTAAAAACACTGTGAAGCAAAACCCATATGCACTGAATTTGACTTTTGCCTCCAAAATATGGCCTTTTAAAAAAATGTTTACAGATCAGAAATGATGTTTATGATCTATTAAGTGTAAAAGAAAGGCTAGTAATCAGTATGATCCCATTGTACATATATGCATGCTCTCTTCATACATATATATGGAAATTCATATATGTATATCAGTGTATATAAATGTGTATAAATACAAAAATTCGGGAAGACTATGGAAAGAAATTTAGGGTGACCAAAAAGAGGAGATGACCCAACACTTACGCATTTTCTCCTTTAAGGTTTTCTACAGCCATGGGGAAATGTGAACCTTTTTAGCAGATACTGGCAACTGCTTAGAACCGAGGCCCCCTGGGAGAAGTCTATGAAAAGAAACAGCAGCCACAACTCTAGGGTCTGTGCCTGTGACTGTCATCACATCCCAGATGATTTTTCCTAACCCTCAATCAGACTTCTGATGGGCGTAAATCCACACCCTGGGCTCAGCACGCTGGCCCACAGGAATTGGAGCAATGTGAGCGGTGGGGGGCAGCCTGGGTGGGGAAGGGGAGAAACTGGGTGCAAATGAACAAACTATTCTCAACTCATATGCTCTGCTATAAGAAAAACACCAAGACAATCACTTCTGGGCTCCATAATAGGAAGAAATTGACTGAACACTATATTGCCTGGACAAAGGGTAGAGAAGGTTTGCCAAGAGTGTGGCCCTGTCTTGACCAGGACATTGACTAAGTCTTTAAAGGCAGGACCTGCTGCCAGGTTCACGATTTCTGAGGCCAAGGGGCAGCCTCACTTGCCCTGGGCCTCCTCCCACAGCTCTCAGATGACCTGAACTTAGGCCTGTAGCTGGCAAGGGGGCACTGGGACTATTTCCCCATTCGCAACGTAGGAAACACCTTTTCTGGGCTCCCCACCTTGTGACTTCCCCCACTTTCACAACAATCCTCTAGTGTGCTGGGCCCCATATGTGAACTATCTCATTTAATCTTAACAATGACCCTATGAGGCAAGCGTGACTATCCCCATTTTGCCGATGGAAAAACTGGCACTCAAGGAGTTTACATCCCACAGCTAGTCGGTGTCAGCTGTCAAGCCTAGACTTGTCAGAGCCACAGTCTTTAAATTCCTGTGCTTACCCACGAGTGGCAGACAGAGCTGAGGGGGATCTTTTGTGGACGTCGCCATTGCAGCTGGCTCTGCTTGAAGATGATGTCCAAAGACAAGAGAGGCTCTGGAACTGAGCCTCCGGAGGCAGGATGTGGACTGACCATCGTATTGATCAGCTGTGCCATTGACCCAGACATCAGTCATAAATATTCCCCTATAAATGCCGGATAAAAGGAAGTGTCGAAGGCCAGGCGCAGTGGCTCACACCTGTAATCCTAGCACTTTGGGAAGCTGAGGCAGGAGGAATACTTGAGACTGGGAGACAAACCTAAGCAACATAGGGAGACCCCATCTCTACAAAAAGTAGAACAATTAACCAGGTGTGGTAGCGCATGCCTGTAGTCCCAGCTACTTGGGAGGCCGAGGCAGGAGGATGGCTGGAATCCAGGAGTTTGGGGTAGCTGCGAGCTATGATGACACCACGGTGCTCTAGCCAGGTGACAGGGCAAGACTCTGTCTCAAATAAATAAATAAGTTGCAAGGGCAAGGGCATTTGTTCGCAGTGAGAGCTGAATACGAGGTGAGGGACTCATGTCACTCTCTCTGACTCTCAGTTTCCACCCAACTGTGTTAAATGATATATTACTTACCTATGGCTGCATAACAACCCCAAAACTAAGTGGCCTAAAACCACTACGATTTACTTAGCCCATGGTACTGTGGGCTGGGCTCACCTGGGTGGTCCTGTTCTTGGCCAGGCTCCCTCACACATCTGCAGTCAGCCACAGGTCACCCGTTGGTGGGCTTTGCTGATGTTCACTGTGCCGTCTCACATTTCTGAGGCCCACCCTGGACCAGGGGGCTGCCTTGGCTCTGATTCACTCCATCTCATGTCATCCAGCAGGCCAGCCTGGGCTTGTCCACATGCCTGGACAGGTTTTGAAGAGAGAAAAGGCCACAAAGGCCTCTCGAGGCCTAGACTCAGAACTGACACGTTGACACTTCTGCCATTTTCGGCTGGCTAAAGCAAGCCATCACCAGGCCAGCCCAGATTCAAGGGGTAGGGAAATAAACTGATGGGGTGCCACTGCAGAGAGGCACAGTGCCACTGCAGAGAGGCGTGGCTATGGAGAGGGGAATAATTATGGTCCTTTCTGCAAATGACACACCACAACTGGCTTAACAGAAGTCCAACTGCTAACCACTTTGTGCTTCCCTAGGGTGGTCCTCACAACTGCCCTCCCCTATTCAGTTCGTGTCACCCTTGGGGACCCTAATGAGGTGGATGCTGACAGCCAATCCCCGCCCTGTCTCCACCCCATTCCCTGCGCCTTGTAGCTAATGGGCTTCTTCGATTCTTCTAGAAACATTAGCCTAAAGTGATAGTGCCCCTATACACATACCCAACTAATTAATTAGGACAGTCTATTGCCTTTCCTTTGGGAGACCAGACCTCAGCTGGACACCAGTTCATTTCTCCACACACTGCTGTTTATAGATAAGCATTTATGAGCACCTGTGGTATACCTACTGCTGTTCTAGCATCTAGGAATATAAGGAAAAGAGTAGTCCCAGTTTCCGTTCTCATGGCGGTCACAGTCTAGTGGGAAAAACAGACCTAAACAAATAATTATCTTCATTTCACAAATGCAGACACTAGGCCCAACATCACAGAGCTGATACTTGGCAGGGCCAGGATTTGAACCCAGGCAGGTCCACTTCATAGCCTGTGTGTGCCTATTAACCGCCACACTGCACAGCAGCAGCAGGAGCAGCCTTTGCAGAGTGGTGGGCTGAACGCCAAACCACAAGAGACCAGGGCATATTTGAGAGATGAGGAGTGGAACTGCAGGAATGTCCCCGCAGAGTGACAAAGTGTGGGAACCGCAGAGAGAAGGGAAGCAGGCAGAGCTCTTTCAGCTGCGGACTTGCCCAGAGGGCTGTGGAGACGGTGGATTCCAGCTCTTCCAGCTGCAACTTGGGCTCACCCAGACCCTCAGCAGGGCCCTGGGGTACTGGGCACTGCTGCTGTCCTCCTACCAAAGACATCGTCCTGGCCTTCAAAGGAAACCCTGCTGCTTCCCCCAAGTGCCAGGCAGTCCCAGCTTCTTGAAGAGAGTGAAGAGGTGGCGTTGGCTCTCCGGAAGCGCTCACCCAGCGCGCCACTTTGTATTCCTTGCTACTCGGCAGTTATTTACTGCATTCCCACGGGTGCAGCGCCAGCTGGAGTCAGACTGGGTAATCGTTTCCCACCTTATCCTCAGCAATTACATTCCAGCTGAGGGTACGTACACCGGTATAAATTGTTCACCAATAAACACGTCTCTTACGAGCCTTATTTATCTTTTGGAAGCTTCATGAAATAATCATACAGATTCATCATCCCATCTTCTGCCCTTAGATTTTATAGGGGAGTCCCCATTAACTTTAATGGGGCAGGTTGTTAGGCGTCTTTTTCCCCCTCCCTCGCCATAGATTAGGTTAGTGCGTGGCCAATAAAAAGCATATTTTTCAAAAGATCTACTGGGTCATTCCTGCCCACCTCCTCAGGGACTGCAAGAATTTCTTCTCCCAGGATGGTTTTTTATATTTGCCTTCTCCCCAGTGGAACAACGTCTGCTCTAGGCCCACGCTTGATCCTCAGCCCCACTTCCCAGTATGTATTGATCTCACCACTTCCCAGTATGTATTGATCTCACGCAGGGGAAAATCATCCTGCCTTAAAACTCCAGCATTCTTCCCTCTCCTTCCCCCAGGGTCTTTCTACTCCTTGTTGCCAGTGTAGGTCTGAACTCGCCACCTACTCGTGGCCAGCCTTCCGTGGGAGTGTCCAGCGTCCGGACGGCCCTTTGCCCGTGGTCTCCTGCCATTTTGTCCTCATCAAAAGGTTCTGCTCCTTCTGGCTTTCCCCATCAGTTGGAATATGTCACTTTCGACTTTCTGATGTTCTGCTGGTTGGCTTGTTGTTTGTTTTGAAATTGCCGTTTGTCTCCGTTAGGGTAAAGGCTAAGCTGCTGGAATGGAAGACTCCCAGGAAGCTGTGCTGTGAGGAAGCTCGTACTTCCTTTCTCATGTGACAGTCCTGAGAGGGGCGAGCAGTCTGCCCCACGTGGTGACACAGAGCCTTGGTTCCCTCCATCCTGTCGCTCTGCAGTCTTTGGCTGCACAGTCAAAGCCGAGTCATAGGCTCATCTGACATCTGTGATGAGCTTATGGGGTAAGAAGAGAGAAATTTCAGAAAAATGGCTTTTCTTGCTTCTTTCTGATAATCACCTGGAAGTCATACTTCCACTCACCCCCCGCCTTGGCCCACACCTGGTTCCAGAGACACCTTGTGCCCAGTGTAAACTCTGCTGCTCTGTATGGGACAGGTGAGAAGGGACTTTTGTGGACATCCAGCACTTTGCCCCACAATTGTACTAGGGTGGCTTCTTTAGGACTGAATTGCTCAGAATCAAGCATGGTTGAAAGAGAATCTTTCGTTGCAATAAGATTTGCATAAAGAATGAAATACAAACCAAACAAACCCCTGGGTGGTAAACTCTGCCACCACGCCTGCAATCTTCCTGAACTGAAGCAGTCTCTTTGGAGTTGATATAAGAAATGGCCGAGGGGTCATCCTTGGCTCTTTCTCACACACAGCCTGTCTGATCCATTAGCACATACTGTCGGTTCTTCCTTGACTACATAATCAGAATTGAACCATTGCCCACCACCTCCACCACCAATCCAAGCAACCATCGACTCTCTCCTGGATTATTTTTATAGCCTTCTCATGATTGGAATTCTGCCCTTCTATAGTTCTATTCTCAACGTGGCAGCCAGGGTGATCCTTTTAAAACGGAAATCAGAATCTGTCACTTCTCAACTCAAAATTCTCCAATGGCTTCCATCTTCAATCAGGAGAATGTTTATAATGACCTACAAGGCCTACACCTGATCTTATCTCCTATAAGTCCCCTGCCCTCTTGCTTCCCATCTCATTTCTTACCACTTTTCTCCTTCTCTCCACCCCCTCCAAATCTTCTTTATTGGCCTCCTTGCCATATCTAAAATATGCCAACCATACCTTGCCTTGTAACTTTGCACTGGCTGTTCCCTCTGCCTGGAATGCTGCTCCCCCAGACACCTCTGTGGCTCCCTCCCTCACTTCCTCCAGGTCTCTCCACTAATGTTGCCTTCTCAGTGAGATTTTCCCTGAATAACCCACACAAAATAGTCACCCCCTATCTGGGAGTACACTGGCAAGTTCTTAACAACCAGCTGTCCCTGAATTGTAGCATTTTTGTGTCTAATTTAATACTCCCACTGTGGCCAATTTCAAGCTACCAACATGAGGTCATTGACTATGAAGCACACAATTTTCCAGAGCTGGTGCAAGCCAACTCCAGCACACCCTTGCCCACACTTCCCCAGCAGTATCTGTCCCTTTACCCTACCTCAGCATTTGTCTCCTTAGACTTATCACTGCCTGACATAGACATTCACTCACTTGCTTGTTAATTGTGTGTGTCCCCCAGTAGAACGTGAGCCGGACGAGAGTAGAGCCCCCCAGTAGAACGTGAGCCAGATGGGAGTAGAGCCTGTATCTTCTCTGTCATATCTCTACCATCCAGAATATCTTAGGCACTCAGTAATATTTGGTAGAACAAATGAATAAATGAAATGGCAAAGAACTTAGCTCCCACTAGAGAAAACACGTTATAATCCTATGTGTGGGAAAAGGTCCTTCACCACTTGCACTAATTGTCTAAATCAGTGCCTACCATCAAGAGACGGAGCAATGCTGTTTGTCTAGAGAGCATGGAACAGTCATTTCTTAATTGAAACGACTGGAGCAGTCCACTAGATAGAAAACACGCCACACTCGAAGAATCTGGAAGAGAATCAAATCTGGTGGGGGCCTGGAGCAGGCAGGGAGATTCTAGTTGGGTTTAAGAATCAGTGAAAATGGATTCAGGATTAAGTTGGGGTTTGTGGGAATGTCCCAGAAAGCTAAGACCAGCAGAACATGGTGGATTAGTAGGTTTTCCTGGCCTAAAGTGTCAGATAGAGGGGAGATATTAATAATCCAAGAAATGCAATTGAAGCAGATACGGTGTTCTGTGTTTCAGTATGTACAAAAAATTGTAATACACACTCCAATGGCAATAGCCAATGTGAGAGAAGTTGGAAAGGAAATGGTACCAGCACATATAGCTGGTAAAATTGTAAATTGGTTTGGTCCTTTTGGAAGGTAATATATATTAAAAAGAATAAAAATGGTCATACCTTTCAATCCAGCAAGCCTATCTTTTGGATTTTGTCTAAAGGAAGGATTTAACAGAAGAAACTAACTATGAATACAGAGGCAATACAGCAATCACCACCATAGGCAAAAGTAAATAAATGATCTAAATATGCATTTATATGAAATGATTAAATAAATAATGGTATGCATGGAAAATATATCATGAATCCCTAAAAAATAATTATGAAAATCATATAGCAGCACTAACGATACTTACAATGTTGAGTGAAAACCAAGATTACGAATTGTAGACTATTGGTTGCAAATCTTTAAAACTATATTCACGACACGGCTAAGACTAAAACAGAAGATACAAAAATAATTGTGCTGATGGGAAGGGGAGTTTTCTTTCTTTTTCTAAAATTAACTTTATTCAATGACTAATATTTTAACGTGAAGCCTTTGATAATAGAAAATTATTTTTACACAAAAATGGAGGGCTGAGGGTTAAAGAGAAGAGACTCCTTCTCTTGGTGGCTATTTGGCTATTTATGCCCCACAAAGTCCACAAGCACTGGGAATTGCTAAAGAACATGTGGACACAGGACTTCTTCATGGAGCACCATCTAGCTTGGCCACCGTGGACACTCAATCCATCCTCCCAACCCAGTCTGGGACAGAAAATCACTGGGACATCGGACATGGAGGGGGAGCCTCTTAGGGTTCCATTGGTCCCACTATTTTCCCTGCCTATAAAGAAAAACAACAGGAGACAGTAAAATTCATGAGGACGCGTCCTACCTTCCAGGGTAAACACTGAGCAGCAGCACCAGGCTCCAAGGCCGGGGTGGGCACGACCCAGCCTTCCTTAGTGAGCAGCTGAGGAGCCTTCTGCCCCTGCCAGCAGGGAGCTGGGGGCTTCCAGCAATTATTCAATTAGTCTCCGAGCCTGCCGGCACTGTGCTCTCATAACAACCAGAGTGCACAAGCAGAAGGGAAATATTTTCTCCCTTCCGCAGCTTATCTTTTTCAATCGCTCACTTGTTCAAACTCCTCCACACCCTGTGATGAGAGCCACATCATTTCAAACAGACAGTGCCTATCCAACTCAGGTCATCTATTCCCCCAACTCTGGGCAAAGCTACACTTAAAATCCCCTGTAAAAATCGTAGTCCGCCCTAGCCTGAATCTTATCCACAGAAAAATACTCTCCAACCTCTTGCAGCTCTGCCCATTTGGAAGACAAAAGCCCCGTCCCACAGCTCAACCCATCTGAAAGTTCTACTAATTTAATCTCCTTCTACACGGGCCGCAACTTTACGGCTGTGTTTCCTTTTTCTCTCTGTCAGCTGGCACAGAAAGCAGCTGCTTCTAGAATTATCACCATCACCACCATCACCACCGTCGCATTTACTGAGCCCTCGTGTTGTGCCGGGCACTGCACGAAACCTTTCTCAGCCGTTAATTTTTGCAGTAATTCTGTGTAGTAGGTACTGCTATTATCCCCATTTTAAAGATAAGCAAACTGAGACAGAACAAAACTAAGTAAGTGCTCAAGCCCACACAGTAAGTGGCAGAACTGGGATTTGAACCACTGCAGTTTGATTCCAGAACCCAGCCATGTCAACTCTGCCTTCTGCCTCCTGCTATATAATTATTGACCCTAAAGAAGAGAGGCACAGCATTCACGATGGAAAACCTCCCCAAATTCAAAATGCTTTCTAAACTATTTCTGATTTGCTGGGAATTTACTTTAATACAACCACAAACTCATACTGATGACCTGAATCAGGGGGAGGCTAAAAGGGGCTTTCAACAATAGCCCAAACCAGCAAACTTTTCCTTAAAAAATGAGCCTCAAATTCAGCTCTGTATGCTGGGAAGAAAGAGATGGGTCTCAAGCTAAAAAAAAAAAAAAAAACAAGTTTGATGAAGCTGTGTGATATTTCTAGGCCTAAGTAACTCTACAAAGGCCTGCAGAGTTTGAAAAGACTCCCCTTGTTGATTTAGACACAGCATTGCGTAGCCTACTGACTTATGAGTCCTCTCCATATGTTAATAGGATTTGACTCAAGAATCTCCAGGAAAGCAGGTAGGAATGGCTAGGAGAGATAAAGATGAGAGAACAGGACAGAACACGAAGGAACACCTTCCCTACCTGCAGAAGACAGGTGAGCACAGCTGGCCTGGGTGGCGCCAGCAGAGCCTGTGGGAGGCCAACTGCAGCCCCAGGCTGGAGAGCCGCTGAGTGACCAGGCAGGAAAAGGCCTGAAATTACCAGCAGGGACCACTCCCATCCCAGGCCCTCCCTGAGATACCATACTTAGCTTGGGGTCCTTAAAAGAGGTTGTTTCCTATAGTTCAGCAGGTGGGAGGGTCATATGAAATTACAGGAGCAAAATGCCAACGTCATTATCAGTGTCACTTCATTGATACCCACAGCCTGATAAGGAAGGGAGAATACCCAGTGCCAGTCCTAGAAAACAAAGCTAATCACAAAAATTCCTGTTCAAAAACCCCTGCCATTCCCCAACCCCCTAAGGCCTGACTGCTCCACTTGGCACACAAGGCTGCCTCCCTCCCAGCCTCAGCTCCCAGGATTGCAACACACACACACACACACACACACACACACACACACACACACCCCAGGGCACCGTGCTTCCCAATTCTTTCCTATATATTGCCAGCCTCTGCACCTGCGCCCTGCTGAACCCTCTCTAGAGTGCGCGCCTTGCCATCCCCATCTCTGCTACTTATTTTACAAGGCTTGCTATGCATCTGCTGCACTTCTCCTCCTCTTAACTTCCTCCCCCTGCTCCCCAGTTACTCATCTTTCCTTTGAGTTCCAAAATGCAGTGTTCAGCCATGTTTGAACACCCACTCCATGGTGGTGTAATTATTGGCTGCCATGCCTGCCTCCCTTACTCTACCTTAAGCAACCAGTAGACAGCCACACCTCTCACCTTGGTCTCTCACACCCATTCCTATCTGCTTTCCTCCAGGCTCCTGAGTCAGATCCTATTAACATATGAAGAGGATTCTTAAGTCAGTAGGCTACTTAAAGTCTGTGTCTACATCCGCAAGAGGAGTCTTTCAGGAATCTACATAGCAATAGATATTTTTGGAAGACAAGGCCTGGAAAGTTGCATGCTAGACCACACAGGTACAGGTGTATTCACATGCATGATGTGTCTAGAGTGAAGTGGACATTCAATAAATATTGGTTGAAACCAGGCTTTCCATTGGCCTTGACTTCTTGTGTGCCCGCAGACAATATTGGGTTTGCACTTGGCATCCCTTCCCAGAAGGACTACAACGATCAGAATTTCCCTAAATTATTTATGGGAAAACTCCTTTTGGCATAAAGTCTAGTTTTTCTATTCAAGAAACCAGGAGAATTAAAAAAATATTACCTGGCCAGGATGTCCTCCCTCACTGTGTCCCCATCCTGGACACTAACCTCCTCTGCATTCTCTCATTCTCTGGTCCCCAACCTCCTTGTCCTCTCTCCAATCCCACCAGCAGCAGTGGCCTGTCTAGTGCCCAGGGCCTCAGAGCGTTCTGCCCACAACCTCCAGTACCACTGTCACTGACCCCAGAACTATACTGCCTTCCCAGGGTTCCTGGAATCAACTGGGCTCCCTGTGGGCACCTAGGTTCAAGTAGACCCTCCAAGACCTGGTCTGTTCTTGGAGCAGGAAGCAGAGCCTGGCAAGACTTCCCTATTAGTTCTCCATTGTTCAGTTCTCTAGCACTAGACAATTCTGTACCTGGATCTACTCTCAGGGAGACCAGCCTCTGGCCTGTTCTACCCGCTGCTCCTCCTCGCTCTCTCCTGCCATGATCATTTAGTAGGCTGTCGGGTTCAACCTCCCCGGCCACATGACAAAAGACAGTGTCCAGGCACCGGCAGTTTCCATGATGCAGGTCACTGTGCTGAGTCATCTGTTAGTGTGTCATCCAGCACACTGATGCTGAGCACTTGCTTCCAAAAGTGTCGCTGGCTGTTCGGATTTCTAAAAGGCTCCTCTTATGGATTTATTTTAGGCTAGATGCAGAACTTCCTGTCCTTCTGGCTTAAGAATCTTTTAACAGGGTTTGACATAAAAGCCTCAAGAAAAGGGATAGGAATTGGCTTTTTCAGTCTATCCCAGAAGATTTGCATCTCTTAATTTATCCCTGGAGATCAGCCAGGAGCTCCTAGGCCAGAATTCCTCAGAAGGCCTTCCTCCTTGGCTTCTAGGAAATACAGAAGGATTGCCTGAGAAGGAGGGCTGGGGTCTGGGGACTAGACTTCCTCCTGTAGGAAGGCCGACCTTGGGTCTGCCCAGTTGGGCCCCAGGAACCTTCCAGCACAACTCATGTGCAGGTACAACTCTACAAGCCCTGCTCCCCTCCTGGCACAAGTTCCATCTGGGGGGAGGGGCAGAGTTAAAGCAGGTACAGGGCTTTCCTCCTTACCTGGTCTGGCTGCAGGACATGACTCCTCTAGAGAAACAGCTGCATGCCAACAGCCTGGGCTTGGCCCAGGGCCTCAGAGCATTCTGCCCACAACCTCCAGAACCACTGTCACTGACCCCAGAACTATACTGCCTTCCCAGGTTTCCTGGAATCAACTGGGCTTCCTGTGGGCAACTGGGTTCAAGTAGACCCTCCAAGACCCGGTTTGTCCTTGCAGGAGGAAGCAGAGCCTGGCAAGACTTCCCTGTTAGTTCTCCAGTGTTCAGTTCTCTAGCACTAGACAATGCTGTACCTGGATCTATTCTCATTTCTAGGCAGCCTTGGAATGAATGCTGGACCTGCTGGGTAAGCCTGGAGTCAGGAACTGAGCCCTAGCTCTGGGTCAGCTTTGGGGGCCACATAGCAGTATCTGAGGACAAGGAGAGGGGCAGGCAAGAGCAAGGGCAATGCAGAGCACACTGCAAGGCCAGAGTCCCCCAGCTGCGGGAGCAAAAGAGTGACCAGAGCAGCACCTGGAGCTAGACAGAAGCTTCTTCCTTCCCTTTAGGCTGAGAGCGGAATTGGCCTGGAAAACTCCTGAGCCTGCAGGAAGCTCTGATGAAGAGAGATGGGCTTCATGGGATTCCAGCCAACAGAGGGTAGAATCAACCCCTGCATGGGACAGACTGACACTCTTTCCTGTGCGCACCTAAAACCCCTGAATCCAAACTAGCCATGAGGTGTTTGGGTTTTCCAAGGAGCTCCCATGGAGAGGGGTCCTTTCATCCTCAAGAAGGACAGCATCTCACAGACCCTTCTTGCCTCCTGGCCTTTTAAGGGGTAAAAGCTCTGAGTTCTGAGACTCTCGGAATTGTAGGACAAATACCACCTCAAGTGTGAAATTATACACACTGGGATGATAAAGGGAAAAGACTCTCTTGTTTTTAAGGTCATAGAACTTCTGCGTCCAAATGACCTCTGTCCCCCAAAAGCATTGCTCTGGAAAGCCACACAGATCTCACACCCTGGTAATGCTGTTGCTGAAGATGTTTTGAGACGCCTCCTATAGAGGCTTTCAGGCACCAAAGAGAACCAAGATCATCATCATAAAGCCACACCTTGTTTTTGCCCAAGAATGGTATTATTACCCAATATATTAGTCAAGACTAGGATCAGAAATCCAGATCAAACTAGCTTCCCTATTTTCTTCCTAAAAGTGTTACAGTTTTATAGTTTACATTTAAATTTGCTATCCATTTTGAGTTCATTTTTATATAAAGTGTGAGGTGTAGATTAAGGCTTTTTGTTTTGTTTTGCTTTGCTTTGTTGTTTTTGTTGTTGATTTGGGGGTTTTTGCCTATAGATGTCCATTTGTCCCAGCATCATTTGTTTAAAAGTCTACCTATCCTCCATTGAATCATTTTTGTACCTTTATCAACAATCGGTTAGGCATAGTTTTGTGGGTCCACCTCTGGGTCCTCTGTTCTGTTCCATCGATGTTTGTGTCTTCTCCACTATTACCACATGGAGTCTTGATTAGTGCAGCTATATGATAAGCCTCAAAAGTGGGTTCTACACAAATTTATTTCAGGAAATAGAGATCTTGAATTGGATTCCTAACACTTTATTCTGTTTGTTCAAGATTGTTTTAACTATTTTAGTTTGGTTGCCTTTTCATATAAATTTTAGAATACTCTTCTATATCTAAAAAAAGAAAAGAAAACAAAAGAATCATACAGGGATTTTATTAGGAAATATGTTAAACCCAAATATCAGTTTGGGGAGAATTGACATTTTTATTGTGTTGAGTCTTCCAATCCCTGAACATGGTATGTTTCTCCATTGATTTAGATTTTCTTTGTTGGTTTTTATTATTATTATTATTATTATTATTAGTGCTTTATGGCTTTCAGCATATAAATCTTGCACATATTTTATTAGATTTATCTAGTCCTATACATCTTTTGTTAGATTTACACCTAGGTATTTCATTTTTTAACTGAGTGATTATAAATGGCATAGTATTCTTATTTCAATAGTCAAATGTTCATTGCTAATGTATAAAAATACAATTGAGTTTTGTATATTTATCTTGCATTGTATGGCCTCACTAAACTTACTTATTAGTTGTAAAAGGTTTTCTCTTTTTCTGGTAGATTCCTTGGAATTTTCTATGTGGACAGTCATGTCATTTGCAAATATAAACCATTTGATTTCTTCTTTTTCTATCTGTTATGTCTTTTATTTCCTTTTCTTGATTTATTGTACTGTCTAGAAATTTCAACACAATGTTAAATTAGAGTATTGAAAACAAACAGACATCTTTACCTTGTTTAGAAACTTAGGTTTAAAACATTCAGCCTTTCATCAGTAAGTATGAGGTTAGTTGTAGGGTTTTTATACATGTTCTTTATCAAGTTGAGAAGGTTCCCTATATTCCTAGTTTTCTGAGGGTTTTTTTTAAAATCATAAATGGATGTTGAATTTTGTCAAATGCTTTTTTTGCATTAATTGATATGACTATGTAATTTTCTTTCTTAGCCTATTAATATGATGGACTGCTCTGATTTTTAAATATTGAATCATCCTGCATTCTTGCAATAAACTCCATTCCATCTGGTATATAACATTTTTATATATCACTAAATTCTGTTTGCTAATTATTTAAGGATTTTTCCATCTATATTCATGAGATACGTTGATCTATAGTTTTGTTTTTTTGTAGTGTCTTTGATTTTGGTATCAGGATAGTACTAGCTTCATAAAATGAATTGGGAAGTATTCTCTCATCTATTTTCTGGAAGAAATTTGTATAAAATTGGTTTAAATATTTGGCAGTAGTCTCAGTGAAAACATCTGGGCCTAGAGATTTCTTTTTTGAGAGTTTTGAAATTGTGAATTCAATTTTATTAATACTTAAAAGGTTTTTCAAATTAGTCTTTTATGCTAATGTTGAGTAAGTTGTGATAGCTTGTGTTTTTCAAGGAGAAGGTTCATTTCCTCTAAGCTGTCAAATTTATGTGTGAAGTTCTTGCACTGTTCCCTTATTGTCTTTTTGATGTCCTTAGGGTCTGTAGTAACAACCCTTGTTTCATTCCTGATATTGGTCATTTGTGTCTCCTCTTCTTCTTCAGTCAATTTTGCTTGAGGTTTATCAAGTTTATTGATTTTTCTCAAAGGATCATCTCTTTGTTTTATTGATTTTTCTCTATTGTTTTGGTTTTAAATTTCATTGATTTCTCCTCTTATCTTTATTATTTTCTTCCTGCCGCTTGCTTTGGGTTTATTTTGCTCTTATTTTTCTAGGTTCTTGAGATGGGAGCTAGATTATTGATTTGGGATTTTTCCTCTTTTCTAATATATTCATTTAATGTCATAAATTTCCTTTCAGCACTGTTTTAGCTATGTTCCACAATGTCGGTATATTGTATGTTCATTTTCATTCAGTTCAATGTATTTTTTTTATTTCTCCCTGAGAGTTCCTCTTTAACCCACCGATTATTTCAAAGTGTTTAGTTTCCAAGTGTTTGGAGATTTTTCAGTTACTTTTCTGTTACTGATTGCTAGTTTGATTTTATTGTGGTCAGACAACACAGTCTTTATGATTTATTTCATTTCTTTTATGTTCGTTGTGGTTTGTTTTAGTGGCCCAGAATATGGCCTATCTTGGTCTATGTTCCAAGTGGTCTTGAAAAGAATGTGTATTCTTCTCTTTGGGTAAAGTATTCTATTTACTATAAATGTCTATTAGACCCTGTTGGTTGATTGTGTTGGCATCTATTTTTTTTTTTTAATTCAATTGAGATTTTCCTGGTTCTTGGTATTACAAGTGATTTTCTCCATTAAAATCTGGACATTTTCAAACTACAAGTCTCTGGCTCTTATTTAAACCTTCTGTTTTAGCTGGATTGGGGAGAGAAGACCTCATCATTGTCCAGCGGGCATGGAAGTCTCAGCTTCCTACTTGGCCTCTCTGACCCCATCCTTGTGAGGTCCTGGAATGCCTTGTAACATCCTCAAGAGGGTAGAAATCTATGCTCCCCATTTGTCCTTCGCTGGCAGGAGTTGGGTTGGGGCCACACTTTTTTCTGTGGTGTTTGGCTGTAGTAGAGAAGTGACTATCTAAAATGTTTCTGTTTTGCTAGTCTGCCTCTTCCCTTGTCCTCTGGCTGAAGAGTTCAGGCTTTTGGGGGAACTATTTCTTTTTTGTCTATATCCATTGGTGTTTCTGGGTTGCCAGCTTCTTCAGCTCCAAGTGTGATGTATAGCAGCAGACAAAAAGAAAATCCAGAAAACTTACTAACATACTGATCCTTGGGGCCTGAGCTCTCTAACTGGTCTGCCTTCTTTTCTCCACCTTTCAGAATCTTCTTATGTTTGTTTCATATACACTGTCCAGAGTTTTTAACTATCCTTAGTTGGAGAATGAGTAAAAGTATTTCTACTCCATCTTCTCAGAAGCAGAAGTCCAGTGGAACAATTTTTATTAATTTTCTTTGTCTTTTTTCTACACATTTTTAAAAACTTAATAATTTTCTGTATATATGCAATTCTGCTTTCTTAAAACTTACCATCTTATTAGGTTATTAAATACAGAATGTCTGATTTCCCTTAAGAACTAAGTTTGACAGTTGATATCTCTGACATTTCACTTTGACACTCTTGTTTTATTTATTTATTTTTTAATTGTGAAGGTACATCCTCATTCTTTCAAGCACACATTTGGGCTTGTGATTTTCTTTCAATTTTTTTTTAGAGCAATTTTTGTGAAACCATGGGTAAGTCAAAAATTCATGTTATTTTTGAATATGGGTTCCATCATGGAACCATTGCAACGCAGACAGCTCAAAATATCAATGAAGTGCTTGAGAAGGATGTGGCTAATGAACACACAGTACATGAAATTGTTTGAAAAGTTTCATTCTGGTGATTTTAATCTTGAAAACGGGCCACATGGGTGACCTGAGACCAAGGTGCATAATGATGAGCTGAAAGCTGTAGAAGTGAATCTATCTCAACCTACCTGTGAATTAGCAGCAAGGTTTGACGTGACTATTTCAACAACATTGGACGACTTGAAATAAATGGGCAAGGTAAAGAAGCTGGATGGATTGGTTCTGCATGGATTAAATGAGTGTCAGAAGACAAATTATCTCAAAGCTTGCCTTTCCTTGCTGTTGCACCATAAAGGTGAACCATTTCTACACTGTATTGTTACATGTAATGAAAATGAATTTTTTGACAATCTCAAGCATTTGGCACAATAATTGGATAAAGATGAAGTGCTAAAATGCAGTCCAAAACTGAATATTCATCAAAAAACGCTAGTGGTGTCTATTTGACGGTCCGACACTGGTATTATCCACTGCAACTTCATGAAACCTGGTCAATCCATTATAGTGGATGTCTACTGCAACCAATTGGATGAAATGATAAGGATGCTTGTGATTAAGCAGCTGAGATTGGTCAATAGAGACAGGCCAATCCTCTTGAAAGACCACATGTCACCAAAAACAACACTGCTCAAACTACAGAAGCTAGACTTGAAAACTGTCTGTCATCCACCATATTTATAAAACCTTGCACCAACTGACTACCACTTCTTCCAGGCTTTGGACTACTTCTCATAAGGAAAAATATTCAATTCTCAACAAGCTGTGGAAAATGCCTTTCATAATTTCATCCCCACTTGCTCTCCAGGCTTCTTCTTTGCTGGCATAAACAAGCTACTGTTAAGATGGCAACACTGTGTCAATAGTTTGGGTGCATACGTTGGTTAATTGTACTGCTTCTTGTTTGAGATATAATTAACTAAACATTTGATTGAAAATCAGATGTTTCATACTTAATGACCCTAATAATATAAATATGATTTTAAGGGTTACAGAATATTCCATCACATTGGTATCAGGTAATTTCTTAGCCATTTTCTTCTTAACCATTGGGTTTGTTTCCAATATTTTATTCTGCAGTTCCTTTAGTTCTTCTCCTAATGAACATGTGGCTTGTTTCCAAGAGTCTACCCATGTAAGTACTACTATAATTAACATCATTGTGTGTAAAATTTTATTTCCTTATTTGGGAGTTACTTTTTCAGTATAAACTCCTGGAAATGAAATAACTGTGTTAAAAAGGTAATAACATTGTGTGTTGCATATGTTTTAAAGGATGGTTTGGAAGGTGTCTACAAGAAACATCAATGGAAACGTGCCTATAGTATTTGGATGAGAAGGGGCCCAAACACCTTCACTCCCATTTCACTCTGAGACTGAGAACATCACCAGCCTACCTGGGTTGTGACTGTCACGATTCCCTGCAGGGTCCTTCCTCAACCTGCAAGTCAGGAACCAGTTATAAGTGTTTATCTTAGGCTAGGAATGCCAAGGAATGATCAGCAAATCCTTTATCACCCCACTACCATGTTTCTTCTTTTTCATATTTCTTCTTCTTCATATTCTAGCAAGAGATGATTTTAGAACATTCCAGTATGCTCTGGGTAAAGTTTTTATAGCCTCCATAAGTCACTGTACAACGAGGGCTACATCGGTGCTGCTCAAATCAGTAGCCACTAGCCACATGTGGCTGTCTCGATTTAAAATAATTAAAAATTAAAAATTCAAGTTCTCATCTGCACTAACCACACTTCAAGCGCTCAGCAGCCACACGTGCCTCGTGGCTATTGTGTTGGACAGTGTATATGATAGAAATTTTCCAGAACTTTCTAAAGCTCTATCGGCCAGTGCTGAATCTTTGGATTCAGCGGTCACAGAGAAGCATGGTTTCATAATTACCTTTCCACAAATCAGCTCAGATTTGAAGCGAAGTACATCCTCCTACTCACCAGAGACACAAAAGAGCACCCGGCCGCGGGAGGCTGACAGCAATTATAATCACGAGCGGTCACTGAGGATTTACTGGGTGCCAGGCACTCCGCTTAGCACAGCCACGTCCCAACAACCCCAAGGCAGGGCTGCTGTTTTACACATAATGAGAAATTCTGGTGAAGAAAATGTTCTCCCGTTCGCTTTAAGTAATTTGTTTGGAAGGAACGCTCTAATATGCTGCTAGGGATAGAGGGTGAGACTGTCTCCAAGATCATGCCCGAGGAATAAAAGGCACTTGCTAGATTGCTCCATAATAATTTATTTTTCTGAGGGTGCAGAGGATAGGAAAAGTATCACAGGGGCACGTAAGCGTGGAGCATATGTGGAGCTCCTGCATCTCTTTAAAGAGCCTCGTGGGGTACAGGAAGGACTCTGACTTCTCCTCTCCGCACAGAGAGGCGGTGTGACCCGGCGTCTCCCACTTTAGAGTCAGTCCAACGTCGGATTCTACCTCTCACTTGTTCGAGCCTCAGTATTCCAACCTGCAGAATGGGGATGATCCTACCCAACATGGACGTTTGCTTGACGCCCGAATTGAAGAAGAAAGATGACAGCTTCATCAGTGCTGCCTCCCAGGTCACCTCTGGTCTGCATGCCCCTGTGGCCCGACTGAGACAGGCGGCACTTTCACGGCCACCTGGTGCAGAACTACGCGGCGACGGGGAGGGACTTGTCTGTGCCCCTCAAGAAGGAAAGGGTGGGCTCCCCCAGCCGAGTGTTGAGCTACTGGGAGAGGAACAGGATAAAGTCAGCCAGCACTTTGAGTGCTCCCAGGATCTTGTTCCCAGAGTCTCTGAGCAGAGGAGATGATGGAAGCTTGCGGTCCAGTGAGCTGCTCGATGTTGCCAGGAAGCAGCCAGGTGGGGCCTCTTTGCGATTCTGTGCGCTGCGGAGTGGGAGCCCCTGCACTCCCTGAGATATTGAGCTTTAAAGCTGTCACAGTAAACAGTCAGGAATTAATACACCAACTCCCCGGCTCTGGCAGTGCAATTTGCCATCTAAATTGTTACCTTCCCCAGAACGGTACATAAACAAAATGAGCAGGTTGCAGGGACTTTTCAGCAGACACGGTGAAACTGATTCTTCCCCAAGAAGGGGGTTGGGGTGGGGGACAGTTAGGGGGGTGGCATTTCACACGTCCCTAGGCTGTGCCAAGTGGGGAGCCAGGCCCTTGGCAGGCACTACCTCTTTTACCTTCACAGCCCTCCTGCCAATGAGGAAAGTGAAGGTCAGAGTCGCCTGCCCAAGGTCACAAAGCTGGTGAGTCAAAGAGCCACCCTCAGCCTCAATGGTTCTGACCCCAAGTTTCATGCTCCCTTGCTGAATCAGGTCTTAAAACAATTCCAGGAGAAAGGAGTCAACCCGAGACGTGCCAGCCGCTCAGTAGTGAGGTGGGACAGTGAATGGAGCTCTGCCCAGACCCTGGGGCATCCTTTCTACATTTTCCGTGCACCCCTCCTCCAACTGCTGTGGTGCTTTGCTTCTAACAGCCACATCTGTCCCTCCCTTAGGAGGACCAGCCGTCTAAGGGCTCCCGTAGCACTCTGCTCCCATGAGCAAAAAGTGGAAGTGCCTGGCTGTTTACAACCTCCCAGGTGGTCTTTAGCCAAAGATTGACTGTTTGGGGGCTTTGAAAGCCCAGCTCAGATGCCCCAAGTCAGGGCAAACCCTGAGGTGGGCGCCCTGCAGAGCACCCTGCGAGACCAGGCTAGGGCTGAGACTCTGCCTGGGACCACGTCTTTGCCTGGTTTCCCACTCGGCCCTGCCTCCCCACTCCCTTCCTAGTTTTTTCTGGCAGCACCTCCTTAACAAATCAGTTTCCCGTGGATCCCTGTCTCGGGTCTGCTTCTGAGAAACCTACCCTACGACAGAGTATGTCCTCACCAAAGGCAGCCAGCTTGTGCCTGGGACAGAACTGACTGAATGATCCAGGTCCCTTCTTCGTCATTAATAAGTTCCTTGAGGCCAATACCTCAAAGTGCCAGTACATGAATCTCTACCCTGTTGATAAAACAGGTATGGTTTTACGATGTACAATTGGTCAAAACTGGAACCAAAATTTGAAACGTAGATATTTGAAACTCCTTCCAAAAAGGAGTTCACACTTTTCAAAGAGATCCTACTGTGATTGGTATGACCCATGTAACCAGCGTAGAGTACAAACCAATCACATCCCTTCTGTTCTTCAGTCACTCAATTCCCTGCTTATCTAGAAGAAAATTCCTCCTTTGGACTTCTTGTATTCCTGTCTCTCAATATTCCTGGGCCTTACACTCAGACTTAAGAGGTCAGTCCTGCATCCAAATGCCAGGAGGAGAGAAAACCAGAATCCACTCACCTCCCACTCCTACGGTGACTTCTGTTGCTGCCACATGGTGTCACCTTTGAAAGCTGGTCCTGCAGACTTGCATGGCTGCCCCCCCCCCCCGGGGGTACAGCCATAGTGCCCAGCCTCTGAGCACAGCCTACCTCCAGGGGTGCTGTTCTCATACACAGTCACGTGACTGTAGGACATAACCACGCAGTATGCAGCTTGCACGACTGTGCACAGCGGCCTCTCTTGCACAGCCCTCTGCACAGCCTGTATTGCCCCAGCGTGGCCTCCAGGGTTGCAGTTCTTTTGATTCACAGCCATGTCCCCAGCTAGTGCCATATGCACAGTTGGAGGAACACCCAGCCTCAGCTCTCCTCCCCCAGCTAGAGCCCCTGCCCACGCCCCACGTGCACACACAGTGTACCTGGTTCCTGCTGGTGGGCCTGGGTCACCAGCCCAGGCCTCCCTTCCTACTTGGTGAGCTCACCTTTGGGCTTTTTGGTGTCCTCTGGCCGAAGAACCTCACCCAGTGCACAGAGAGGTCCTGAGCCCTCTGAACATCAGCAGCATGAGGTTCCCCCAGTCGCACCCCCTGTGTCCTTCACTCACCCAACTTCCACCTTCCCACCTCCCCTCCCAGGAGGGCTGTTATAGGCTGAATGTCGTCCCCCTAAATTTCAAATGGTGAAGTCCTCAGAATGTGACCATACTTGGAGATAGGGCCTTTAAAGAGGTAACTAAGGCAAAACTAGGTCACGTGGGTATGCCTCAATCCAACAGGACTGGTGCCCTTGTGAGAAGAAGCAATTAGGATACAGAACACAGAGGGGCAATCGTGTGAAAACGCAGGGAGGAAACAAGCATATGAAAAAATGTTCAACATCTCTAATCATCAGGGAAATGCAAACTAAAACCACAATGAGATATCACTTAACTCCAGTGAGAATGGCCTTTATCAAAAAGTCCCCAAACAACAAATGCTGGCGTGGATGGGGAGAGAGAGGAACACTCCTACATTGCTGGTGGGACTGCAAACTAGTTCAACCTTTGTGGAAAGTGATATAGAGATACCTCAAAGTGATACAAGTAGATCTACCATTTGATCCAGCAATTCCACTACTGGGCATCTACCCAAAAGATCAAAAGTCACTTTATGAAAAAGACACCTGCACTCGAATGTTTATAGCAGCACAATTCAAAATTGCAAAGCTCTGGAAACAACCCAAGTGCTGCCCATCAATTCATGAGTGGATTAATAAAATGTGGTATATGTATACCATGGAGTACTATTCAGCTTTAAGAAACAATGGTGATATAGCGCCTCTTATATTTTCCTGGATACAGCTGGAACCCATTCTACTAAGTGAAGTATCTCAAGAATGGAAAAACCAGCACCACATGTACTCACCAGCAAACTGGTATTAACAGATAACACCTAAGTGGACATATAGGAGTAACATTTATTGGGTGTCGGGAGGGTGGGAGGGGAGAGGAGGGGATGGGTATATACAACCACAACAAGTAAGATGTACAACGTTTGGGGGATGGACATGCTGGAAGCTCTTAATCGAGGGGGGAGGGGGCATGGGCAATATAAGTAACCTTAACACCCCCCCCATAATACGCTAAAATAAAAAATAATAATAAATAAAAAACCTAAAAAAAAAAGAAAATGCAGGGAAGAGAAGACGGCCTTCTACAAGCCAAGGAGAGAGGCCACAGGGAAGACCAACCCTGCCAGCACCTTGATCTTGGCCTTATAGCCTCCATAACTGTGAGAAAATTAATTTCTGCCATTTGTGCCACCAGTCTGTGGCACTTTGTCCTGACACCCTAGCAAACCCGCCCACCCTCTTCACTCCTGCCAGCTCTGCCCCCAGAGCTATATTGGGAAGAGCCGGCCTTGCTCAGGCCAAAGGGTACCCATCCTTCCCACAGGGCAACGGTGGCCTCCTTGTCTTACATTTTTATGACAAAAAAGGAGCTGTCCTCATATCCAACATGACTCCCTGCATCCCCCAGCCAGAGAAGGGGCTGGCAGCTTCTTCCACTACATTTCATAACTGTAATCAAATGACTCAGCTACCCCCGCCAGCAAACCGCTCCCCCCAACTCCCCAACTCAGGTCTGTGAGCTTTTGTTCTTGCCTTGCCCTGCGAAGCAGACGGTGGTCCTCCCAATACTATAGCGTGGTGGAAACACCACTTACTTCTCTGTTTCACCTTCTAGAACTGGCGAGGGAATATACAGAATGTTATTTTTCAAAAAAAATTTTAGCTGCTTGGAAGGAAGTCGCTGCTCTCCCACCTAGAAAAGTAACAGCAATATTATCTCCGTCACGTGCAGAGCTACCTTGAATGCCTAAGGGACTTCCCCAGAGAGATCCAAGGCAACAGTGGGCCCCTGAGATGGGAGTCACTGCTAATTTGGTTCCCTGGGTCACGCAGAAACAGAAGGAGGTGGCATTGGGAGAGGAAAGCTGGTATTTTCTCTCCACTCACAGGACTGCAGTACACTTTACATTTCCCAAAGGCCATAATTATTTCCCGGAGAAGAAATTCAAATGACCCAGATAGTTAATTCAGTGAGATTGGCCCAAAAATTATTTACCTAAAAGGCAGTTTTGTCGAAAAGAACGTCACAACATAGTCAGAGCTTGCTCTCGTCGCCTGAAAAATGCAGGGGCCAGATCCAAGGCTGAGGCCTAATGAAATTAGAGAGGGCAGGAGGTCCCAGAGTTTGGAAAGCAGAGAGAGAGAAGGAGAGAGGGAGGGAGAACATAGGGGAAGAAGGGAGAAAGAGAGAGAGAGAGAGAGAGAGAGAGAGAGAGAGAGAGAGAGAGAGAGAGAGAGAGAGAGAGAGAATGTTCTCATAAATCGCTCAGTACTATGACCAGGACAGGTGCTGTCCGTGATCCTCCTGGATCCTGGGAGAGCTCCCTCTGCATGGAAAAAAGTAGAAAAGGAGAAGCTTATCTCTGGCTGCCTCTGTCTCCCTTTCCACGTCCATCTCTGACTAGCTAGGACCAGCTTTCCCTTCCTCCAAGGCCCTAGGTTCCCCTCCCCCAGTGACTGAACCACAACTCTACATTATCCCTTTCTGTTCCCCCCAATCCAAACACTCCTTCCCTAGTACAAGGAGCTCAGCTGCGAGTCAAGAGGGAACTCACGGGTGAAATTAATTCACACCAACAGCTACTGCATGCCCAACACCATGTTCAGAACGAGACATGAGCTCACTACATCAGCATGGGACAAGTAAGAAGATGGAGTGGAAGATGCTCTGCGAAAGCATGATGATCTCAGCATAAGGCATTCTGTTGGACCTAAAAAGAGCCAATATTCATTAGGCAGTTACTATGCACCTGGCACTGTGCTAACCTCCTTGTAAATTACCACCATCACCATTAGCAAATTGCTAAGCCTCTGCATGCAGGAAAATGTTCTAATAGACCACCAAGGTCCATTTCTCCACCCTCTCATCCCTGTGTAAGGAACAACCCCTCAGGCAGCTACCAACACATTGACCTTCGACCCCTGAACTCACGATAGGACTCCATGACAGCCAGAGTTGAATTACATGGGGTTAGAAAGGACATGTTTATGGCAAACGACCCCACCATTTGTGCAGGGAAGGTTTGGTTTGGTATGGCTTGCACTATTGGGCAAGGGGACCTTCCCACATGGTAACCCCGATCTCTCTTCACCCTGTACTCTTTTCTGATCTGGTGAGGTTTAAAGAAGCTACCAAGAAGTCCTTTCATCTTAGGGCTCTGGTGGCCTGCAGGAAACCTGCATTCTTGCCTGTTTCCCAAATGTAGGATCAGCCCCGACCTGGGGAGAACAGCAATGGTTGAGCAAAGCCCGGTTGGGAGGGAAGTCTGCCTAATCTGGGGTTCAGTGTTTTGAGGCCCCCAGCTGCTGCACAGCTAATCTGCATTCTCCACCATCAGCTTTGCTGGTGAAGAAGCTGATAATTCCATCGTCAACCCAGAGATCTGCCTCAGTGGTTCAGAATTCATGTGAGGAAGAGCCATGCTATGTACTGAACTCCCTCAAGTCCCAGCAAGAGATGTTTCATGCACAGCAAGAGGGTGAAAGGACTCAGTAGAACTGAGGAAGCAGCAAAACAGACAAGCCATAGGCTTCAGGGAGTGTCAATCACGCAGTCTGGCCAATGAGAGTTTAATGACTTAAGATAAAATGAAAAAAGACATTCTACTATCCCATCATTTGAGGCATTATATTTCTATGCATATCAAAGTGTATATAAATGTTTATCAAAATAGGTACCTATGACAGATGGGTAGGTGCATAGGAATTGTGAGTGGAAACATTTCATTTCATTTGGGGTTTAGAGTCTATTTATGTGAGATTCAGAGTGTCCTGCTTCCATAGAATGACATTTTTGCAAGCCCAAGCCCACAGCTGACTCTGCCAGTATCTTTATACCTTACACAAGGCCTACTCCTCAGTGAGAACCCTAAGAGAGAGGAACAGGAAGGAAGATCGGCTCCCTGTGGGATCCCGGGCATGCCACTCACCTCATTCAACCTGTTTCCTCCTTTGCAAAACAAAAATATCAGGACACCCCTTGCAATCTACTTGCGAGAGCTAATCAATAAATGCAAACATTTTCTGAATGCTTTTTACTCTGAGTTTGAAGGGATAAAATAGGTGGGGCTGAAGATATGAGACAAAAGAAAAGCAAAAACCCAACAAGAGTAAAGAGGGACCAGAGGGGGTCATGGGGGAACCATCTCAGGATTTAGTGGATTGAGTGTGGCCGGCAGGGAAGTCCGTGGGCAAAGCAAGAATACTTCCACAGCCTCCTCCAGACTCCGAGAACACACCAATCACGGAGAGTAAGACCAGCGTCTCGATGTTTGGCCTGGGCCTCGCCTCACAATCAAGCATTAAAAGCATACTCAGGGTCAACAGGACCCCCCGGTTTCCTGTGTGTCAGTCTGGTGCTCCCAGTCAGAACACAAGCGCCTTGTCTCACACAGGGCGTCTCTGTGTGCCCCGCAGACCTGGGCGCAGAGCTGGCCCACAGCAGACCCTCGATAAATATTTGCAGATTGTCTGCCGGGAATGAGGCCTGACTTAAACGCCAGCTGCATCACAGCCCTTCTGCTACCCCTTGGCCCGTGGCCGCCTTTCCAACCTCCGCGATAGAGACAGAGTGTGATTTCTACCAACTGTGGATGAAAGAACCTCTTCCTTGGTACTCCAAGGGGAGAAAATCCAAGGTAGGGTCCCGGAAATCTGAGGGGGGGGCCACAGCAGGAGACCTCGTGTGAGTATCACAGACTTGAAGTTTTGTGACATAGGGAGGGACAGGCGAACACTGACTTTCCTGGCTGGCTGGGCCATTGTCACCTGGGAAGCTCACAGCAGGGTCCACGGGAGAAAGAAGGGAGGGGAGAGAAGGAGGTCACCAAAGAGCCCTGCAGGCTGCAGCGGTGTGGCTGGTGCTCTGGCCACGCCCGGCCGTCCTCGAGCTCCCGCAAGGAAACAACTTCCTTTTGTGGTCTGCCCCTGGCTGGCTGCCAGGGCTTCAACAAGAGCCTTGTGATGTGCACTTTTGAAATGTGTTGGTGGTGCGGAATGGCATGTCTAACTCGTGTTTAATGCCCATCAGCATTTACGTCTCTTTCCCACGCCCACTGACGCAGGCCGGCTGCCTCTCTCAGTGCCTGACCGTGTGGCCGGGACACCCAGGACACAATTCCTTTTACCCTAAACTTGGCATCTGTCATGCCCGAGGGGATAGCTCCCTCGGAGGACGGCAAGAAGAACAAAAGGAAGTTACACCTGCCACTAGCTGCCAGACACGCACTAGGTTGTTTGTAATCTTCACGACTATTCCATGAGGTCACAGCTCCAGTTTTACAGTTGGGGAAACTGAGGTTCAGAGAGGCTAAATCATTTGCTCAGGGTAACACAACGAGAACAGAGTGGAGCAGGGACTCAACCCTATCCTGTCTCCTGCAGCAGTCAGACTCCTCCCAGACAACACCCCAGCACCTCTCCTGAGAGCCCAGGGCCACTCTCCTTGGGGACGTAGGCAGCAATGCCACACATCACTATTGCCTGCCTCTGCCTCCCAGGTGACATCAGCAATCAGAGTTTGAGAAGGGCCAAGACAGAGCAGATCAGCTCCACACTCCACACTCAGGCTTTGCTTTAAGGGCTTTTGATTTGCTTAGTGTTTTTCATTCTCAAAGATGCCTGTCAACGTGTGAAAGTTACTGTGCTTATTCTTTTTCCACTGTTTGCTTGTTTTCCTGTTGTTTGTTCATTAAGGCAGCTCCTGCCTGACAGTCCCCGGCAGAAACTCCAGCAAGTTCTCTGGGTCGTCTCATCTCTAGGAAATCCAGACCAGAATGGAAATCCAGACCACTCCAACCACACTGGCACTAAATAGCCCCTGTCCTGTGTGGCACTTCACAGGGTGCTGACACAGCCCTGCACGAGCTGGGAGGAAACTGCTCCAACCACACAGCCGCTATCTTCTGGGGCTAGGTTCCCCCGGGGAAGATTAGAGTTTGAGGACACATGGTTTATTTGGGAGGTGATCCCAGGAAGTTCCAGTAGGGTGGTAGGGAAAGTGAGACAGGGAAGGAAAGGATGAAAGGAAAGGGAAGGGAAGGACAGGGGTGTTGATGATCAGTCACTTCCGTGGCCAACTGGGGCTCAGTCCCACAGGGGCTGTTGGGGAAACTGTGTAGGACATGCTTCAGAGTTGTGCTATACAAGAGACAAGGAAGCTGGGGCATTCGTACACTGGACATTGGTTTTTAGGGCTGCTCCTAGACAGGCCAAATGCTCTTGTGGTCAAAGTCCCCAGACAGGGAGAGACACGAGTGCTTGAGGTCAGAATCTATTAGCAGGTATGGGAATGGAAGGTGCCAAGATGATGTGGGCAGGTGCCAAGAGTACAGCTGGAGCCCCCATGACAGTGCCCTGCTGGACACCAGGAACGCAGGACAAGCTCTTGCCCTCTTCCCCTCCTCCTCCTCCTTGTTGGTTCAGATTTGGAAGATGCTACGGCAAAGTCCCTTGGTCACTTTGTCTGCCTGCACACACATTTTCTGAGGCATCTCCAACCAGGGAAGGAGCAATCAGGGGTCACTGCCCAATTTAGGGGAGTCTGAGGGGATGCAGATAGGACATTTGCACTTGTAATCGATCCAAAGCGAACCTTCCAGGGAGGAGAAGGGGCTGATGCAGAGACCCCTAGAGGCCCTGGGCACATCAGTGACCTGCCAAGCTGAAGGACTTCAGTGAAAGTCTGCAATAATCGTTAAGATTTGCCCACTTTTCCTGGGAGTTGTGTGTCCATTAGAAGCAAAGACAACCACAAAACAAAATCAGGCGTGACAGGACGTGACTGCTCTTGTAAACACAGGGCAGGTGGGGTTGGGAGTCGGAAGCATGGGTCATTTGCAGCCTGGAGGAGGGTGCTGGGCCCCTTCCCTTTCATTACCCAGCAATGCAACTGCTGCCTCCTTTTCCTCCCACCGCTGGTCCTCCTCCTTCCTTCTGTGTCTGTGTCTGTCTGGACTCTTGCTGCTTGTCCCCGTGGACTTTTTGTGTCCCCATCTGAGTGCTCGCTCTCTCTCTCTTCTCACCCTTGCCATCCCCTCATTATGTCTCTTGGGGCCACTGGGTCCCTAGGCGCCCCATCATTAAATCCTGTCTCACTCCTCTGTCTTCATTCTCTCTCTCCACCTCTGCCCTGACTTTCCCTGGGTGCCCCAAGGCTCTGTCCCCATCCCCCTTTAGAGACTTGTGTGTACCACCTCCGTGAAGGGCTTGGAGCTCCAGCAATAGGGTCTGCATCAATAATCAGTGGGAGGGAACAGGGCACAGGCATCCCAGCAGGCTCCTCCAGAGCCAAGGCCCTGCTGGAGTGTCAGTCACCAGCCGCCTTCCATTCAACCGCCTCCTTTTAGCCGGGATCACCATTTCAAAAGAGAACGCACAAGGCCTACAGTAGGTTCCTATAATTCACCCAAGGGTTGCGCCTGCCTCCGGGAGACAAGCTGCATTCTTCTCTCTGAGTGAGCTATTTTTAAGAACGCTCCCCCCTCGCTTCCAGTTCCCATTGCAGGCTAAGCGCTGAATTAGACTCTTTCTTCATTTCGTGGGCTCCCCCTCTCCGTTATTATATAAAACCATTTCAGCCCGTAAGGAGTTGGCATCTGACATCCCCAGCTTCTGAATCCCCGGAACACAGAAGGGAAGGAATAAACAGAAGGGAGGGAAAGAAATGTTCTGTTTCCGCTTCAGCAACACGAATCGTCAGAGAGTTAAATAGCAACAAAGTATTTGGTGTTAATCTTTAATATTCCCGGGAACTTGTCACCTCCTCCTTCAATCCCAGAAGCTGCCACTCTCCAAGAGATTCTGGCGCCTCTCGCAAGATATCACACCTTCTATTATGCTCTAAAAAAAGTACCACCAGAGAGGAGTTCTTAGTGATTAGACTGCCAAAAAAAAAAAAAAGTGAAGCTGCTCCTTGCTATTTACAAGGAAGCAACTGAGAAAGGATGAGCTGTGCGTTCCTTCTTCCTTCTCCGGTAGTCTTGCTTGTTTCCAGCAGACCCTGCCTGAGCTCAGCCTCTGATGTGATCTCTCCCTTCCTCGGGCTCCAACGTCGGGGGTGGCATTTGACAAATATCAAGGGATGAAGATGGCAACAAAAAGTGGAAATGGAGAGGGGCTGGGTGGCAGCCACCCTGGCTGACTGTGCCCCTGCTGACAGCAGCTCCTTCCCACACTAAAGGAGGCAAGCCAGGGCGGCTCACCCTGCCGTGCAAGTGACAAGGCGCTTCCTCTCAAGCACACCATGGGTTATGTCATCTTAATGTGGGCCCCCCAGAGGCAGATGCCGAAGCCAGGATTCCCATGGGGGGGTAGTTTATCTGGGAGGGCATCCCAGGAACACCTGCAGAGGAATCAGAAGTGAGACAGGAGGGAAGGAGCCCATAAAGGGTGTGGTTGCTATGGGCAACTGGAGCTTAACACCCCTCCCCCACCCCAGGGAAACTCTGGGAGGCTGTGTAGAACACACGCCTCAGAGTTATTACACATGAAGGGCAAGAGAGCTGGACTATTTGTCTGCCTACTCCTGCCAGCCTTTGGTCATGGGCCGCTGGAAGGAGGGCATGAGTTCTCTGGCTCTTTGAGCTTGTGCACACTGTGTGCAGAGAACACCTCCAGCAAAGAGATACAGGTGCTGGCTGTTAGAAGCACGTTGCAATGACAAGCTAGAGAGAATAAGGATGTGGCACCCGCAGCAAACATCAGTGACCTATAGCATTTGTGTTTGGGGGTTATGGCTTCAAAATAAAGAGCAGGAATCTAAATTTAGCAGATAAACACTGCCCTTACTACACCAAACCTCCTATCCTTAGGTATCTCCTGAGTTTCTGGGCATGGAGCCACCTGAAGTCCAGGAGTCTTTGCCCCAACACCGTAGTGATAAGAGTTTTTCTAGAGGAAGGGTTTCTCCCGTTTGTAGAAAGAGTGGCCTGGACTGAAGGCCCCATTCTCACCTCAGGTTGCCTGCAGGACTTGGTGAGGCTGAGTCATCCTTACTCCCTTCCTCTGTTACCTGTGGAATGTCCCCAAGCAAAGCAGGGCAGGAAAGAGGAAGAAGATGAATTACCCCCTCCGTGCCTCCCTGCCAGTTCACCTTTGCCATCAGTCTCGTCCCTGCACGTGTCTCTTTTATGGAAATTCTGGTTGTTGTATATCAGCTGACATTCTTTCCCTCCTAGCTCCATGAGGACCAGGACTGGGTCTTTTCCAGAACTGTACCACCAGGTGGTAAATGTTCAATAAGCTTTTCCTAAATAAATGAATGTATGTTATCATTGCCCAACTTAGAACCTGCTTTGGTTCCCCATTACCTGTAGGATCAAGTCCAAACCCCTTAATGGTACATTCAAGGCTTTTTCCAATTTTCTACCTACTATTTCCCAACCGAGTCTCATGCCCTGCCCTTCCTCTACATGGAGCTGTTGACCATTTGGCCAAAATGTTACCCTTCTCCACTCCTTTGGGCTCTACATGTGCTACACCCTTGGCCTGGAATACTCTTCTCCCTGTCTTCTGCCTGTGTACGTACTCTTGAAGACACACTTCAAATGTGTCCCCTCCTTTGTGATGTCAGCTCCCAGCTCCTCCAAGAGATGCCCGATGATCGACAGGCAGACACGGCATGTGTTTGAGGCACCAGAAAACAGAAGTAGCCAGCAAGTCTTTTTAAACAATTTCGATATTTCCAAAAATTAAAGATGGCTGAGCAGCCAATATAAAAAATACTCAGAACTGGTTTGGTCTTCCTTATATAGTTTACAGTTTGGGGTATTTTGTTTTTATTTTTGCTTTGCTTTGTTTTAACTAATTAGGCTTGGAGATAGAAGCACCATAAACTTTCTGAAGCTTAGGGCCCCTAAATTCTTATTATTGCTCCACTTCCAGGCACTAAAATCATTATTCACTCATTCATTCCCTCATTCAGCACACTGTGCCGGGCATCACGCAGGGCCCGAGGCCTGGGAGACGCAGGTGCACGTGACCCAGGCCCTGTCCTTGGGGACTCGCACTCTGCAGGATGTGACCAGCACTTTACAGATCAGTAAGACACTGTGTGGTTCCTTACCATTCAAGAGGGCTTGCTCTAGCAAAATAAATAATGATAGTAATGGATTGTAATCCATTACAAAAAGTAAATATCCAAGAGTCCACACTGATGTAAATAAATAATCAGATAAATAAATAAACGACTAAGAAGGGACAGCTCTTCCTTACAGAATTCTAATTAATAAAAATGTACAAGGAATGATGGAAATAGAAAATTACCATTTGGCAACCACCACATTAAAATGGTTGTAGGCAATAATCCAACGCTAATGCTAAAACCAGTGGACAGATTTACGCTGAGCATAGGATATCTTCGTACTCCTAAAGTATCTCCTCACAAGATACTTATTAATTCCAAAGGGAAGAAGAAGAACTTCATAGTGGAGAAATCTGACAGACACCACCTTTACTAAGCGATCAAAGTTAGTATCACCAACGATAAGACGTGCTGACATTGTATCTCACAAGCCCATCTGAAGAGACATTCTACAAAATGACTGGCTGACATTTTTCAAAGGTGCCACAGTTATAAAAGGCAAGGAAAGGCCGAGAAATTTTCGCAGATTAAAGGAAGTTCGGGAGACACAACAACTAAGTGCAATGTGGGATCCTGGATTGAATCTTAGACTGGAAAGAGGACATTAGTAGGACAATTGGCAAAATATGAATGAACTCTGTAGATTGGTTAATAGGGTTATGCCAATGTTGATTTCTTTGTTCTTATCATTGTACTTTGGTTATGCAAGATGTTAACATTAAGGGAAGTCAAATGAACAGTACACAGAGTTCCTGTATACAATTCTCTTGTAAATCTGAAATTATTTCAAAATAGTAAGCCCAATAAATGGGGGTGGGGAAAGCCTGCACTACTTCCTCACTTCATATTATAAAAATACTTGGGGAATCGTTTTGAGATATTTGTTTATTTCCAATCCCTCAAGGCTGTCAGCACCTGCAGGCACAGCCTAGTTCACTCTGGGGGCCCCGTGGTGCTGATGCACAGGAGGTTCCGTATCATCCCCTCCCCCATCACCCACCACTTGCACTATGGGGACCATTGCTTGGAGGTGGAAAGGGAGCCTATGTAGAAAATTCTGGACCTAAAGAACAGTGCTGCTTGACTGTCACCACACCTCTTATGAAGAGAAAGAGTAGTGCAGAAATAGTGTAATAGGTAGATTATTTGCAAAACTGGACACAACTCCCCACTCTTCCCTTATCCATGTTCCTTTGCAATGTACCTTTCCAGACCCTCTATTCCTTCCCTTGAATCTATGCTATCCTTGTACTTGCTTTAGCCCACAAGCAGAAAATGTGACACTAAAACAGTTTTGAGCCTAGGCAAAAGAGGCCTTTTATATTTCTGCTCATTCTCCTTGAACCCTGTTCACCCACCAGGTGAAGAAACCAGAACTAGCTGCTGGAAGATAAGAGTCACATGGCGTAGAGACAAGCCAACAGCCAGCCAAACCACCTGACATGTGAAGGAAACAATACTTCATGAGTGAACTTGCCAGCTGACCACAGGCTCATGGGTATGTCTAAACAAGGCCAGAAGAACCACTCAGCTGAGCCCAGCCCAAATTGTTGACTCATAGCACCATTACCTAAATAAATGGTTGTTGGTTTAAGTCACCAAGTCTTTGCATTATTTGGTACATAGCAATGGATGACTAACATAGGTAACAAGATTCGTATATCTCTGTATCCTAGATGTCCTAAAGCTCTAGGCTCAGGGACTAATACTGATTACCCTCTCTTTGCCTCAGGTAGAGAAATGCAAAGACATGGATCCTTGTTTTTAAGAAAGGCAAGCTACGACTAAAATAATACAAGAGGGATATCTCCTGCTAAAAGAGAGAATTTGAACCCCTCCCCACAAAAAGAAAGGGAACCCTTGCAAAGGAGTCATAATGAATAAGGAAGCAAAACACAGGAAAAGCAGATGGACAACTCCTCAGTAAGGGATTCTCAGTACACTAGGAGTTGCTGGGGGCGATAGAGGTAGAATGAACTGGTGATGGGATGAAGTGACTGAGTGATCACCCTGTACAAATATTGTCCACACCTTCTCCATGAGGGATGGCCAGCAGTCTCCTGAGGCTCAGATTGAAGAGCAGAAGGCTCCCTGGGCTGCAAGGAGCCCAGAGGAGTTAGACAGGCTGAGTTGAGGTCAGCACACTTGAGAAGTATGTCTCAAAGGACTATCCAAGAGAGAAAGACAGGAGCGGGATATGGGTGGCCAAAGGGCTACCAAGAGTGAGGCAAGAGGGCATGTGAGGGCTACAGAAGGCAGGCTGGGCAGGCACCAGCCATAGGGTCCCTGGAGCCTGAGCTGGAGATCCCTCCTAGAAGCTGGGAACAAGATGAGCCTGAATCCCAGGAGATGAAATTACTAGTAAAAATTCTAGGTTAATCACCAGCACTAGCATTGCTTTGCTTGATACTTGAGAGCCTCACAGTCCATTCCCATGTGCTTGGGCTCTTCCATGGCAGATCCCAAGGACAAGGTGGAAGGCACTAGGTGAGCTCAGTGCAAAGGGGAGTAAGGGGTGTGTATCTTCACAGAGACGGTGGCTGTAGCATGCCATATCTGTTCCCTCAAATAAAAGGCTCAGTTACCCCCAGCACCCACCTGGATGCTGTGGGAGAGAAGCTGGATTTTTATTCCCCTTGTTCAGGATTCAGCACTGGCATTGACTGGAACATCCGGTCTTTACCTCCCTGGGGCACAGGTATACTCCTCGAGGTGGCAAAACTTGTCTTTGCTCTCAGGAAGTACTTCTTGCCCTGGACACACAGGAAATGGCCTCTGGTGCCCCCTCCCCAGCTTCAACCCCACGCCCACCCCAACCCCCACCCCAGTATAAAGACCCTGCTTTTTCCAGGAATTGGTTGCCATCTGGCCACCAAGCTGAGCCCCACACAACCCAGCTACACAGATCACGGGAAAACAACACTCATCAAATGTCAGGCTGTTCCACTATTTGAACTGAGGGATCACTTCTGCCCTGGGAGGAAGAAGTGGGAATAAAAAGAAGGAGGCAGGAACAAAATAGTCAAAAGAAATATGGTAGTCAAGACTTCTTGTTAGGCAGGCAGTCAACAGACCACACAGGGGGAGGTGTTCCTTGGCACAGGTCACCTCAGTGGTCAGGAATCACCTACTCACACCTCTCACCTGGGACTCCTTCCTGCCCCATCTCAGTCCTCCTCAGTGCTGCCAGCCAAACTCCCCAGAACGCCACATGCTACATTTGGCTGAAAGCTAAACTTGGGTTTATTCCAGCTCAGCTCAGCTCTTTCACTGTTTTCCCCCTCAAGATGTAAGACAGCTATTAAAATAAACAGCAGGCCTCTCAGACACACATGCCCCTTTTTAATTCCCACGATTAACCCTGAAAGGGCCAATAAAGAATAACCTCATGATTAATTATTTTTTGATGGTCTCCCACTCCCAAGCCTGAACTGTCCTGCTTCTTGAGGCCACTGTGATGAGTTCAACAGGAACTAGAAAGTTGAAGGCCTTGGGAGACCCATCTGTCTTTGGGGTTTGCCAATGGACGGGTGAGTACCAAGGTGCCAAGGTTGCTCCCTGACAGAAGGTGAGGATATTCTGGGGTGAATCAAATTTGTGTCAAACATTATCATCACTTGGAACAAGGCCCTACTTCATACGGTCCAGGCCTCACGTGTTGGTGGAACAAGCTGTCAACGTCACCTCCTCACATGAGGCCATATCCTGACTTTGATCAGAAATACCCTTGCAGTAAGGCCCAAACCTAAAACTTGCTTGCTTCTACAGGGATGGGGCAGACTTTTTCCAGGGAGAACCATTTATAAAGCAAATCCCTCTGAAAGGCTAAGAACCATCACCTAGTAATTTGGTCAGCCGTAAGTCCCGAAGAAACAGACCCTGAGACAAGAATTCAAGTGAAAATAGTTTATTTTGGAATAAAGTGAAGAAGTTAGACAAGAAAGGAAGAGCAGCTAGTAAAAGGTGTGTTGTTGACCATTTGCCACTATGGGTCATTAGAGTTTAATCCCTAGAGAAAATTAGAAACCATGTAAAACATAGGCCTCATATTATTCTCAGGTAAGTTGGGGTATTTTTACACCAACTCTTACAGTCTTTTGTGGGAGGTGGCAAGGGGAAGAAAAAAAGAGTATTAATTCCCCAGCAGATCTAATTTATCCTGTGGATGGATCAAATGAGCTTCAGTGACCAGAGAAAGCCTTCAAGAAAATAAATGCAGGCTCTGTCAGCTAGAAATGAGGCCAGCACACACTGGAGTGGTGAGGGACAGAGATACAATGGAAAAGGAATAAATAGGAAAATAGAGCTCCTAGGAATTAAAAACCTGATAGCCAAAATTTTAAATTCAGTAGAAGTGTTGGAAGAAAGTGAAACAAGAAGGAAAAGAAATAGATAACAGAATATCAAGGCTAAGAAAATTAAGTGCTGTGTAAACATTTCTTTACTATGACTCATAGTAATAAATGCATTTCTTATTACATTGAAACCCACTACACATAGATACATACAGTACTAATCCTTGTTACATGATATGTTGTATTAGTCATTCAGTCAGTGTTCTCCAGAGAAACAGAACCAATAGGACATGTATAGATATATAAGAGGGTATTTATTATGGGAATTGGCTCACCCAATTATAGAGGCTGAGAAGTCCATTGCATCCCATCTGTAAGTGGGTAGAACCATGAAAGCAGGTGGTGTAATTCAGTCCAAATCTAAAGACCTGAGAACCAAGGGAGCCAATGGTGTAACTCCCAGTCCAAGGCCAAAGACCTGAGACCTGGGGCAAAGGGAGGACACTTGTATAAGTCCTGGAATCCAAAGACTTCAGAATCAAGAGCTCTGATGTCTTAGGGCAGGAGAAGAGGGATGTCACAGCTCAAGAAGAGAGAGTAAGAATTCACCCTTCCTTTACCTTTTTGTTCTTTTGGGGCCCTCAATGGAGTGGGTGATGTCTGCCCACATTGGTGAGGGCAGATCTTCTTTACTCATGATTTATATGCTAATCTGTTCCAGAAACAGCCTCACAGACACATCCAGAAATAACACTTTATCAGCTGTCTGGATATCCCTTAGCCTATTCAAGTTGATACATAAAATTAACCATCACATACACAAATTAAAATTTTCTATTTTATTCTATTCTATTTCATTTTTTTAATGGTTGTTACAATTGACTAAATTGTTTCTTGACCTTCTAATAGGATATAATCTGAAATGTGAAAAACTCTGGTCTGAAAGTTGTAACATCTAACTATTTGGATCTTCAAAAGAAAAGGGAAGAAATCAGCAAATAAACAATAATATAAAATTTCTAAGAATTAAAGGACTCACTCAAAGATTCCACTGTGGACCTCAGAGAATGAGTTTAAATAAATTAAATAAATAATTTAATTAATTAATTAAATTCATTAAAAAATTAATAAACTTAAATTAAAAGACTCACGTTGGGACACTTTATCATCAAATATCAAGACAGCAGAGACAAAGGTAGGCTAAAAATTTCCAGAAAGAGCAACAACAAAATGCTACACAGAATACAAAGGTACAAAGAATCACATCAGATATCTCAACAGCAATTATGAATGCTAGAAAGCAATGGAGTTATGCCTCAATAATAGGGTGAAATTAATTTCAAACTGAAATTCTATTTCCAGACAAACTCTCAATTGAGTATGAGGATAAAATAAAGACAGTTCACATACAATGACTCAAAAAAATTTATCCCCTATGCATCCTTTCTTAGGAAGCTACTGGAGGATATTTTTCAACAAAGAGAAAACATAAACTGAGAAACAGAAGAAGCAAGAGGCAAATCCGAGGAGTCAGTGACAGAAATTGCCAGTTAAACAGATCTGCACCAGTCATAAAGAGAAACCACAACAGGTGGAGACAGAAAGATGAGAACATCAATCTGGAGGTCTCTGGGCAGGGGGATGATAGATTATTTGATATATTTCAGAGAAATATTAATAAACGAGTAAAGATCTATAGAAGTACTGGGCATGGATCAGGGATGGGAGAAATGCCTTGATTACTACATAGAAAACTAAGCAAAGAAAAAAATGAAGCATTTTTTTCAAGAGTGGAACCTAATTATATTATATTACTTGATTTAACAATGAGCAATATTTTCATAGTCTTAATATTGTAACAGAGATCTGATTAACTAAAAGTTGTAATGCCAACTGTATTGAGATTGATGGGGAGGGACAGTATAAGTGGTAGTAGGATGCTATTTTAAAAGAAGTTAATAAATAGCATACAAATCGACACATTAAGGGATATTAAGCGTGTCCATACCCCAGACAGTGCACACTGGACACACTTGAAGCTCTGACTCAGGTGGGGCAAAGGCAATATATGTAACATAAACATTTGTACTCCCCGTAATATGCTGAAATAAAAAAAAATAAATAGAGATATTAATAGCATTAAATAATTATAATAATAAACATGCATATTATGTAGGGGGAAACAAGTAAGAGGTAAAACTCTTTGCCTTTGGGTACTTGGTGGCAAGGCAGAGAGATGCATATGAAAAATTCCTACTTTATATTAGTATTTTAAGCCTTATATTGGATTAGTTTTAACATATTGATTTTTTCAGTATGCAGAATTTACTTTGTGAGAAACAGTAATTTCTTTAAAAAGAAGAGCCACAGAAAAGCAGGACATATTTTTGCTGAATTCCTTCGAGCTATTGATCAAATAGGAATAAATAAGTAAATACATCATTCTTTATGTAAAACTCTTATTATTAGGAAATCAATCTCTTCCTACACCTTCCCCCCAAATAAACATTGAATAGATCCTCAAGACTGCTCATCCCAAGGGCTGCTAAGTCAGGTGCCCATCATCCTGTTCTGCTTTGGCCAGCAAAGGCCAGTTCTCCCTGAGGAGAGATGGCTGGATTGTAAATAATGATTACAAAGAATTCTGGACTTTTCTCTGACCCCAAACTGACATCCCTAACCAGCTCACCCATGGCACTCCTTGGACTGCTCTCGTCTCCTGGGAGGTCCTGTGGCAGTCTTGGACCCAGAGAGGTCTTGGGGTGCATCCACATTGTTGGGAGCATATCTCCAAAACCAGAGCGATACCAATACTTGAGTCAAAACTGACTAAAGGAGAAAAATCTCCCCTAAAGTTTATTTAAAAGACAAACATGATATTTTTATCCCTGGGAAAATACAGGCAGAGAACTCGCTCCCAGAGATTTTATTGTGTGAGAAGAGAAGAGGCTTTCTTAGATGAAATGGGATGAACTCTATATAAGCAAAGAGGCCCTTAAAATTGTTTCTTTCTTTCCCCCCAGGTATTCAGGTTTCCAACAAGACACCAGGGTAACAAAGGAGAGAGGAGTCAGGCAAACTCCCAGATGCATGGCTCAGCCTTCCCCAGCTTTGACCCTTCGTGCAGAGAAGCCCTGGGGTCCACTGCTCAGCCTTCCCAAGTTCTCAGGCAGGGGTGAGAGTGTATGTGTTGCCATGCCAAGTGTAATTCCTCAAGGTGCAAGCCAGACATGGGGGGGGGGCACTCACGGTGGGACAGATGGACCAAATAGCCTTGCAGCAACCAGAGCCAACAAAAGGCAATGGGAATTCAGAAAGGCCCAAAGCCGAAGGTCCTGCTCTCTTCTCAGTTTGAAAATACTACCTCTGTCTTCTGGTTTTCCTTTCCTTTTGCTTGGCTGAAGTTCAGAACTAAAGTAAAATCTGCCTGTGCCTCATCCAATTATTACTCTTAATTGTGTTGCTGCTACAATGTGTAATAATACTTTGCATGATTATATTGCTGTACAATCCCTCTCATGCACGTTCATTCACTTGACCCTTAAAACTACCCAGTGCAGTTGGCAGGAAATTTTATAGGAAAATGAGGCACAAAGAATTAAATGTCTTTCCTGAGAACACCCAGCCAATAGCTATTACAGGAGAGGCCGTGTTATTCCTACCCAGCCTTTGCCCACAAAGAGAAGGAAGCTGATAATAGTAAATGCATATAATTTAGTCCAATACACGGCAGAAACAGGAAACAGTAGAAATTAGAATAGGATATATGGGCTGGAGGAAAAAATTCTCAACAAAGTACTACAGAGTTGCTCAAGACATTCTGGTAATCTAAGCAAAACAGGAAACAAGATTGGTCACATAGTTCTAGTTGTAAATGATGAGCCAGAGTCAACTCCTAGCATTATAGACAACACTGGCCTTGAAAAGACTTGGGTCCATTTTCTCCTCCCAAGGAGTATCCTATTCAAATCAGCCCCACTCAGGAATTGGCTGGGTCCACCAGATAATGTATTACTCACACCTGGAAAATACACAATCCTGTCACTGGTTTAACACAGGTTCTAGAAAATTTTTCAAGGATCAAAATCAAGATTTTTCTGAGTCTCAAGAAAGTAAGATGCATCCTCCGAATGGAGTGACTGGTACATACCTCAACCACTAGAGAATCAGTTCCAAAGTCTTAGAGAAGAGTCAAGAAACTTAGGGTCTCTTGATTATAGTGTCAACCACTGTAACCACTTCCCAGAAATGTGAAGGGGACCCTAAAGGATCTGAGCAGAAGATCAATTCTGTCTGCTATAGTCTGTCTGCTACAGACCCTGAAAGGGCCAATAAAGAATAACCTCATGATTAATTATTTTTTGATGGTCTCCCACTCCCAAGCCTGAACTTCCCTGCTTCTTTTTTTTTTTTTGAGACAGAGTCTCGCTTTGTTGCACAGGCTAGAGTGAGTGCCGTGGCGTCAGCCTAGCTCATAGCAACCTCAAACTCCTGGGCTCAAGCAATCCTCCTGCCTCAGCCTCCCGAGTAGCTGGGACTACAGGCATGTGCCACCATGCCCGGCTAATTTTTTTCTATATATATTAGTTGGCCAATTAATTTGTTTCTATTTATAGTAGAGATGGGGTCTTGCTCTTGCTCAGGCTGGTTTTGAACTCCTGACCTCGAGCAATCCGCCCACCTTGGCCTCCCAGAGTGCTAGGATTACAGGCGTGAGCCACCGTGCCCAGCCCCTGCTTCTTGATGAACCTGCTTCTTGAGGCCACTGTGATGAGTTCAACAGGAACTAGAAAGTTGAGGGCCATAGTCCTTGGGAGACTCATCTGTCTTTGGGGTTTGCCAATGGACAGGTGAGTATTGAAGTCTCAAGGTTGATCCCTGAAAGAAGGTGAGGATATTCTGGGGTGAATCAAATTTGTGCCAAACATTATCATCACTTGGAACAAGGCCCTTCTTCATACGGTCCAGGCCTCAATGTGTTGGTGGAACAAGCTGTCAACATCACTTCCCCACATGAGGCCATATCCTGGCTTTGATCAGAAATACCCATGCAAAAGGCCCAAATACCCATGTAAGGCCCAAACCTAAAACTTGCTTGCTCCTACAGGGATGGAGCAGACTTTCTCCAGGGAGACAGAGCTTCTGGAAAGCAACCATTTATAAAGCAAATCCCCCTGAGAGGCTGAGAGGCATCACCTAGTAATTTGGTCGGGTAGTTTTGGAAGAGGATGGGAAAGCTAGGATTTGTCAACAGCACGTCACAAATCATTTCATTTCACCCTCACAGCTACTCCATGAGGTAGATCCTGGAATATCTACTTTACACAGAGAAGACCTACACTTGGAAAGATTAGGTAACTTATCCACAGAGCAGGACTTGAGCCCAGAAGCACATGGCACTGAACTCTGTGCTCCTCCCTTAAACCACACTACAGTCATGGAAGACCAGGAAACTCCATCCAGCTAAATGCAGCCTCTCATCATAAATCATGCTTGGGAGGGCTTTGGGTACAAAAGCCTGGGCTCCCCTCTACCATTTCACAAAACCACACCACTTACAGAACGCTCCGCACTGCTGCGGAAGACATGGCAAAGTTCCCTACCATGTAAGTCATGTCATTTTCAGGACAGATGCTGAGGATTTTGTCCTCCATTTAAAGTAGTGTTTTTAATGTGGCTGGGGATGGGGTTATCCCCTCCCCACTCTGGGGACATTTAACAATGTCTAGATAGACATTTTTGTTTGTCACAAGGGGCAGGGGAGTGTTGGTACTGGCATCACTCTCCTGCCCCTCCAATAAAAGTCAGGAATGCTGTTGAACATTCTACCATGCACAGGCCAGCCCCCACAAGAGAGAATTCTCCCATCCAAAAATGTCAAGAGTGCTGAGCTTGGGAAACCTTGATTTAAAGGAACAAGAGTCTCTGGCCAAGCTGAACCTGCAAGAGAATAAAGGAGGGAGGAGCAGTGGTTCCACCTGCTTTCATGTGACCCAGAGTCTAATTATATTGAAAACTGAATTTCGAAGGGTTAGTTTTCTCCCCAAGAAACACAAGTAGCTCTTTTCTTTCTATTTTAGTAGCATATACTGGTTGGAGTTTCTGAGTCATTCTACACTCTGAAATATGTCAACGGCCCACTAACTTATGATGCTCTTATTTATGCTAGAGAATATATCCAGCCACCTTGTCGATGGGATAGAAAGACAAAGTAGGTGACACTGACCAGTTTTAACGGTGAGAAAATGGGTAGCAGGCTGTGTCCCATGATGCCCTGTGCTCTCCTCGTGGTGCTAGGGGGTGACTTCTTAAACACGGAATCTGCTTAGCTGCGGGGGGAAGACAGTATGAGTCTCAGCACTTGGACATGTTTTGTGTATGTCCACCTGGAGGTGATTTATGGCCATAATATTACATGACCAATCATATTAAACATACTTAAACGTCCAAATAAGTGTGTCCTTTCAAAGTAGTCACCTCGGGAGGCTGTACACTTATTTTTAACAAATCCTCAATGGCTCACAATATATTCGTACTTCATCTTTTGGAATTGCCTTCCAGTTCAGATTAGAACAACAAAAGAAAAAAGAAAACACATTACCTCAGCATCATATACTTTATTTATGATCCAAAACAGTATTTCTCACTTTGAAAAACCACCAGAATTTGCCAGACTTATCTCTGAACAAATCTAGGTCATTTCTAGACATTGAATACACTGGCAAAGAACCAAAGTTTGCAAGATATTTATCTTCAGAACCCAGCTTTATAATGGATTTGGGTTACAGTTTAGAATAAGATTATGTCCAAGGTTAAAGTCAGACTTGAAATATTCACCGTTCAATTTTGTCATGAGCCGTGTTCACGATAGTCAGTGTATGATTGTAGCCCGTGCTTTGGTTCACCTTGGTGTTAAATGGACATTTTCATTTTGACACCACAAATGTTTCTACTATTGAGTTGCTAAATGTGGCACAGCCTGCAATGGGCAATGGAGATATAAAAGTAAATAAAACAGTCCTTGCCTGAAGACACACTGATCTGGTGAAAGAGACAGATATGTGGGCAGATGATTACAATTAGGGGCAATATTCAAAATATTTCACAATCGATGGGGCATAGGCCCTAGCCAATCAGGTCAGACTTAGAGCCAGAGCAGAGACCTGCTTGGCCAGGAATTAACCCTTCAGTTACTGGATTATGGGACCATCCGGATGTTCTAGCAAGCGCTTGAGGGCTGGCAGGGCGGGTTGGGGATGGGATTCTCAGCTCCGTGTTTGAATAACTGGTGCACATCTGCTAACTACCAGCACTGGTACGATGCAGTGTGGGAGCCGCCTGCCAGAGGTTAGCCCAGAAGAGGGGTCATTAGTTGCACAGATGCCGGAGCACCTCATCTCACCTGTGATTTCAGCCACCTCGGTGGGTGGACCGTTCCACACGCTGGACACCCTCCAGCTGACAGTATCCTCCTTCAAGTTCCATTGTCCCTGCACTTCCTGCCCGAGAGCCATCAACCCTCCCCAGCTCCACCCAAAGTGAGGGGCACTAATGCCCCCCGAGGCGACTCTCTGCCAGTGGGGACAGGGGCAGGAGGAGAGCTGCAGGAGAGCCACTCTGACCTCCTCTCTCAATGGGCAGTCCCAGGGGGCCTCTGGCCTTCTCCAGAGTCCCAGCAGACTCAAGTCCCTGTCACTGCAGCAGCAACCTTCCCAAAGCACCTGTATACCAGCTTCTCCTCTTCTCTGCCCACCTTCCCTCACTCCTGCTTCCTGGGCCCTTATCTCAGGCTCTGCTTTCAGAGGAGCCCGAATCAAGACAGGAGGGATCGCCTGAAAGCATCACGAGGAAGACGAGGTGCAAGCTGCAGCATTACTCTGGGGTAGTTGCGGGCACTGAGGTTGCACAGACCTTAGTATCTCAGTGCAATTGGCCCAGTCAGTTGTGAAGGCTTTTGAAAGCACCAGGCCCAGCTCCTTTCAAAGACCTGCCACATATGGACTAAGTAACATCGATTTCCCCAAACACGTGTCAGCCTCCAAGGAGCCATGTGCTGTGCCCCCAAGGGAAGGAAAATTAGACAAGCAAGTGGAATTTTCAAATCTTATCTACAAAACTGTTTTTGACATCTTTTTACATTTTCTTAAATTCCTATTTTCCTCTAACCGGATTTCCTGATTTCATTTTGTTGTTGTTGTTTTATCCTAATCATTTATTTTTTTCACTTATCCCTTTGCCCTGTTTCTGACTTTTTGCTTGCACATTCTCTGAGGAGAGATTTTTAGCGTCAATCTGCCCCATCTCCCTCCTTCTTGTCTTTCTCATCCACACCTTCCCTTCCTCCCCCAACTGCCATGTCCTCAGCTCAGCCCCTCAGCGCTGCATGCCTCAGGGATGGCCCTCAGTCTCCTGCTTCTCTGCTCCTTGCCACCACCATCCTTCCCCAGCTCAATGCTAGGAGTACCTTCTGCCAAACACAGCGGTGGGATTTGCATGACATCTGGATAGGGAACCAGAAATGCCAAATTCTACCTTCCTCCCAGTGAGTCTGCTGAGATGCATTTGTCATTGTGCACAAAGGAGCAAGTGGGAAACAAAGTACTGCTTTGTTGTTTGCAGAATTTTCTGGCAAAGGAACTGGGGATGATGGCTAAGTACCAAGAATGAAGATTTCTCTCCCTCTCTGAACTCAAGACAAGACTCTCCCCAGCCCAGCCTCCAAGGCTGAAGAAACAAGTGCACGTGACTGAAGAGTGGAGGAACGTGCGTACTTACTCTTCCAACTGCCTGGAAACAAGAGGAAGAGGGAAAACGAGCCTTAGGGGAGAAACAAGGCAAGTGGACCTCCTCCTAAACAGGAGGTTGGAGAGTAAGTACAATGACATGGATCAAAAATGACTATAAAATGCATCTGTAGGCTCAGGTTTAAAAAGTATTTGTGAAACAAGTAGACAATAACCTAGAAAAACAGACTGGCACTAAAAAGAAAAAAAAAAGAAAAAGAAAGAAAAATTACAAAGATGGGGAAAAATAGGAAGTTCAGTTTAACATCATTGGAATCTATAAGAAAAAAATGGAAGGGCTAAGTCTAGTCTATACCTTTCTGATCACAGAAGTTTGACGTTGTTTATACATGCCTTGAACAAAATCGGTTGTCATCAGGATGTCCAAGAAAGGACTTCACAGATACTAAATAAGGTACCTAGAAAGTCAAATTCCTCCACATACTATAATAACATGATAATTCCAAGAGGGGAATGCATAGGTCTAGTTTGAATATGGAAGTGGGACCAACCATGGGCGGCACAGATGGCCTCAAAGATGACACTTGGTGGAGTCAAAGAAGGAGAAAGGAAATCAGTGTCCCCTGATCCTCTGCCCTCAACCAATGAACAGGGTCCCTGTGAGAGCTGGTTTAGGCTGCACAACTGTGCGGTTAGCTTCCTTAGCTCTAGTTTGAGTTCATTTGGGATTGAAGTGTTGGCAATGCCCTGCTGATACAACCAAGCCACTCCCACTGGGTTTGTTTGTTTGTTTGTTTGTTTGTTTTTGCCCACTCAAAGTCAAGAGTAGAGAAGGAGTCGTCGACATAGGAAAGGGGTCTGACTCAGTTTACCAGTCCTGCATCACAGAAGGGAAACGTATGACTTGTCCAAGAGTAAACATGGCCTGAGCAGCATTCTGAGTGTAACCAATTAGATTAGTAAAATACCAGAAGAACTCCACTGGGAAGGAATAAAAACGGGTGAGACGCTGTACCATGAACACATTTCTTCCCTTGGAAACCTACATTCCAAGGCTCTTTTGCTTTTGTTAATCATCAGGCTCAATAGACAGGCCCATCTCCAGTCACAGCTAGACTGTCAGCCTCTGGGGAGAAAATCCACAGAGCACCAAGGACATGTCTTTCTCCGTTCTTGTGTTTCCTCTTCAGATAATTTTACTCTAGAATCAATGCCTCTTTTTCAGTTGCTCCCAGAAATTTCTGCCATGTGTCAAGAAAGGCCACGCATTGAAGGGCAAAGTCCACCACCAGACAATTTTCCCTCATCCTGTATCCCACCTACCTCATTCAGCCCAGCACACCAGGGAAGATGATGCCGGGGACTCAGCCCCATCCAGCAAGATAAAAATGAAACTAATACTCCCTTCACCGTTGCAAAGTTTCCACACAAACATTACAGTTCTCAGAGAATAGAAAATTCCAACAATGCAATCAGCCTTCCATTGTTGCTTCAGAGAAGGTAAAATCCTGAAATCATATCTCTCCCACTTTGCTACTTAAGCAAAATATCTTTTTCAGATGTTTTCATTCTATACAACCCCAACCTGAGGATCACTTTCAGGAACCTGGGAGGAATCTTGGTTTCTTCTTCAACAGCTACAGCATGGACCATCCTGTTGCTGGGACTGGGGTAGCTCTTCTGACATCTTCCAGAAAAGCTTTATCCAGTGCTAAGCCTCCCCTGGGTCCCACTTCCTGAAGTTCCAAATAACAAGCCATGTTAAGAATATTTCAGTCTCAGTCCCACATCATAAAACAACCTCAGTCACTCCAGAAGCTTATCATGTAAACACTGCTTTCTTTATCCTCAAGAGAGAGGGAGAAAAAAAAAAAAAAAACAAGGCACAGCTTTAATCACATTACTCCTACTCAAAACCTGCAACAGCTCTCCATTGCTTAAAGAGTACAATATTATTACATCCTTCTCCTAGCATTCAAGGCTTTCCAGGATCTGGCCAACACTTACTTCCCCCCATCTGTATGCTGTTCATACAGTCCTGCCCACCTTCCCTGTCCTCTCTCCTCTTTCCTGCTGCCTGTCTAGACTCAACTCATTAACAAAAGTTCAGTTCTGGGGCTACCTTTTCATGAGGCTTCCCTGGCCGTGCCCCACCCATCCCTGAACCCAGGGAAGCACATGCCTGTGCTACTCCTGTGCCACAGACCACAAACGGTCCTGTCTCTGGGCTCCCTAGCAATGAAGACCAAAACTATACCTGACCTGGCTTTGGCAAGAGCCCTGCACACAAAATGTGATTCCCCCTTGTGGGGAAGTTGATTTGGGCAGTTGCAAAGTCTCATCCTGCAAGGGTTTGACCTCATGTTAGCCAGGCTTTGGTTGCAAAGAATAAAATCCATTCTAGTCAGGTTAAGCAGGAATGAATTGTTACAGGGTATTAACAGCTTATATTATAGGATCACTGGAAGCACTCAACAAACAGGTTGAGCTTTCTGAACTAACTGCCAAAGCCACAGGAATAACTGGGCCACCAAAAGGGCTGCTGTGTCTCCCATAGTCAAGGGGCCACCACGGAGACAGAAGCACATCAGTAATGCCACAAGCAGGAGATCGTCATATTTACACCATTGAAGGCATGCCCCAGCCATATGCCTCTTGACATCCTCAAAGACAGCAGCTGGACCCTGGGACCAATGCAGATGGCTCCTCAGTGCCTGGCAACAGACTTCGGCCTCCTCAGGCTCACATGAGTCACCTGAAAGGCTGAATCTAAGTCCTACCCAGAATTTAACCTGCAAGGGGATCTGGGAGATGTAGTTCTTGACCCTCCAGTCTCTGCAAGAAAGGAAGGCACTAGTAAGTAGAAGGATAGAATGGCTGCTGAAGTCAGACCATCTTATCTACCACAAATCCATAGATGTGGCAACCTTGCCTCTGTTCTCCACCTCAACTTAACACACATTTGAATTCATCTATGGTGCCTGAGATTTTAGAATTTATCTTAGTGACCACCATTTACCCCAACTCCATGAATGTTTCAGTACACTGAGGCAATAGTTCTCAAAGGCTAATGGAAAAATCCTTACAGACCCCCAGTATTTGTAAAAATTATTTTTATTATGATGTTGTTCCAAATGTAGAAACATAAAAATAGCCATACAATTTTCATGGTTATACAATCTTTAAAAAAATACTATAAAAATTAATTTGCAAATTAAATGCAAGCAAAACTCCAAAACGAATGAAATTCAAAACTTGCAATGTTTATTTAGCATGATTAATGATGTTGTTTTGCTCAAAGTAAATCACCAATGTTGGGCCTACAAGTAATAACATCCATTTGTTTTACATTTCACATGTGAATGGCCTGATTCTTCTGATTTTTGAGCAGGATGGCCCATTGTTTCAGTGACTGTCAGGATCATTATCATTATTTTTCCTTCTGAACGATGAACTCATTTTTAACCACTGATTTTAATGGGCCAATCAATTTAATGGTGCACTCCAAAATAGAGTGCTAAAAATTTTAAAGCACCGTTTAATTAAAATTTCTTCAGTGTGTAATTACTGATACCCCTATTGTTCATGAGTGGGGGAAGGCTGGTTTGTACAAAGTGTTGATGTGTGCAGCACAGGAGTGCGGTGAGTATGGTTCCAGAAGCCACACGCAGGCTCTTCGGAGTTCCACATGTCTACACTGCCATGTGTGGGTAATAACTCCTTCTTTCCTCCTCCTCTCTCCATATGAACTACTGGAAATCCTTTTTTCCCGTGGGTTTGTTTGACCTTTACCAACATGCTCATAAACATAAATGTAAACATGGATAGTACTTGGTTAGGACAGTTCCTGTGATAAAAAGAACTCCTCCCTGCAAATCAACAAGAACAACACAGGAAATCCAATAGGAAAAAAAAAATGTGCAAAGAATATGAACAGGCAATTCAAAGGAGTGGAGGTAGGATGACTAAAGAGCATGAGAATTGACAGTCACATGGGCACAATTCATTCAATCACCAATTAAAATAATATGCGATATCACCATTAAATTGGCAAATTTTTTATAGATATAAAGTTGGCAAAATTAGAATTAAAAAGTCAGACAGTACAGTACTAAAAATTTTGTTTTCTTTTGAGACAGAGTTTCACTTGTGTTGCCCAGGCTGGCCTCAAACTTCTGGTTTCAATTGGTCCTCCTACTTCAGCCTCCCAAGTAGCTGGGACAAGAGGTATGGACCACTTTATCTGCTAGTACCAGTATAATGGACAAGCATCTTGGGGGAGAGGAAGCTTCATGCACTAACGGTGAGGGAGAAGACTGGGTGTAGCCACCCTGGAAAGCAACATAGCATTACTTAGTGAAATTAAGTGTGCCCATACCCAATGGTCCAGAAATCCCACTCTTGGATATTTGTCCAAGAAGAGCTCACATCTAGGCCCATGAAGGACATTTTTCGCAACTCTTTTTATTTTTTCTTTTTTGTAACAGGGATCGTAGCCAAGGTATCCATCATTAGGAGAATAAGCAAAATGTGATGCCAGCCACTACAGAACACAGAACAAATGGAAGTAATGCATTAGAGGTTCATGTAGCAACATAGTTAATACAGGTAAATCTTTAAAAGCCTTGTGTTGATTATAAAAGTTGGAATGAGAGCCCTATTACAATACCATGTTAAAAATGAAAACACTTGCATGCACAAATACTGGGTATTTTTCAAAGCTATATACTATTTCAAGACTCATGGCAAACACATTAGAACTGGTACCTACAGAGAGAAGAGATATGGGAGTGTGCATAGAAAATAAGATCTAAAAAAAAAAAGTAGGGCAAAGAAATGAAAAAATAAAACAAAAAGGATCTCTACCTGAACTTGTAGTAATAATAGAGGTATAAGATGAATTCTACTCTCTAGAGATCCAAAAAGGAAAACTAAGTGTGGACATGTGCTGTATCTTAAATGTAGAACCAGTGGGGTTTAGTGACTGGATTGGATGTGGACATAAGATAAAGGGAGATGTTAAAAAATAGATCCTAGCATTCTGGTAATAAAAGGATTTGGTTAAGATGGCATTTATGGAAAAGGAGAATATTGGAGAAGAATTCAGTTAGGGGAGGGAGGAAGTGAAATTTAAGGGTTCAGTCTTAATTGAGGGTCTGAGACTCATCCCTGTAGAAATGTAGAGCTGGATTTGGATAAATGGGTCAGGGTCTCAGAAGAGAAGTCTGAGCTGGTTTACTACTTAATTAACAGGCTAATTGCAACAATGTAACAAAGAAGCTCCAAATACCAACAGTGGATAGACTAGAATTTTACTGTGATGTGTCTCTGCTCCATGAGGTAATTCAGGAGTCCAGGCTCATTTCATGGTTTTCCTCCACCATCCTCAGTGTGTGTCCTCATCAGGAATGGAAAAGCTAAGTTACTGCACTGTCTGGACCCCAACTTGTGGGAAGGAGGGAAGAGAGAGGATACAAGGAAAGTGGCTTGTCTTTAACCTGGAGATCAGCCAACAGTTGCACACACCGCTTTTGCTCGCAGCCAATTGGCTTGGATACAATTGGCTCACAACCATTGGCCAACCCTCAAAGCGGGCCATACCTAGAAACAGGAGAGGTGGGAAATGTAGAATCTAGCTGGGAAGCCCGGGGTCTGGCTGCAACTCCAGTAATACGGAAGAAGGGGAGACTAGATTTGGGGAGATAACTAGTAGTCTGCCAAGCTGGACACTAAAATGTCATGAACGTACAAGTGGAACTAAAAGCCAAGGAAGCAGATAAAATAGTGTAAGACAATAGTACAGATAACTAAGAAATCATGAATGAGACAAAGCCCTAAGGCACTCCTACATTTAATAAGGAGGAGAAGGAGCCCAAAAAGTAGAGTGAAAACCAATGGAGATGTGGAAGGTAATCCAACAGTGTTATGTTGCAGAGCCAAAAAATGTCCCCAGAAAGCACCCATCCACCTGCAAGACAGGGAAGCACGAATAAATACCCCGACTTCTTCGCTCACACAGGGACAGTCTCTCAGGACCCATAGTAGACTGAGCCCACTTGCCCACAGGGGTGCCCTGCTCATTGCCTCACCCTGGGTGGGCTTCCTTCCCTTCCCTGTGGGCTTCTCCTAAGCCCCTGTGCTCCTCCTGGGGTCTGCTTTAGGGAGACCCGAAACTAAGGCAAGGCCTGGAAATGCACTCTGCAAGTGTTATCATGGCTGTTCCTGGGACTCCACGCTCTTGTTCAGGGCAGACTAAGGCTGGAGCCTTCCCTCAGGGCCCCAGCCACAGACCAGGGGATTTATTACAAAACTCCGAGGACTGTATCTCCAGGTCACATCAGCCCACAGTCCTGCCGGCTCTGGCTATGACAGATCAGACTGCTCCCTAGATTTAATGCTCCACTGAGCTATAACAAAAACGACCAAAAACAAAAAAACAAAACAAAAAAAAAAAACTCCACCTCACCAGACACTCCACTCCCAAGAAAATAAATAAAATCTGAGTCTCTGATGGTGAGGTCGGGAGATGTTTTATTTTCACACATTTGCACTGCACCTTCACAGGCCGAACCCATGAATCCTCAGTCTTTATCTCGACACTATATTGAATGGGAATTAAACTGAGTGATAGTAATGGCTTCTCACAAGGAGCTCAGAGGGAGAAGCAGTTGGCAATGCTGGGCAGGGCAGCCCACCCGGGAGGAAGGCAGCTCTCTTAGGGACTCTGGGGACAGTGCTTCAGGTCCTTGGTGCACATCCTCCTCAGTACCTGCTTGCCTCCATTGCTCCCCAGGAAACCCCACACACATACACACAGGGAACCTGACCTTTAACTCGTCACTCTGCTCAGTGTGTAAACGAAGCAACTTTGAGGCAAGATGCCGCTTTGGGGTTGAACTTTAGTGCCTTCATTTAGTGCCTCACTTCTGAAGGTTTGAAAGTTTGGCTTAACATTTTCAGTCTGTATTCATATTCCAGAAGGACCTATTTTCTCCCCACATATTTTTATGAAACTGTAGGTGGTGGGCACAACTGCGGCATGGAACGGGAAGGAAGGAGGTGTGGAAGACAACGCTGGAGTGACCTTAGTGGCCAGGTGAGGAAGTCCTTGCAGTTTATCTTAATGGGTTTAGGAAGCTGAGGAAGCCATTGAGGAGATCTGAAATAGCAGAGTGACATGGTCAGCTTTGTCTTCTAGAAAGATCGCGTGGCTGCAGTGTGGAAAATGTTAGAAGGGATAAGGGGCAAAAATAGGGGTAGGAAGAACAGGTAGGAAACTATTGCAGTGGGTGAGCTAGGATGGCAGCAGTGGGAATGGAAGGATAGATGGGGTCAGAGGGGATTTAGGCAACATTAATGATCAGTGGCTGGTTGGGTGAGGCAGGGTGAGGGGAGAAAGAAGCTTCAAGGTTGAGACCCAAGTCCTGCTTGGTCAGCTGAGTGGAAGGTGGGTAAGTCACTAAGATAAGCAAAGGAACAGGAGAAAAGCAATTGAGGTTGGGGACAGGGGTGCTGCTTTGTGCCTACTGGCTGGCAGAAGCTCATAATATTAGTTACTGTGTTTCCCTGAAAATAAGACCTACCCATAAAATAAGCTCTAGCAGGATTTCTAAGCATTTGCGCAATAGAAGCCCTACCCCAAAAATAAGACCTAGTGTGGGCGTGGCTATGCAGTGTATCTGCACAACCCATGCATTTCGTTGTGGAGCGGTAAAGAAGACGAGCAGCCCTTCTCATCTGCCCGGTCGTGACAGCTACCACTGGTAGTAAAATGTTCATGAAGGAGTTGGCCTTTCCAACCATAAACCATGACCCTTAGGCCTGGGGGAGACTTCAGAGAGCATCTAGGCCAATCTCCTCGTGTTCTCTGAAGACTTCGTGAAGAGGGGAGCACGTTGGATCCACGGGCCGTGAGGATGCAGCAGTGGGCGAGCCTGGCTGTGGAGGGAATCATCTGAACCACAGTTCTAGAACGTTTATCCTATCAGTGGTGTGTTGCATGGACAGAGGGGAGAAGACTGAAGAAAGGGGGCTGAGGAAAATGGAATTCTGGATTGTGAAGAGGATGTTTTCCTTTAAGCTTTGAGAGCCAGACAAGCCTGAGACCCGACCCCTGCCTGGGCTTCAGCTGGGCAAATCACTCGGAGCCCCTGTTGCCATCCGAACATCTGAACGGGGAGATCTGAACGGTTTCCTCGGGGCTAATTGAAACAGGATTGCAGTGCATAGCAGGTGCTTCATAAACAGTAGCTTCTTTGTGTCCTCCACAGTCAGCCTTACTGCCCAGTCAACTTGTCTTATTGAAACGGCTACTTCACTCACACTTTGGTTTCCGTAGTTCTCTAAACCCGCCCTGTCCGATTCCCAGTTCGGTTGCTCAGAACCCAGCCTCACTCCTTTCCTCTCTTCCACCTGCCCAAGTCCATCGGCAAAACGTGGAAATGCACGTGGCATGGCTGGGGACGTGGAGGTGACTGTCTGACCGGACGTTTGGGGCCGACATGTAGAGGCCTGTGAGGCTCTGCCTCCCACCCCGTTTTTACGAGAATATACTTGCTCGGATCTGTTAGAAAGACTCCTCTCATGTATTAATTATGCCCCACTAATTACACGGGAGGGTTCCCGTGGCATTATTGGAAGGGCTGGGTGCGGAGCTGGGCTGTTGTTGCCTCACACCTGCGTCCAGCCTGCATTTCGGAAAAGACTTTGACAAGCTTTTCCTTCCGACCGTACATAACACGAGGGGTGGCATTTTCCACCCCTGATCAGGTGGGCCAGGCGCAGCTGCACGTGTGAAGGGGCTGGGGGAGACAGGGACTAAAGGAGGAGTGTTTATGTTCCCTGACTCCGGGACCCCATCAATATAGGCTGCCCCATCTATGTAGCAACAGGTTCAAAAGGAGCAAGGGGTGGGGGAACTCCCACACACAGTGCCCACTTCCGATTTCAGGAACATTAAAATGTGAAAGAGAAATGTAGATCTGAAATCCGAGGACATGTGGTATCTATTTGGCAAGCACAAAAGGAAGGGGAAAGTTAGAGTGTGTGAGGAGTCCAGAGATTGGCCCAAGCCAAGGACCCACGCTGCCTGCCTTCCCTCAGCTGGGAGCCTGCAGCCCCGTGCACCCCCAAAGACCCACCAGGCTCAAGCTTCAGAAAAGCCCACATGCCCAGGAGGAGGCCCCAAGGAGCAGTGACTGAAGCCTATGCAGGCATCATCAGTGACCACTGTCTGCCAACAAAAGGGCCTCAGGTCACCAGACAGCCTGTGAAAGGTGACACTCAGAGCCACCCCAGGACAATCCACACCCACCCACCTCCTGCCACGTGGCTTTGGCAACTGCAGCCATGTCCCTCGGGTAGAGGAGCTGACTCCTGTCTGTAGCCCTGGATCAGATACTCCTCAGGGAGGGTAAATCTGTAAAAATAAATGTGCGTGGCCCCCAAAATACGTGGTATTTATTTACAAGGTAGTGCCAGTGAATAGCTCATTTATCCTTCAAAAAGAACGAGCCAACTGAGTCACTTCAGGGTTTTAAGAAACAGTCTGTTGGAACCCTTTTAATATGTTCAATAATATTTTTAATACTCTAAAAACACATGTTCACTATAGAAAAATAAGAAAAATTAAAATTAAGAACTCTTCTGTATAAATATGTACACTTGTCCACAAAGGTACATGTACAAGGTTATTCACTGCAATATTGTTTGAGATAGCAAATAAATAGAAACTACTTAAATGTCAACGATGTGGAAAGGGTTATGTAAATTAAGGTACAACCTTGCAGCAAGGAAAGAGGTCAGTGATAGATGGAGACATAGAAAAACATACACATTACGACTCCATGAATGGAAAAATGACTTTAAAGTTTGTATGTATTTACAAACATAGAAAAGGGCCCGGGAGGAAACATACCAAATTGAAATGTGTTATCTCCATGGAGGGTGTTGAGAGGGTTAAGAGGGTAGAAGTCTTTGTTTTAGCTTATATACATCTGAATTCTTTGAAATTTTTTTTTTTTTCAGAGGGTTGGTCAACCAAATGAACATTTATTTTTTAAACTTAACATAATATTAACTTTATGCCTCTCCAAATTCTTTTCACTTTTTTTTTTTAAGTTTTAATTATTTTTTTTATTTTGGCATATTATGGGGGTACAGATTTTAAGGTTTCAATAAATGCCCATTTCCCCCCTCCCCCCAAAAGTCTGAGTCTCCATCATGACCATCCCCCAGATGGTGCACATCTCACTCACTATGTATGTATATACCCGCCCCCCTCCCCCCTCCCACCTGCCCAATACCCTATTACTGTAGCACCTATGTGTCCACTTAGGTGCTACTCAGTTAATACCAGTTTGCTGGAGAATATATCTGGTGCTTGTTTTTCCATTCTTGGGATACTTCACTTAGTAGTATGGGTTCCAGCTCTAACCAGGAAAATATAAGATGTGCTATATCACCATTGTTTCTTAGAGCTGAATAGTACTCCATGGTGTACATATACCACATTTTATTAATCCATTCTTGGATTGATGGGCACTTGGGCTGTTTCCACAGCCTTGCAATTATGAATTGTGCTGCTATAAACATTCGAGTGCAGGTGTCTTTTTTGTAGAGTGTCACTGGATCATTTGGGTAGATGCCCAGCAATGGGATTGCTGGATCAAATGGTAGATTCACTTGTATCGCTTTAAGGTATCTCCATATTGCTTTCCACAGAGGTTGAACTAGTTTGCAGTCCCACCAGCAGTGTAGGAGTGTTCCTCTCTCTCCGTAACCACGCCAGCATTTATTGTTTGGAGATTTTTTGATAAAGGCCATTCTCACTGGGGTTAAGTGATATCTCATTGTGGTTTTGATTTGCATTTCCCTGATGATTAGAGATGTTGAGCATTTCTTCATATGTTTGTTGGCCATTCTTCTGTCTTCTTTAGAAAAATTTCTGTTGAAGTCCTTTGCCCACTTTTTAATGGGGTTATTTGATTTTTTCTTCCTAATTTTTGTGAGTTCTAAGTATATTCTAGTTATCAGTCCCTTATCGGATGCAAAAATTTTCTCCCATTCTGTAGGTTGTCTGTTTACTTTCATGACTATTTCTTTGGCTGTGCAGAAGCTTTGTAGTTTGATCATGTTCCATTTATTTATTTTTGTTGCTGCTGTGATTGCCTTTGGGGACTTCTTCATAAACTCTTTGCCCAGGCCGATGTCTAGGAGAGTGTTTCCAACTTTTTCCTCTAGAGTTCTAATAGTTTCATATCTTATGTTTAAGTCTGTTATCCAGCGTGAGTTGGTTTTTGTGAGAGGTGAAAGGTGTGGGTCCTGTTTTAGCCTTCTACAGGTGGCTATCCAGTTTTCCCAGCACCATTTATTGAAGAGGGATTCTTTTCCCCAGCGTATGTTTTTGTCTGCTTTGTCAAAGATTAGCTGGCTATATGAGGATGGTTTTATATCAGGATTCTCACATCTGTTCCACTGGTCAATATTCCTGTTTCTGTGCCAATACCATATTGTTTTAATTACTACAGCTTTGTAGTATAGTTTGATATCTGGCATATTAATGCCTCCCATTTTGTTTTTGTTGCCTAGAATTGCTCTTGATATTCGGGGTCTTCTTTGGTTCCATACGAAGCGTAAAATTATTTTTTCTATATCTGTGAAGAATGCTGATGGGATTTTAATAGGTATTGCATTGAATCTGTAGATCAGTTTGGGTAGTATAGACATTTTGATGATATTGAGTCTGCCGATCCACGAGCATGGTATGGATTTCCATCTGTTTACATCCTCTGCTATTTCCTTCCTCAGTGTTTCATAGTTCTCCCTGTAGAGGTCTTTTACCTCTTTGGTTAAATATGTTCCTAGGTACTTTAATTTCTTTGTTGCTATTGTGAAGGGAATTGAGTCTTTGATTTGGTTCTCTATTAGATTGTTGTTGGCGTATATGAATGCCTCTGATTTCTGTGTATTAATTTTGTATCCTGAGACTTTACTAAATTCATTGATCAGTTCCAGGAGTTTCTTGGTTGAATCCTTGGGGTTTTCTAGATACAATATCATATCATCAGCAAACAGTGAAAGTTTGATCTCTTCTGCCCCTATTTGGATACCTTTGATTCCATTTTCCTGTCTGATTGCTGTAGCCAAGACTTCCAGCACTATGTTGAACAGAAGTGGAGATAGTGGGCAGCCTTGTCTGGTTCCAGTTCTAAGTGGGAATGATTTCAATCTTTCCCCATTCAGTATGATGTTGGCTATGGGTCTGTCATATATGGCTTGTATCATTTTTAGGTATGTCCCTTCTATGCCTATTTTCTTAAGTGTTCGTATCATGAAAGGGTGTTGAATTTTGTCAAAAGCTTTTTCTGCATCTATTGAAAGAATCATGTGGTCTTTGTTTTTGCTTCTGTTTATGTGGTGAATTGCATTTATAGATTTACGTATGTTGAACCATCCCTGCATCCCTGGGATGATGAAATTTTTGATGAGGATTACTTTTCAAACTTAGAATAAAGCATGTGAAAAAATCTGCATTAGCAATAAATAAATAAAAACCACACATAAGACTAACTTCTAGAGACAACCCTAGGTGGTGTGCACTCCTACAGGTTTCATTGAGCAAACATGATTACATTGATAACTTAAATTTGTTCTCTAAATAACAACATATCATGCACATCTTTCAAAATCAATAGGCAAACAATATATTTTTAAGGACCACCTCCAATTTCGTTGTATGGATGTATTATATTTATTTAACAATCCCCTATTGGTGGACATTTAGATTGTTTCTATATTTTTCAAATAAAAATAATGCTGTGATGAACGTCCTTATTGTAGATTGTTGCATGTAGTCATAATAATTTTCTTAGGAGTAATTCCTAGAAGTAAGTTGTTGGGCGAAAGGGCACGTACATTTTAAGATTCTTGGGCAGGGCTTGTGGCATGAGACTATAATCCTAGCACTTTGGGAGGCTGAGGCAGGAGGATCGCTTGAGCCCAGGAGTCTGAGGTTGCTGTGAGCTAGGCTGACACCACTGCACTCTTGCCTGGGCAACAGAGTGATACCCTGTCTCAAAAAAGAAAAAGCTTCTTAATACATATTGTCATATTGCTCTCTAGAATGGTTGCAAGGTCTACAACCCTTTATACACAAAACTCTGAGAACTGAAAATGTTTTTCTAAGTTTAGTATCCAGACTCAATGTGATAGCAACCCCTGACCTGAAGGAACACGAAGCTATTCACAGTCTTTATTTATCCCACTTAATTTGAATATTTGTACATTTCACTGCAGATACATAAATGTATTTGATCATAAGATATTGCCTTGTTCCTGCAGGAGGTATTATATAATATATAAATGTATAAATTATGTATTCTATAATGCATATCAGATTTTAGAAAAAGCATTTCTATAATCTGAAAGATTCTAAATTCCAGCACACTCTGGCCCCAAGGCTCTTAGATAAAAGATTGTGAACTAGTGTCAATTTGTGGTCCCTCCAGTCGTGCACGAGAATACCATTTTCTTCACATGTTCACCAACACTCAATTTTATAAGTTGAGTCTGATAAACACAAATTTGCCAGTCTGATTTATACAAATCATTAGTGACATGGGGCACTTGGCCTGAGTTATCTGGCTGTTTGACGGTCTGCCGACTTAGCCTGCCAGCTGCTGTCTGTAGCTCTGGGCCCCTCGGCTGCAGCTGCCCTTGCTGAGGCTGCGAGCCTCTGACGCCCTGACACTTCAGTGCCACCGCTGACCCCTCCTCACACCCCCCTCAGCTCCTCCTCACCTTCTGCCTCCTGGTCTCTAGTTCTCACCTCCAGCAGGTGGGTCACCATTCTCTTCCAACATCCAGGTTTTGGATGGAAGGAGGTGTGTCCCATAGCAGAGACACCCCTGGGGACACTATTACTACATGACATCTCCTTGTTTCCAGGAACATAGGGCTCTGCAGCAGGGTCAGTGTGGATCCCAGTGAAATCCCACACCCTCCATAGCCAATGGAGCCAACCCACCCTGCAGGTCCATTTTGCATTTTGCACGTACTATTGTTTGTTTTACCATTGTCATTTGCACCAGTCAAAATGACTGTGAAATTACAAAGAAAGCCATTCATGGAGACTTATTCTAGCAGTCTAGTCTCAGTAATACCTCCTAGTATCACTTGCATAAAAAAGGATGTAGAAAACCCAGGCAGGCTGACACAAGGGAGCAGCTGGAGTGAGGTACCAAGGGGCAACCTGTGTCAGCAGGAGTGGGACCCTGATGCCTAGACCTATGAACTGTCACAGTTGCGGGAATCTGGAAGTTGATGGCCACGCCTGCCTCACAGGTGCAGGCTTCGAAGTTGAGGCTAGCGCCTGGCTGACATGAGTAGATCCCTCCCTCCAGCCCAGCCCCTGAGCATGTATGTCACCAAATCTCCCACAGGCTGGACCAAGTCGTTAAGAGCACAATTGGAGGGGCTGTAATCAGAGATACTTCTCAGAAAGCGCTGCTTTGGTCTATAGGAAAGACATCTGAATCGTGATAAAGACCATCTCTGAGACCCTCAGAAGAGCAGCTGCAGCCACTTGTAGACAATAGACAAAAAAAAAAAAAGTCTTGAAGCAGAGCCTTCAAAAGGACATCTGAGATCATCCACGGCCCCAAGACAACAGTGCTTCAGTAACTGCATCTGAATGCCAAGACCACTTAAGCAGGGAAATGGGTCAATGGGATCCACAGGTAATATTTCTGCATACAGTACAGTGTATGCCAGTGACTCTTAATCTGCGTTACTGATTGGGTTTGAACATCAGCTCTAGAGCTTCAGTAAATTATTTTAAATTTTCTGTACCTAACTTTTCTCATCTGAAGAGTGGGGATTATTATTAGGGTCAAAGAGGTCATAGATATAAAGCACCTAAAATATTATTTTTGGTGTGTGGGAAGCACTCAATAAATGTATGCCATTTTTTTTTTGCTTTATTATTACTTGCTATTTTATGTCAGACGAGGAATAAAAAGGTCTTTTATCATGAGCCTAGACAGTTCATCATAGAAAATGGTAGAGAAAATAACAATAAACGAATAAGGTGTCATTATCAAGGCTCAAGTTCTAACTGCCAGACCCAAGGGAATATGTAATTTCTTCTGGTTAATAAAGTGAATAGGAGAAGATAAGGAGGATATGGTGGAGTCCCAAGACAGCAAAAAAAGGAACACATGACCACTGGGGAAACTTCAGGGGCACTGGTGGCACTGGTGCTAGGCAGGTGACCCCTTAACCTGCAAGGGCAACCCTGCCTGGCCCCAGGGGGATGTAAAGAAGGGGAGCTGGTGGGACAGGACAAGCTGTTAGAAAATAAGCTGCTGAGAAAAGGGGAGCCAGATCAGCAGTGCAGGGCCATCCTTATGTCACTGCCATGGATGGGACAAGCACATTCAAAAAGAATAGCTTTGGAGAAAGAATTCAACTGCGAAAGTTAAAGGCATTTAAAGAAAATCAGAAAACTGAAAAGGACTCAAAGAAGGTGGGGATTCGAGACATCTCTATCTTGCACTAGAATAGTCTCCAGTAGATGAAGTCTGTTTCCATGAGAAACATGGAAGCAGAGGTAGAATGGATTCAGTGCTCAGTGCATCAATTAAGCATTGCGAATCACTGTGATTTTTGCCTCTGCATGGCCAACCCTGAGCCTCGCTCAGAAATTTGCCTGGGTTGGCAGAACCGGGGATAAAGTTAGGGGCTTCCCCCCTCAGGGACAGGCAGTCAGGCTGGGACACTGGGGGTGGGTAGAGGCAGGGAATTGGGGGCAGTGACGGGTGTGGACCAGGAGGGCTGCAAGAGGCTGCCTAGAGGACAAGCTATCCACTCTGGGCCGAGGTCTGGGCACTGCACAGACATCCTTGCTATCTATTTACATTCCACGAAACAGGCAGAGAAGAGCTGCAGGACCTGACTTGTCCCTTGTCAAATGCCACTTGTGCCTAGTCGGGGTAAAATAGGCAAAACAAACAAACAAACGAATGAACAGACATAACACCACAATGAGGAGTGGGCAACAAATTCTAAAGACACACCAAAAGTGGCTTCAATTCATCAATTTTAGGGAATGAAAGAACTTCTTGGGATTAAGAGCATATCTTAAAAGAGCAGAAGCATTAAGACTTGTGGGGGGGTGGGGAAGAAAAAGAAAGCAAATCATCCAGAGTTTGAAGAACTATTTCGGGATTTTTGAAAAGTCCTGTCAGGAACTTTCTTAAGGCTATTAAATCCAAGCTGGAACTCTAAACTAAAATGGCAAAAGGAGAAGAGACACAAATCATTATTACTTATTTTCTGTGGGTATGTGTGTGTGTATGTCCACACACACACACCAGAACACATAACAGGTAGGGGAGCAGAGTGAATATTTGCTGAACATTAATCCTGTCTGATTGATCGCTATATATGTGAACATAATGTGGAGAGTAAAAGGACTGGGAGCAGCTATGCCAAAAATGCCAACAATGGGATTGTGCTTGGTGAAACTACACGTGATCATTTTCTTTTTTGAACTTTTCTCTGTTTTTCAAATCTCCAAAGTGTTCGGTTTGGGTTTTGGTTTTGGTTTTGGAGAAGGTGTTAGAGCTCAATGTCCTGCCTCTCTGGAGGCTCCTTGAGCCTTGCACAAATATACCTCGCGACCTCACGTGAGGGCGTCTAGGAGGAGATGCAACAATTATGCCCCAAAAAGTCCTGCTCCACCTTTCTCCCACTCTGGTCACTCACAAAACAAGAATGAATTTTTCCCTGGTAACCTACAGTCTTCTATATTAGACACAGAGGCCACTGGAAACTTCTAAACAGCAACTGCATGCCCTATTTCTCTTCACACATAAGACTTGAGGGAAAAGTCTAGAAAGGACGCGCTCAATTGCAGGCCGTGGCCATCTGGGTGGTGTGATCAGACGTGATTGTTCTCCTTTTTCTTTATACTCTTGTCATTAAATACAATCTGAATCTTTAAAATAATAACATAAATTAGTTATATAGCCATACAAAAATAAACTAGTTTTTCTGGATTTTGCAGGGTTTTTTTTTTAAACAAAGTAGTTAAACTTCATTGCTTCTCCATGCCTTCAGGATCGTATTCAATTTCTACACAGCTCACAAGGCCTACATGATCTTGCCCCTGACGATTTAAGTGGCATTTTAAATATTTGGTTGAAATATCTGACACTGCTGTGTTTCTTAGTCGAAGCGTGCAGTTACTGGCAACTTTACATGGCTGAACCTGCCAAGGCCCTCGTCCTCACCCATGTACGGCTTCCTCGACCTGCAAACCCAGCTCCTCCCAGCTTTCCTCTACCTCTCGCCCACACCTTCTCCCTGGTTAACTTCTACCCTTTCTTCAAGTCTTCCAGTCTCTCTGTCCTTTCTTCCAAGCAGCCTTAACTGACCCCTCAATTCTGGGTTGGGGACCCCTCCTAAGGGCTTTCCAAACACGCTATCCATTCACTCACTCATTCACTCAACAAGTAATTGTTAAACACCGACTACATGCCAGCATAAATCTAAGCAGTAGGGACACAGTAATAAAAAAAAAGACAAAGCCAGCCAACCCCTAGATCAGGGGTCCTCAAACTTTTTAAACAGGGGGCCAGTTCACTGTCCCTCAGACCGTTGGAGGGCCGTTGGAGAGTACGGCTCACATTCCACACATGCGCACTGTGGGCCCTGGACGAGTCAGCTGCTAAGCAGGACAGGCAGCGGCGGCAAAAACACCCAGTGGGCCAGATAAAGGTCCTCGGCAGGCCGCACGTGGCCCTCAGGCTGTAGTTTGAGGATGCCTGTCCTAGATACACAGTACTGTAATTCGTCTGGGTCCTTATTTCTAATTTCCTCTACTAAACTGGGACTCTCATAGGTCAGGCTCCACGTCCTACCCACCACTGAACAGTCACAGTTCAGTGTACCCAGTACATAGTAATCTCATGCTCATTGAATAAAAAATAAAGGAATGCCTCCATTTCATCCAAGCATTGTCTAACTTATTTTTCTTCTGTTCTGGTTTCTTTTTAAGGTTATTACTCTTATAATTTATCTTCTGACAAAAGGAAACAGCTGATAAAAGAAGCCCTCCTTTGTTCTAGATTTCCTGGCCAGGTTGCTCAAGCCCTGTTTGCTTTGACTGCCTCTGGAGTGTTTGCTGGGTGAGGTCAGGGAAGGGAAGGAGAAAACCGCCTGCCTGTTGTGGTAGTCACAGGAAGCCAACTGCAAGGTTCCCACTGTGTCTGTGGTGGGGGAGGGGCAGGGGGGAGGAGGAGTGACCAGCCAGCCAGGACAAACTCCGGCCTGAGAAGTGAAGTATATATAAAGGCTACGTCCAGCCTCAAAACCTGCCCACCAAAAGCAGCCTATGGGTACTGAGGTCACAGAATTCTGGGATACCACCGGACGCACGGCGATACTGAGACTCCCCAAGCAGAGTCAGTACTTGGCCAAGATCACAGAGCCAAGCGACAGCAAAGCTGAGGCTCAAAGCCTAGCTTGCTTTATCCTGGAGAGGCAGAGCTGGGGGAGGGTCTAAAAACCATGACTTCTGGCTGCCACTCAACTGCAATGACTTTGGGTGATTAATCCACCCACAATGATTGACTGAGCACCTATTATGTCCCAGCACCTGTCTAAGTAGGTGGTAGTGGGGGTGGCAAATTCCCACCCTTGAAAATCCCCACAGTGAGAGAGATATGATTTGTGGTGACCATAAAGTTGCGCAACTCACCTGAGTGAATCAGACTCTGAGGTTCTGGAAGGCTCTGAAGGAGGAGGAGGCCTCTGCCGCCTGCCCCTCCCAGGAGCACAGGCTCTGCTCCCTAAGTCCCGCCTACTCAAGAGGGAAGCTTTTCATTGTCCTAAGCATATAGGATTCCTGAGAACCAAGACACCACAAGAGGGAAAGGGAATACCCCCTGACTGACCACCTATGATGAACTAGACCCTGCGCCAAGCCTACACACTCTAGGTGCTTTGATCCTCAAAACAATTTTCTACAGATTAAGAGACTGAGGCTTCAAAGAGAGGATTGTGACTACCGAGCTCTGGGGTGTCTGCAAAGCCCCCCAGCACTGTATGGCTTGCTTATGTTCACTAGACATTGGCACAGGGACCTCAGGCCACGCCTTCCACAGCAAATGGTCAATGGCCACTTGTCCCTTGTTCATGTCAGACAGCACAAATGTGACAGAACATATCCATCACCACGGATGGTTCCATTAGACAGCACTGAACTAAACCCTGAGAGATGGAAGCTCATAAAAGCACTTTCCCACCACCCTGTATCTTTCCTCCACCTTCCACTCTCACTCCTTCCATGCAGAAGGAGACATTGTAGGTGCTCAATAAGTACTTGCTGAATGAATGGGAAAGGTGTGGCCTAAAGAGAAGAAGGAGGAGGTTACAGAGCTGGAAGTGGACCTGATTTATTCAAAAGTGTTCACGAGCTGGTTGAGATCTTGGGCAGACCAAAAAGCCCTTCTTCCATCACCTGTCCCCACCCAGGAAAACTCAGAAATGAAGGGTGATGTAATTTATGGAAGTAATAGAAATCCATGCCCACCCTTTACCTCTTCAAATGATTCATTTCTGTGTGCACTTGCAGTAACTATTTCAACCAGGCCGGAACAATGTTTAGCACTGATGAGGGCAAGAGTGTCTTTTTAAATGAATTTTTTTTAGTCCTATTTAAGCCAAAACTTGAGAGCTATGATCCTGGAGTTTCTGGACCCAGTTCCTTTATGGCTCATGTGGGGAAACTGAGGCCCATCCCAGCCAATGGCCCATGGTCACACAGCCATGTGGAAGCACTGTTGTCCTACAACTCATTTGCCACCTAGAATTCAGGTCAGAATCAGGGCAGATGATCTTTGTCAAAGTAGATGGCTCAAGGAGCAGGAAGCTCGGGTGGCCAGAGAGCCAAGGTTGAGATCGAGATGATAAAGAAACCAGGAGCAAAATAAAATGGTAGGTTAGGGACAAGCACAGTGCAATAGGGTCAACCAAGTGTACATTAATAAAGGAAAGATACCATAGTCCGAATGTGTCCCCCAAAACTTTATACGTTGAAACTGAAACACCAAGGTGATGGTATTAGGAAGTGGGGCCTTTGGGAGGTAAGTAAGTCATGAGGACAGAGCCTTCATGAACAGAATTAGTGCCCTTATAAAAGAGGTCTCAGAAAGCTAGCTGGTCCCTTCCACCATGTGTAAACACAGCAAAAAGACAACGTTTATAAACCAGGAAGTGGGTCCTCACCAGACACTGAATCTGCTGGCACCTTGGTCTTGGACTTCCCAGCCTCCAGAACTGTGAGAAATCAATTTCTGTTGTTTATAAGTTTTATGGTGTATGGTATTTTGTGATAGCGGGCCAAACAGACTAAGAAAGAAGGCCATCAGGAAAAATTGAAATCTGGCACCATCAAGTGTTGGCAAGGATGATGGGAATGAGCACTCATGTACGCTACCGGTGACCTACTGGGGGACTGAAGGTCAGCAGGGCCCTTCAGTGGGCAATTTAGCACCATAAAGTAGACTTTAAAATGTGCGTCCCTATGACCCAGCAAGCCCACTGCTCCTCAGGAGAAACACTTGGCACATGTGCGGGCAGAGATTTGTGCAAGGCTATTCAATGCAGCATCGCCTATGGTCATGAGAAACTAGAAACAACTTACGTGTCCGATCGTGGGGAAGGACGCATGAAATATAAAACATCCACACTACAGAATACTGCAAAGCGATTCAATAGGACATTGGAGATGCATTCAGGGCCACCACCGCACAAACCATATCTTTATAGGAATTAGAAAAAGACGGTCCCCTCTAGGCAAACCAACTAAAGAAAGGCACGCTTCCTCTGGGTTAAGCTAGTGGAGACGGGCTGAGGAGGGTCAGCCTTCCTCATGCCCTGTTGGCTGTGCAACCAGAGCAGTGGCTCTGAGTGCCTTGCTACCAACCTGAAGGACGGTGTCAAATGGAAAAACACGTTCTAGAATAGTACTGAAAATAGTACATGCCTCTAATGAATTTAAACACATATTCTTTATAATTTCTGTAAGGGCATAAATATATAATGTACATGTTAATGGGTAGGAAAAAGGACCCAAGGGATACATATCTCCCCTGCAATAGCTGTTACTTCCGGAGAGGCCAGGAAGTGGGGTCAAAGTGGCCTTTAATTTTATCCAGTATATTTTGATTTAATTTTTTCATAAGAAAAATACATTTTTCTATATTTTATATGATTAAAATTAAATTTCAAACTAAACTCAATTAAAAAATAGAAAGGCTTTTGGGGCAGAAGGTAGAATGCATGTCATCCTAGGTGACATCCACCACTACCGCCACCAGCACCAGATTTAAAGACACCCTATTGCATGGCCCAAAACCTCACACCAAGTCCATTCTAACCTCAATTCTGGGATGAGATGGGGTAGAAAACGACAGAGAGCTCAGATTGGATAAAAGAACTTTTTAGAAATCAGTGAAGAGTGTGCTTGCTGAGACTGTATCTCTCTTACGCACACCTACAGGCAACCTTGGTGACTTCAGCCCCAAGAATCCCAGCTTTGTCCCCAAGGCTGGAAAATAACAGGGAAAAGAGGAGGAAGGGGGTGGAACCTCCCAGTCCCCATGCCCTCCCAGGGACAGCATTTCCCCAGTGCAAAGATCCCCTCTATGCCTCGGTGGAAAGTAGTGAGAAAGTCAACACACCAACTTGAGCAAGATCAAAGGAACCACCCAATGACTTTGGGGGGTTTTATCACAGTGAAAAGAAGGTGAGGGAGTTGACTGGTCTTGAAATTGTTTTTTAATGGTTTGATTTCACGGTCTTCTTGTTACTTAAGTACCATTCATCTTCCTCCAAATCTCCAGCAGGAGTTTCATGTGGCTTGGCAGCTCAATTTCCTCTCAGCCCACTGGAGGAGACGAAAGGTCCACCGGTCACTTATCTAGGGACGGCACATTGTGAGCCATTCCAACCTGCCCACCAGGTCTCCGCATCCCTCTCTTTGCAAGATTTACAGCCCCCATGGGAATGGATTTATATCTCAAAACACTTGCTACTCTTGTCATCTCATTCAGAAGCAACCCTTGTATTGATTGTTCCTGCTTTGGGTACTGTTTAATTATCTCTCAGAACAATTGGCCACTCAGTCGAGGGGATTTCACTGAATGACAATGATGTTTGACTTGAACGTGCAACTCGAAAGGCACAAGAGTCCCACACTTATTTATGAATTTCCTGCACGGATCTTGCTTCCTGTTGCCTAGATCACCCACTCTGTCCCGCCCAGGAACCAGAGAGCATCTGCCCGGGGCCATAATGTGCTGCCCAGGTGGCCCTTCTGTGCTGTGCACTCTCTCCCAGGGATCTGTCCCCAGTTGCCATTTCCACACGCAGAGAGGTCCGGCTCCCGTAGCAGGGGTGTTATTTCTCTTCCAATGACTGAGAGAGAAGGGAACGTCTGGAACGAAAGGGCAGCAAACAGAATGATAAAAAACTGAAAGGCTAAATCCGCGTGTAACAGCTGTGGCCGTGGAAGAGGAAATGCTGGCTCCAAGCCGATCCTCCATGTGCTCGGAGGCGCCATCGTGCTGTTGTCAAACCTTCTGTTTAGACGCGCCACAGTGTTTGCTCTTGCTCGGGTCTCTCCGTCCCCCCACGCTTGCCAGGCACAGTCAGACCCCTCGTGTTTGTCTGTGTTCCTGCTGTCTCTGGGACCACGACGGTCTCAGCTGCTGCTCCCGGAAGCGGACCCGAGTCAAGGATTCCAGAGGAAAGAGTTCATGGGGGAGGCGACCTCAGGAAACACTACTGGGGCAGGGGGGAGGCGAGACTGGAAAAGGAAGTCAGTGAAGACTGTGTTCTCAGGCAGGATACCACTGCGGGCCAGGGTAGCCCCCTGGAGACCTCGGAACTGACCTCCAAGTTGTCCCACTCACAGGGCAAAGACGTTGAGGCATTTACCCTCCAGCTCCAACCCACCACCCTGGCTGAGGGCTGCTCCCAGGGCACCACCCCTCCGGCCCCTCCAGCCTGCCCAGCACACGTCGGAAAGAAAGCCTCAGGCTGAGAGGTCCGTGCACACAGTGGGCAACTGTGCCACGTCCTGGACGGTGAGTCCAACAGGCATGGGCAGTACCCGGAGAAACTGCTACAGCTCGCCCTCCCCTTTTTGGCTGGCAAACTCATTTATCCTTTAAGATCCACCTGGTGGCCGGGCGCAGTGGCCCACGCCTGTAATCCTAGCACTCTGGGAGGCCGAGGCCGACAGATCGTTTGAGCTCAGGCGTGCGAGACCAGCCTGAGCAAGTGCGAGACCCCGTCTCTACTAAAAAAGAAAAAATAGAAATAAATTAATTGGCCAACTAAAAATATATAGAAAAAGTTAGCCGGGCATGGTGGCGCCTGCCTGTAGTCCAGCTACTCGGGAGGCTGAGGCAGGAGGATCGCTTGAGCCCAGGAGTTTGAGGTTGCTGTGAGCTAGGCTGACGCCACGGCACTCTAGCAGGGGCAACAAGAGTGAGACTCTTTTCCAAAAAAAACAAGTCCATCTGAAATGTGACCTCCTGTGAAATGTCACCTCATTCCACACTCCCTCCCTATGAGGAAGAATTAATAGCTTCCTCTAAGCTCTAGTAACACTTTGCTCACACCTCAATTAAACCAGCAACCACATTTTGTTCTTTTTTTTTTTTTTTTTTGCTATTCTTTTTCCCAAACACACTGTACAGTTTGAGTATGGAGATGCCATCTAGGTATCTTATCATATTCACCCATTCATTTAATTTGTATTTGCTGAGCATCTACTCTGTGGCAAACACTACTCCAGGTACTGGGGATACAGAAGTAAAAAAAAAAAAGTACTGAGTCCCTTGCTTTCTTCATTTTAATGGTTTTGTGTGTGTGTGTGTATGCACATGACAGGTAAAGACAAATTAGTGTATAATATGTTAGTGGTGACAAATACAATGAAGAAAAATAGAGACAGGAATAGAAACTAAATGTGTGGTGGGGTAGTCTTTTATATGGGATGTCAAGGGACAGCCTCACTGATAAAATGACATTTGGATGTAGATATTGAATAAAATGAGGGGGCGATCCATAAGGGTATTTGAGGGAGGAGCAATCTGGGCAAAAAGAATCATGTGTCCAGGCACAGTGGCTCATGCTGGTAATCCCAGCACTTTGGGAGGCCAAGGTGGGAGGATCACTTGAGGCCAGGAGTTCAAGACCAGCCTGGGCAACATAGCGAGATCCCTGTCTCTACAAAAAATTAAAAAAATAAATTAGCTGGGCATGAAGGCACATGCCTGTAGTCTTGACTACTCAGGAGGTTGTGGCAGGAGAATCACTGGGGCCCAGGAGTTTGAGGTTGCATGCAGTCAGCTATGAGGACATCACTGCATTCCAGCCCAACCCACAGAGTGAGACCCTGTTTCAAAAAAAAAAAAAAAAAGATTATATGTGCAAAGGCCCTGCAGTGAAAGCATGCAGGGTGTGAGAATAGCAGGAAGCACACAGCACCTGCCCAGCTCATGGCTGATTTAACCACATGTGACTGCAAGATCCACAGGCAAATCCCTTTGTATCTGGCTGAGCTGCCTCTCATGCTGTGCACATCTCTATCATTGCATGTATCACATGACACGTTAATTACGTGATTAAAGTGATCAAAAAATGATTTTGATCATTTTTGTGTCCCTGGTACCAAACGCAGTGCCTGCTCTCTCATAGGTGCTCAAAATTGTTCCTTCAACTGAAGTCCTCGTTATTCTCCATCTAAAACTTGGGGAAATAGAGATCAAATCACAGAAAGAGTCCATTTGAAGTGCACGCTTGCCACAGTGCACCTCTGCTTGCAAGTTAAGATGAACACGGATGTTGGGGGAAAACTTCAGAATTCTCAATGGCAGTGGCTGTTCTGGGGTGAAACTAGGACTCTTTGGGGAGTTACAGCCCTCACACATGTGACTATTTCTCTTAAGGGCATTGAATTGGTTCCAATGGTTGAACACATTTTACAGACTGACCAGAGTGAATTTTGGGTGCCAAAAAGCAAAGTGTTTCGTGGATGAACACAGCCTGCAGTCCTCTAGAAACCACGAATGTTCTAGATCCCATCCTATAGCAGAGGAAGCAGCTGCTCAGGGTTGACTCAGATATGGGCCTGAGTGACTGTATTTTAAGGTGGTAGCAGACGACTGCATGTTCTAGAAAAAAGTGTTATGAGCCTTCACATTAGTAAGGATGTTTGGGGTTGCCAGGACAATAGTGTTTTCTCTCTCCAGCGTTCTCTGCCCTTCCTTTAGGAAACTGTACCTTTCCTACTCCAAACACATGACTGGGGAGAGGGAGGACCTGCAATCACAATTCTCTTGGTTACAGGGTCAGTGACCTCATGGGGTAGCTATTATTAATGTCCCCATTTGGTGAGTGAATAACCTGACGTTCAGCAAGATGAAATTTGTGCCCAAATTCACTAAGCTAAAAAGTAACAGGGCCAAGGATCAAGCCCAGTTCTTTGTGATTCCAGGGCTCTTGTTCATCATTGGAAATGACAGGGAACAGGGCAACAGCAGGACGGGGGTACAGACAGGTGCTGGAGGCTGACATGGCACTAGTAATCTCAGGCTCCAGAGCTCAGCAGATGCTGAGGGAAAGGATCTGAGCATTTCCACGGAGTAGAACCAGATTTAATTGACTAGCTAAAGAACAAGCTTCAAGGAATTGGAATGGACTTCCAAAAGTTAGAATTTCCCATAGAGACACTAGCCTGTGGGGTCAAGGTTTCATCTATAAAGGCAATAGAGCAGGAAAGCCTGCAGCCAGTGATGAACCTGGTATCAGAATCTGATCTCAAGGGGCAGGAGGCAGAGCAGGGCCTCCCAGGGGCAGGGCCCTGAGTTGGTCAGGACTCATTCAGTTGTAAGTGACAGAATCAATTCAAACTAGCTTAGGCCAAAAGAGGCAAAGCTTACCATAGAAGAGCCACACTTCAGGAAGGCAGGGTCACCTGAACCTGGGACCCAACAGCAGTCCATGATCCCCTCTCTTCTCTTATCTTTTTGCTCTGCTAGGACAACTCATTTCCTTCCATGAAGCTGAAATCACAGTCCCTCGGAGCTCTGGGCACACATTCTCTCGACTTCATCATCCAAGAATGTAAGCTCCAATTAGATAAATCCCAGAAATTGTCTATGGCTATACCACCCTGAACACAACCCGATCTCATCTGATCTCAGAAGCCAAGCAGAGTTGGGCCTGGTTAGTACTTGGATGGAAGGTAAATCCCAGAAAAGGCCCCGATATGCCCATCCCAAGACCAATCTCTGCTGCCAGAGGTGAGACACCATGACTGGCCCCATCAGGTCAAGGACAGAAAGTGCCTTTAGCAGAACATCACATACAGAGCACTGGGTGTCAGGTTAGGAAGGGCAGTTCCCCAAAGAAAATGGGGGTATAGCAAGAACATGCTCCCACAGGAACTGCTGGGACCTGGTCAGCCCAAGACATTTGGCCCTCAACAATCCAACCCCCACCCTTCTCTGGTAAGAACTAATCTACTGAATTTACTCATTTGAGATGTAAAGCAGTTTGGGAGTCTGGGCTCTCCCCATGGCAATGGGGGAGGGGAGGTGGTCTTTGTCATGCAGAATAGGAACAGGAACAAGACTAATGCTAACTCTACAGGGTGCATCTCTAACCCACACAGCAAGTCAATCGTGTTGTGCTGTCTTTCAGATGAGGAAATCAAGGCTGGCAGAGAGGAGCAAAGGTGAGTGCCTTGGGTCACACAGATGATAAATGAAGGGGGCAGGTGTATTGGGCCTGTCTTTCTACATGGGCTGCACTTTCACAGGTGAGGGTATTTCTCCCAAACAGCCTGCGGGATCTCTCCCTGATAACACTGGCACACTGCCCTGAAGGTAAGACATGTGGGTGGACATATTTTGGGACATTTTTCAGCCTTCTCCTCCTGCCTGCCTGTAGATACCTGTGTAGACAGCCATGGCCTATCTGAAATCCAAACCCATCAGGAAAAATCACCTGAGCCAATGCGTGGTGGACCCTTCCTGTGTGCCTTTTGGTCTAGAGGTGGTAAGACACTTTAACGAATGATTGTAACAGGATGTCGGCTGGGCCTTCTTGTTGACGAGGAATTGACAACTGTTACCCTTAAATGAAAATGAGGTAATGCTAATGACCCCCACATTCTAAATAGCTGACACCTCCTGCAGGGCTTATTAAGAGGCAGCAGAAGTGGCCACTCTATAATCAATCATCAACCCCATCCCTGGACAATGCTTCAAGGAGGGCACTGGGAGAGGCAAGGAAGTGGGATCCATGGGGAGATCTATGTGGCTTTGTGGGCAACCCAGGATCCCTGGATAGATGAAATTCCTCGCCCCCTGCCCCGTGAAGACTGGGAAGATGGGAATGTTTTATCTTCACGCCAGTGGGGAGGAGGGGTCTGGAAAATCACTCACGGAGATCGGGAGTATCTACAAGACTTCTTCTCCTTCCATAGCTCTTTCTAATGCTGACATCAGGCAGACGGGAACACATTTGGGGAGTGCATGGGAGAGTTTCCACATTTCTCCTGAAGGTGAGAAGCACATGAGAACAGCCTCACCTTGCTTGGAGTAGGAGGCTTAGAAGAGACTCAGATGAAGAATGCCCAGGAGGAAGAAGAGGAGACACCTCCACCCCAGCAGAAGGAGCATGAGGGCTACAGGGGGAAGCAGGAACCACAGTTCCCCAAACCAAGAGAGGAGATGCCCCCAGGAAGGGTGCTGGAGACTTGAACTGCTCTTAGGGTTGACAGGAGACAGGGCCGCCCCTGAAGAGCCTTAAGCAATGGAAATGGAATGAAACCGAGCAGTGGCCCCAAAGAAACCACATCCACTGTCTACCCCGAAATGGCCACATCAGAAAAGACCTCAAGCTTCAGACAGACCCGGATGGTGCCACAGAGGAATCAAGGCCACCCCATCAGCCCATCACATGATGGTCATGTACATTGGCCCTCACTGCTTCCCATCTCTCCCGCTGCCTCAAGCATGGACAAGCCAGAGACAGAAGAGTGACAGGAGAAAGGAAAGGAAAGCCCATGCTCTGTCTCCATCCCAGTCCTCTGAGCCACAAATCTATACAGCTATAGCAAAGAAGAAATCATGGCATTACACAGAATATCGGTGTTTTTAACAGGACCTAGCTGTGTTTAATCATTTGAAGTGGCCAGGCAGTTATAGAATCTGCCAAGCTAAAGTAAAGGTTGAGAAAGGCAGACATCACAGAACACAGCAATGAGCGGGGAAAAAAATGTCTCATGTTGGTGTCTCCACTGCATTGAGTGTTCTGAATCAGCCACTTACATCATTTGGATTCTCTTAATTGATCTACCTTCCCTAATCCTTTCGAGCCATTCGGTACTCATTTTTATGGGGTTTTTTTTTGGGGGGTGGGGGATGAGAAACAAGACCAGAGCTCTCTGTCTTCTCTGTTTTGCATATATCTGCTTGGCTCATTCTTTCACAGAGCAGACAGAATTTCTCTGGGTGGCCAGAAACAAGGCCACCATCCTCTCCAACTTTAGATTCTTCCTGACTCAAAAGCCCAGAGTTGGGGCCCTTCTCCAACTCCAACAGAAAAATCTCAGGGAAAGACCTGGATTGGCCCCACGTAAGTCACAACATACCCCACCAAATGAGTGACTGCGATTTCCATGTTTTAGGTTTCTCTTCTCTAAAAGTTATAAAGTCCTATATGTAAACAAATGGGCTTTCCCTTTTTTATCCTTGGAATAATAAAAAGATTAAAATGTCATGTGGCTACTGTTTGGACAGCACAGCATATAGAGAGCACTTTCATCATTCCAGAAAGTTCTGTTGGACAGCACTGATTCAGATGCTTAACGGAGGCCCAAGTCACAAGCAGACTGCACCAAGAACACGTTGGCGATCAGAGCAAGGCAGGTATAGAACCAGGAAAGACCAAACGCCAGTGGGCAAGGACAGTCAGCAGAGGCCAGGATGCCCACAGAAACTGCTTGGGGACAAATGTGTGACTGCGGTGTTGGGGTGACAACTTCCTTCTCACTGGGCTGGCTGCATCTTCCCAGGCAGGCACCAAATCCCGCCCGTGGAAGGAGGTAAGCAGGTGCAGCTGGCTGGAGCGGGGCCTGTCGCAGCTGGAGGCAGGAATAGAATTGCCTTGCATTTGCCTTTCCTGGGGGAGACCCCGCACCCCAAAGTCCACATCTGTCAGGGGAGAAGCAGAAACAAAGAAAACAAAGTCACTTAACTATCCTTCTGGAGAGTCCTTAACCTTTATTTTTTCTCTTTATAAATGTTCCAATCAGGATAAAGCCAAGAGAATAAAGGTCTGGAAGGAGTTGGGGCTGAACATCCAACCCAGAATATTCCCTTTTATTTTATTTTTATTTTTATTTTATTTTATTTTGAGACAGAGTCTCACTCTGTTGCCCAGGCTAGAGTGCCATGGCGTCAGCTCACAGCAACCTCAAACTCCTGGGCTCAAGCGATCCTCCTGCCTCAGTCTCCCAAGTACCTGGGACTACAGGCACGTGCCACCATGCCCGGCTAGTTTTTTCTACATATTTTCAGTTGGCCAATTAATTACTTTCTATTTTTAGTAGAGATGGGGTCTCGCTCTTGCTCCGGCTGGTTTCAAACTCCTGTCCTTGAGCAATCCGCCTGCCTTGGCCTCCCAGAGAGTTAGGATTACAGGCATGAGCCACCATGCCCGGCCCAATATTCCTCTTTATATACGTACCAGAATTCAACCATTCCCTCATGTGAGGCACATTTAGGTTGTCCTAGTTATCTTTGCTTACCTAGTCCCTGACACAGTGTCTGCCACAGAATCGGTATTCAGAAAATGTTGTTGAATTAATCAATTAGTCTCCTTAATTCAGTTACATAAGAAAACAGTATAGCTGCCCAGAAAAAATGTTCATCTATTAAATGTGGGCAACAAGGGAATAATGGGGATGAAGATATATCATTTAAGCCAGGGCTGCTGCAGTGCAGCATCACAAGTGCTGGTTCTGACAGAGGTTTGTGCCCTGCCAGTAACTAGCTGTGCTCCTTGGACCTCGGTTTCCTCATCTGTACTAAGTTCTATGTGCTCCATGACCCTGTCCAGCTCTGAAATTCTCTGCATCGTGACACCTGGCCCTTCCTTCTTTGACCTAGAACATAAGCACTTTTCCCCCTAAAAGTGTATAAGAGAGATTTCTGCTTGCTTTTTGGTGGAGATAAGGGAGTTTATTAAGATGGGTTGAGTAACCCCTCTCCCCATAAAAATGAGTCTAGGGGTATCCCCAGTCCATCTGGGGCCAGCTTAAGTGACCTTTAATTAAGTCCTAAAACTACTCATGATTATGCAAATCTTCATCTGAGACCACAGGGCAGAAAGTCTTCCCTAACCCCAGAGGAAAATGGAAAGCCTCGTTGGGTGGTTGATTTCTGGAGGCAAAGGAGAGAAGAATGTGGGGCTCTGTGGAGGGGTTAATACAGGACGTCATAGAATTGCAGGGAAGAAATTAAAAAAAAAAAAGGCCAAGGAAACAGGCCCTTCCAGTAGGTAAGCAAGAAAAAAAAAAAAATAAGGCAGGAAATAATATGTAAAACTACCTACATAGCCTGTAGTTAATGCATTTATAACTACTTACATGCCTCTGGTTTGCAAAAAAAGAAGAAAAAAATGGTGATGAAGTTCAATATCATCAGCCTAACTTTACAGATGAGGAAACTGAGTCCAAAAGAGGTTCACTTTGATGACCTTGCATTAACGAGAGCCTACTAGGTGCCAGGCATAAGTTACACAGCAGTGCACGTGATGGACATGAAACTGACAGCCCAGTGAGGGCTGTCACATACTGAACAAATGATTAGCCAAATACCTATTTAATTATAATGGTATGAAGTCCTACAAAAGGGAGAGTCCAGGGTACGCTCTGGGGTACAGGGAAGTAGCAAATGCAACTACCTAACTTGGGGCAGAGGTCAGAGAAGGGCTCTGCAGAAGTCAGCAGAGACCTGAAGGATGGCTGGGAGGTAGCCAGGTGAGGAGAGTAGAGGCAGGAGGAGAGGTCCCAGCTAACTAAAGCACCATAGTTTTGACCTCAGGAAGATTTCCTTGTCCCCCACCCCCCAGACTATGCTAGGGCCCTGACAGTGCCCTTATAGGATCCAGGTTCCCTTCTCAGCCCCTAACTAATTTGCAATCATACATTTCTTTTTGTGATTGTTAGATTAATGTCTGCCTTCCACATTAAGCTCAAGCTACAGGAAAGCAGGGACTGTCCCTGCTTTTGGTCACCACTGTACCTTCAGCACCTAATACAGGACTGGGACAAAGAATATGCCCAATAACCATTTGCTGAGCGGCGAAATTAATAAGCTGATGAGTGTGAGAAATCTTGTAATTAAAGAAAAATGGCAGGCCGGGCGCAGTGGCTCACGCCTGTAATCCTAGCTCTCTGGGAGGCCGGGGTGGGAGGATCGCTCCAGGTCAGGAGTTCGAGACCAGCCTGAGCAAAAGCGAGACCCTGTCTCTACTAAAAATAGAAAGAAATTAGCTGGACAACTAAAAATATATAGAAAAAATTAGCCGGACATGGTGGCGCATGCCTGTAGTCCTAGCACTCTGGGAAGCCGAGGTAGGACGATCGCTCGAGGTCAGGAGTTCGAGACCAGCCTGAGCAAAATCGAGATCTTGTCTCTACTAAAAACAGAAAGAAATTAGCTGGACAACTAAAAATATATAGGAAAAATTAGCCGGGCATGGTGGCACATGCCTGTAGTCCCAGCTACTCGGGAGGGTGAGGCAGGAGGATCGCTTGAGCCCAGGAGTCTGAAGTTGCTGTGAGCTAGGCTGACGCCACGGCACTCACTCTAGCCCGGGCAACAGAGTGAGACACTGTCTCAAAAAAAAAAAAAAAAAAAAAAAGGCGAAATAGAGAATAGCAACTTGACTTCCGGTTAGTATGGGGTCTTCAGCATATTATTTACACTCTAAACTTTATACTCTAAACTTAGAGTGTAAACACAAAACGTAGTATCTACACTCTAAATGACAGTTATTATTTAAGGCAACTATAAATAACCTGAAACTATAAAAATGCCTGGAGCTTTCCTTCTGACACTGTGTTTGATGATCCTCGTTTTGGGATGAGAGGAGTGGGGTGACCTGCCCACAGTCACATGGGCAGAGCTCTCGACCTGATGCCCAGGCCCTCACCACCAGCTGCCTCTTGACCAAAGGCTCACAGTCAGGGGGAGCTGGCTTCCTTCTTCCCTTCACCCCACAGCATCTCACCTCTCATGAGCTTTTATTATCCAACTTTGAAAAATCTCCATACCATCTTGTCGGTTTTTTTGTCTGCACCACCTGGAGGATTATTTGCTTAATATTTTTCTTTAAATCAACCCAATGTGTTACTTTGAAAAGTTCAGTGGTAAGAACACTATCATTTTTTCTTAAATAGTAGAGAACTGCAATAAACACAATGAAAGCAAAAACATCTTGCCTACATCCAGATATTAATGGGTGAGAAAGGATCTTAGCCTGAGAGCTGCTCTCTCTGTGTTGAAACAGAAGAAATGCTAAAGGAACTTCTTTGTACAGAAGGAAAACACTCCCAGATAGAAGGAGGAAATGCAATGCACCTAAAGGGGTAAATATAAAAACTGTTGATGGCTTAAAGCAAGAATAATAAAAACATATATGTAGGAGTAAAATATACGGCAACAAGAGCAAAAAGGCAGGAGAGGGATAAATGGATTTAAATTGTTGTAAGGATCCTGCAGTGTTCAGGATGTGGTGAAAGTACTGATTTAAAGTACAAGGCAATAAGTTAAGGATGCAGTTTGTAATTACCAGGGTAACCACTAAAACAATGACAGTATAAAGCACAACAGAAAAACTAAAACAGAAGATAAACTGGGAGGTGGGGAAGAAATTAGCAAAGATGCATTAACAAGGTAAAAAAGATGCCAGTACAAACCCAAGACTTCAGTAGAGCTGAGGGAAACTTGGAAAGAAAATAAGCTTTGTGCTTTTTGATTCAATGTTTTCCAGTGTTGCACACATGACCCACCTGAAATCCATCCCCTCTTACCCTGAAGATGTGGGTACGAGGCTTTGAAAGCTTGTCCACCAGCAGATATAACAAGGAGGCCATCCGTCACTAGGAATGGCGCTTGGAATCATGTGTCCATATCCTTCTCACTTTTCTCATGGGACAAATGTCAGAGCAGAATTGGGCTCCACATAAAGAGCCAGATACCACTTCTAACCAGAGCCCTTTCTTTAAACCGGTGACTTTCATGGGGTGATTTTGCCCACCAAAGAGTATTTGACAATGTCTGGGGACATTTTGGGTTGTCACAGCTAGGGGGAAGGGGACTGCTGCCGGCATCTACATGCCAGGGCTGCTGCTGAACATCCTACGATATGCAGTGCAGCCTCAAATAAATCATGTGGCCCAAAATGGCAATAGTGCCAAGGTTGGGAAACTCTGCTTTAGGACAAAACTAATCATGACACCAAATTGGAGTCTAGAGCTGAAGCCAAGAGGAGGAGAGTTGGCCACACGAATGCACCTGTTCTGAGGGCCACACTGGTAGAAAGACTTTCAGCCCCACTTCCCTGGGCTGGAATCAGACTGATCATCGACACTGAGGCTCTTCTCAGAGAGTTTGGCGACATTCTTACGCACAGAAAAAGCTCTAGTTTCACAAAGCTGCAATCCTAGAAATTAGGTAAAGACCTTTCCTGACATCAAACCCCAGAGAGACAGCATTGTGAGAACAGAGTAATACAATACTGTTTTGACAGGGCACATCCACAAGACCTATTATGGACGGATAAGTGACCTTCTTAAACATAAACGACCCCGTGGTCAGTCTTGTGCCTCAAGCCGTTTCTCCGGAAAGCCTGAGTCACTGTGCTCATCTTTGCTTTTCTTGGTTATCCAGGGCATAGCCAGGTGCATTTCTGTCTTTCCTTGATATCTGTGCATCGTACCTCCCAGGACTCACCTGTGAACTGCCACCAGCTATAGCTGTCACCCTGGCCTCCTCCTTTGCCCCGGCAGAGGCTCCTGGAGCCATCGTGCTTCCTCCACAGCAGCGCCAAGCCTCAGGGGATGTGCCCTCCTGTCTCCTGCTGACAGCCCGGCTCTGCAGAGCCTCAGAGGCAAGAGAGCAAAGCTCCCAGGAGGTTCCCTGCTCCCTGGCAGGCATCCCCAGGGATTCAGGGCAGGCAGAGAATTCTCTCAGGGACAAAGTCTTCACTGCGCCCCAAGCCTCCCTCCCAAGTGATGGTCTATTCAGGGGTCCTCAAACTACAGCCCGAGGGCCACATGCGGTCCACCGAGGACATTTATCCAGCCTGCCGAGTGTTTTTGCCACCGCTGCCTGTCCTGCTTAGCCCACAGTGCGCATGTGTGGAATGTGCACCGCACTCTCCAACGGCCCTCCAACGGTCTGAGGGACAGTGAACTGGCCCCCTGTTTAAAAAGTTTTGAGGACCCCTGAATATGTGCAAGGGATGAGAGTGGGCCCGCCAGATGCAAGGCCAGGGAAGTGGGAGGGGAGGGCTCACACTCCTCGGGGAATGCTGATCTCCCCAGCCTCTGGCCCTGCACTGAATCTCCTCGGTGCTTCACCTTGAAGTTCTCCAAAAGCACCCCGAGGATCTCCAGGGTGGGTCGCGCACATTCATGCTGAGGCAAGGTCTGATTTGTGGCTCACAGGAGTTGGTGTCAAAGCCATTGCTGTGTCCGTGGTAAGTTTTCTCCCCTGGATGGCTCATCCCCAGCTGGTACTAACCACCATGCTGCAGACTTTGTCCTGCATCCAACTGTCCACCAAGCTCAGCCTACTCTAGCCCTTGCTCTCACTCATATCCCTTCTCCTCATCGCCCCTCCATCCCTAATGCCTCATCTTGGTCTAGGTGGATCATCTCTTACCTGAATGACTGGGGAGTCCCCTGCCCGTCTCCCCCACCTCTTGCTTCCTGACTATGTGGCCCTCTGCAGACACTTGTGGGTGTGCAACATCTTCCCTTATGATTTCTAAGAAACATAATTCTGATCATCCTCCTGCTTGAAACCTTTGAAAGACTTAGCCTAGCTTCCAGAAAACTCCAAAATTCCTTAGTGTGGGACAAAAATTCTTTTTGGAATGCAGCCCCTCCTTTTCTCTTGAGCTCCTCTCTGCCCAGTCAACCCCCCAGGGAGGATGATAATTAGATGAGTCAGTTACAGAGAAAGCAAAAATCTTCTGGGCCCATGGCTTTGCTCATTGTAAAGGTCATCCAGGCTGAGGCAGCCATCCACACCAGGGAGGCTGGTCAGAGTTGGAGAGGTTGGCTCCTGACTCTGAGGACCACGGCGTGTGCTGCCAGCCCAAATCGCTAGTGCATGCTCACTGCACCCCCTAGGAGAGCACCTTTCAGGATTCCAGCTATCTCTCAGGCTTCCCACACTCTCCTCCAGCCACATCTGAGCACGGGGCAATAACTGACATCCCCTGAGCTGCTGTGGCATGTTGGAGGCACTGTGCTAAGCCACTCACCTGCCCTGTCTCCTTTAGTCTTCCCAGCAGCCCTACGAGCCAGTGTGATTATCATCTCCATTTGCCAATGACCAAACCGAGACCTGGAGGTCAAGCAGCTTGAAGGTCACACCATCAGAATATGGCAGCCCTGAGATTTACAATCACCCTTGGCTGTCCACTTCCTAGGTTAATGTGTGGAGCCGAAGCAGCTTCAACGTAAAGCACAAGAAGGGCACTTTAAAGCATGTTATTCATTCTTCTGTGTATATTTTCAGCACGTGTGAGGAGCTGCTGATTTGGCGTTTCTTCTGAAAAGATGTCTCTTCCTGCTTTGGGGACTTACGCATGCTGTTTAATAGAAAGGATTCAGAAGTATCTTGGTGGTGAGTTGCAGTGTGGCCAATGCTGCAAGCATCCTCTATGTCTTGACCAAATTTGGGAGAAAAGGAGTAAAGAGCTCTACTGCTCTACTTTGTCACCCTGATCCCAGAGGCTGCAGGCTGGCAATCTCAGTTCAGAAAGTGACCTTCCGCACGCGCGAAAAGGAGTGAGTTTGATTGTAAATTTAAACCCATTGCTAGGGTTCCCCTAGGGACTCGAGGGGGTGTTCTGGCATCTCAGAGACAGCAGCTGAGTTATTTGTACCCTATGTCCCCCCTCCAGTGTGGAGAAAGGTCTCAGCACCTCCTACAGAAGAAAGGCCATGAGACTGTAGCCTGAAGGAGGCCGGACAGGGAGGCTCTCAGCTGGGGTGCCCGAGAAAACTTGCATTAGACAGGCAGGCCCCCCTGGTCGGGGTGTGGCTCACATGGGTGGGGGGGGCACATGCATTCCTGGCATTCAGGAAACTATCTCTCCCCAAGATTTATGGACTTCATTTTATGTTTTAATGGTTTCTGTCAAAATTCCAAGAGGCTTTAGTGACTGATGGGGAGGACGGAAAAGAGAAAAATGCTCCGGTGGCGGAAATAGCACCGACAAAGGCTGCTCAGACATTTGTTTGGCAAATGTCTACTGAGCAACTACCGTACATCTTTGATGTATTCCCAGATATAAGCGGGGTTGGGACCACAAAACTCTGAAGGGTACTCTTCAGGCTGTTGCAGTGCCTGGCCTCTCGGAGAGTGGAGGCCTGTTGTCATTTCCTCCAACTCAGGGGCAGAGAGTGGCATCTTACAGGAGCCCAGTTAATGCCAACTCTGCCCCAACTAGCAGTTAAGCTTCAAAATAAGGGGGCCCAGGAGCTGAGACTCAGAGACGAGCTGCTCTTTGCTCTTCCATAGGTCTAAATCCTGCATGTCCCCAAGTCCCTGGTAGAGTCACACCCCATCTAGACATGATTTTGGCCCAACCTTGGCTCTCTGAGACCAAGACACACTGCACTCCCCACAGGCCACCTGCAGCCTCCTTCCAACCAGCTGAGTGCCCCCTATCCACGCTGCCCCTCAGCCTGTGATCACCTTCTCTATACTCCATCCTCTCCTTTGAAACAAATGTATTCAATGCACAGGTACAAAATGGATAAAACTGTGTTTTTAAATGCTGATTTCACGCCCCTCCCGAAGGCACTCTTTTGTTCTGTTTAGTTTTTACTTGAGATTGGTGATAAACTCTAGGGCGGATTCATCAAAGGAAACTGATAATTACTAACTCTGTACATTTTATTTTGTTCATTATTTTGTTAACACCTGATTCTGAAAAATGGTCCTCATGAATGGGCTGGAAGCTGGCATAAAAATTATTAGCAATAAGAAGATATTTTTTGCAAAGAAATAAGCTTCTCACTTGCCAGCTACGATTGAGTACGTGGGACTTGCTTTGTAGCAGCCAACTGCCACCTCGAGCTCCTTCCCACTTGCCTTCAGATAAACATCGCCTTATAACCCAAGAGCTGGGCTGCATTTTGCTTTGCAGAAATGTACCCCTCTTGTCCCAGCTGGGATTCCTGGCAGGTGGAAAATAGAAGATTACAAGGCAAAGGGGGCCCAGTGCAATACCAGAAAGGGCATTAAGGGGTAGATGTTCTAAGGACTGGTTGGGCTGGCATACTGGGAGTCCTCACAATTGCTGAAAGTAGCAGAAAGTCTGTGCATCTGTTGATGCATTCCACATCTATGAAGTATTTATTATGTGCATAGTCCTCAATAGAATTCAAGTGTATATACGTAGTGGGTGTTGATTATTTTGGGGATGTGTTCTAACATCTTTAAACACCCTGCCCATCTTTGGGGAAGTTACTTGGCTTATGGTGCTTGCCCAAGGTAGAAGCAGGAATCACTCTTGCTTGGCCACCCTTGCTGCTACAGTACAACCAGGCGACCAAACAGGATCTCACTCTGTTGTCCATGCATGGGTTGCAGTGGCACAATCACAGCTCATTGTAACCTTGAACTCCTGGGCTCAAGCAATCCTCCTGCCTCAGCTTCGCAAGTAACTAGGACTACAGGTGTGCACTACCATGCCCAGCTAATTTAAAAAAAAAAAAAATTGTTTTTGTAGACAGGGTCTTGCTATGTTGCCCAGGCAGGTCTCAAACTCCTAGCCTGAAGTGATCCTCCCATCTCAGCCTCCCAAAGTGCTGGGATTACAGATATGAGTCACTGCACCCGGCTCACATGAGACTTAGACTGAGAAACTATTATAATACAGTGAAGGTGGTGCCCCAGGGAATCCATTCTGCTGAGCACAGCAGCAGATTATTCCAAGTAGCATCCAAGCCCCAGACTCGGGGGAGTGAACACAATAATCGTGCCCAAGGGTATATTCCTGGAAGCAGATCTGGGAAGGCATCTGGCCACTGTTCTTAGTCACTATGCTGCCAGTGACCTGTTCCTGCAGCCCTCTCAGAGCTTCTGCGAATTATCTAATATTCTTGAACAAATTCCTTTTCTGCTTAAACCAGCTAGAATGAGTTGCTGATGTTTGCGACTGGGAACCTGGACTGTGGTAATGGCTCTATATAAGCTGCAAGCGACAAAACCTCAAAAGACATTTTCTGTGTTGTGTAAGCAAAAAAAAAAAAAAAAAAAATCCAGTAGAAGTATCAGTAGCTTCAGGTATGGTCAAATCTAGGGGCAGAACTAGCTGCATAATTTGCAGGGCCCGGTACATAATGTAAGCATGGGATTCCTTTTCAAAAATTGCTAAGAATTTCAAGACAACAAAGTAAGAGTATTAAACCAAGCACAGGGCCCTTCTCAGCTCAGAGCCCTATGTGACTGCAGCAGGTTGCATGCTCATAAGTCTAGACTCACCAGGGGCCCAAACAACACCAACGGGACCCCAGTGTCTGTCTCTCTCTACCTCTTGGCTCAGCTTTTTTTCTGTGCTGACTTCATTCTCAAGCCAGTTTTCTCTACATAGTGGCCCCCAGCAGCTCCAAGTTTTAAGAGCAACAGAAAGAGAGAGGTGTCTTTCCTAAAATTTCAAAAAAAAAAAAAAAAATTTAGAATTTGATCTGATTGGTTGAGCCTGGATCGCGTACCCATCATGGAAGGTTGAGTCATCCCCAGTGGGGCCGTGTGACTTTAGAGTGGAGGAGGGGTAAATCAGTGAACCGTCCTAGCAAAAGGGAGACTGGCCAGAGGTGACCACTGTACAAGGTACACCTGCTGATTTATAAGATGCTTATAAATTAGTAGGAAATATGACCCCGTAAGAGGATGTGACAGAGACAGTTCATGTTCTCAGTGGAACATGTGCTCCACTCACTCCAGCCTCCCTTCGGCTAGGTTTGGACCTGTGCAAGTTCTGGATTGTGGATTGCAAACCAATGCCGTTAGGACCTGGTTCCCCTCCTCCATCTTCCCCCTCCCATTGGAGGCCACATGTTCCAGAGCATAGATACAGGGTGGGGGAAAGTGCCCGACCGGCATTCCATTATATGTAAGCAAGAGATAAACCCTTCTTGGTGATAAGCCATTGGCATTTCTGTCTTTGCTTATTACTGCAGCAAAGCATGACTTATTCCAATGTGGTACACTTAAGACAGAGCACGTAAGACTTCCCTGACTCTTGGTGATCAACACCACATGCTTGGAGCACAAAGGAGCGCTGTGGATTGGTACGGTCAGGAAATGTTTTACAGTGGAGAAGGCTGGAACAAGGTCTTGAAACATAGGTGGGAAAGGTCATCCCAAGTGGAGTTACATGTGAATACATGGAACCCCATGAGCATGTGGTCCTTTTGGTATTACTCTGAGTTTGATTGTTTCATTGATTTAACATATTGTAAATTGCAGATCCATCCATGCCTCCATTGGGACGTCCAGGGGCAGGAAAATGTGTGCAGATAACCTCTGTGTCTTTAGCGCCCTACTGCCTCACTCCAAAGAGCCTCAGCCTCAGCTGGACTGGGGGAAAACAGGATACCACGGGAAGTGCACTTCCATCTCGGGTCTGTCGAGTCACAGTCCCCAAAGGACAGTCTCAGAAGATGCATGTCATAAAGGGGCTGGGAGCAAATTCAGTTCCTTCTCCTGCGTATTGGCACATTAAAAGAGAATTCCCACACTGGAGAGACCTACTACCTAACTTTGTGTACCTTCCAAACTGATTAGACCAGTGGTCCCCGACCTTTTTGGCACCAGGAACCAGTTTCATGAAAGACAATTTTTCCACAGATGGTGGTGGGGGGAATGGGTCCAGGATTAGACCACGGTACCTCTTTTTTCCTCGAAACCATCAAAGGATACTTATGGACACTGTTTCACTGTTGGTACTATTTTATACATTTGACCTATCCCTTATAAAAAGCAGACATTGTAGATTTTATAATGTACAGTGGTACATTATAAAATGGTATAAATGTTAAGTACCTGGAGTTCAGGCCTATCAACCACTACGAAGCCAGAAAGACAGTTACAGTCAATACTCAGCTAAGTTCCTGTTCATATTGAGCTTTAAAGAGAAAGAGAAGGAAAGGGGAGAGGAGGGGAGATCTGTGTGTCCATTTGGAATGTTCTTCGTTGCAAGTGGTGGAACAACAGGACTAATTTGTTGGGCTCACATTTGTATTCAAGGCAGGAGGAAGGGGCAGAGGTAGGATGCCAGCTTTCTCTGTCCCTTTAATCAAGAAAGTGAAAGCTTCCTCGACAGTCCCCAACAAACAATTTCTTCCATCTCACTGGTCCTAATGATGCCACAGCCGAAAGGAGGCTGGGAAAGTCAGTCTGGCCTGTCTTGGGGCAGGTAAGGAAGGGAGCGAGGAATAAATATTTGGTTGGTCAGCACTGTGTGCCACATTCTGTAGCCAGAAAAACTCAGAATCTGCACCAAGATATTTTAGCATTTCTGTATGTTAAGATCTAGCTGATGCTGCCCTTGTTTTTACGTTTGATTGAAGTAAAACAAACATAGAGAAAAGTACATATAATGTATAGCTTGGCAAGTTTTTACAAAGTAAACACACCCATGAAACAGCACCCAGTTAAAGAAACAGGACATTCCAAGCTCCCCCAGAAAACCCCTTACATCCTCCTCCGGGAGGTGGCCACACTCATTGCTTCCCCAGCATAGGTCAGTTGCTTCTTCTTTGTTCTTTCACTCTGTGGTTTTGAGTAATAGAGGCTTAGCAGCTTCTCAGATGTGTATTGTGTATCAGTATATCCCTCCTATAGTAGATGGTAAAAAGAAGTGGTTCGAAATCCAAAGGATGTTGTGGGCTAGATCCTAAAACATCATAGGATCTGCCTGGTCAGTAACCACTGTAAGTGAGAAACAAATGTACAGCCATTCATTTGCACATTCACATTTGCACTAACCGAGTCCTCCCAGGTGCTGGGGAAAATCATTACTGTTAAATACATAAATTCCTGATGCCACTTATCCTAGAGAGATTAGAGCAGCCCATGCAAGAAGCAGCTCACCTGGAAATCGGCTCCTACCTGTAATTCCTTTAGCGGCTCATATTCGGGAACTCTCATTTGTTTTCTCCATCCTGAAATCTTTCTCCAGCAGCAGAATCTCAGGTGTCTCATTGTTTCTCAGTTTTCCCTGCTTTGGAAAGTAATTGCCCCTCTTTATGAAGTGCCTTCAGAGTCCCCCAGGTTAATTTTATTTAAGCCACGTAGACTATGCTGTATTTCATAGAGAACATATATTCTAAATTGGACACATCCCAGGAAACTTCAACCAGCTGAACACAAGACAATCACATAAACTTGTTTTTTTTAAGTAGAAGAAAATCACAGCCACTATGTATTTACTGGGTACTTTTTCTGTGCTAGATGCTGTGTTAAGTGTGTTAGGTGTATTACACTTATTTCATTTCATTCTCACAACTACCCTATGAGGTAGTGGCTTCCCTATCTCACAGATGAGGAAAGAGAGGTTCAGAGAGGCTTTTGACTTCTCCATGTCCTCACAGCCAGTAAGTGTTGAAGGGCGAAGTAGAACCTAAGCTGTCTGACAGAGGAGTGTGTACTGGCCATGCTCAGCTGGTAGGAAACCCATACTGGCCCTCACCATGCAAAGGCAGTAGAAGAGGGTGTCTATTAAAGCCATGCATTTAGGGGCTCCTAGGGTAATGGTAGACCTAGATGAAAATTGAGAGGACAGGAGGATGCTCAGGGGTCACCTGGGCCCAGGTTAGAGTCCAAGTAAGGGTAGATATCCCCTGAAACCCACACCCACACAGCTACACATGAAGCATCCTGAATGGGGGAGGGGCAGGGGTGGATTCACTCTCCTCGGGGCCAGGAGGACTCAGCCAGAGTCTCCCACCCCCACTCTAATCAAGGCTGTCCGGGAGCCCATGAGCCCAGTCTGAGGAGCTGGGGTTTTCATCAAGGCTTCTGAAGAGCTACAGGAAAAATGCCAAATCCCAGCTGACCCCTTATCTCCCCAAGCACTCCAGTGCTCCAGAGAGAATGGCCCACCAGATTCCCATAGCCAGCTGAGATACGCAGAGCAGCTGCCCCCAGGGCAGGCCCAGGCTGAACACACAGACCAGACGTGCTGACTGTGGTCTTAGGTCGAGTTCTCTGAAAGCAGACACTGAGATAACGACTGGTGTGCAAGTGATTTATAAAGGAAGTGCTGCCAGAGGAGGTTGGTAAGGAAACCCAGGAAGCAAGACAGGGAAGGGTAAGAAGCCTAGCAAGGGTGTGATCCCAAACAGAGTCCCTTGGAGGGTGGTTTCAGCCTGATCCCACAAGGAGCTCTGGAGTGAGTTGTGCCTCATTCTTGTCTGGACCTGAGACAGGGGAGCTGGCCATTCCATCTCTCCCCATCTGTACCCCTTAGTCATTGATTAAGGGGCACACCCTGTGTGGGTGGACACAGAAATTCCCAGGCATTCTCTGTGCATGCGGACAAAGTGGGTTCCAGTAGACTGAGGACAATACTCTAAAAAGAAACAATGCAGGTACTGTGTTTTTGCACCACTCTTGGTGGTGAACATCAAAGTAAGGGAAGAGTCACGAAACGGTGCAGGCAATCTAAAATGTGGGCAGAGCACGGGATCCAGACCCTACCAGCAGGATCCCTCCGAAAACGCTGAAGCATAAAACCCTAAAGTTCCACTGGGAATGTTCACACATGATCTCTCCAGCCAGTGACTCAGGAAGTGCCAGGTGATGGGCAGGTAGTGAAAATAAGATATTAGTAATATGTATTTCTGAACTTTTATTTACTTAACTTTTTCTTTTCTTTTTTTCTTTTTTTTTTTGATACAGAGTCTCGCTCTATTGCCTGGGCTAGAGTGCTGTGGCATCAGCCTAGCTCACAGCAACCTCAAACTCCTGGGCTCAAGCGATCCTCCTGCCTCAGCTTCCTGAGTAGCTGGGACTACAGGCATGCGCCACCATGCCCGGTTAATTTTTTCTATTTTTAGTAGAGATGGGGTCTCATTCTTGCTCAGGCTGAAACCCAAAATTTTAAAAATTAATGTTATGCTATCTATAAGACATAATACAAAAATTGGATTCCCTATTTTGAAGTGAACAAATTACATAATAGTGTTTATAAGAAATGTATGAGCTGAGTCCGTCACAGGCACAAAATTTGCACAAACTCTGCTCATATCTTTTGACACCTGCACTTAGTCACAGGCAGCTACATACTGCTCTTGAGAGATGCATATCATGAGATTCATTAAGGATGGGATCCTAGAAGAATAGGATTAATTGCTAACAATAAAATATATGAATACATTTTATAACAGCTTTATTGAGGTATAATTCACATGCCATATAATTTCCCCATTTAAAGTGTACAACTCAGTGGTTTTTAATATATTCACAAAGTTTTGCAACCATCACCATAATCAATTTTAGAATAATTCCATCACTCCAAAAAGAAACCCCACACACCCATTGACAATCATTCCTCCTCATTTCTCCCCACATCCCAAGCCCTAAGCAAAAATGGCTGGGGGACTATCTGTCTTGCTCCTCATTTCAGGAACCATTCAGAAAGCCTTATGGCAAAGCATAGCTCTGGGAAGTTTCCTATTCTCCATAGTTGCTTGAGAAAGCCATAACTTTGGGGTCCCCTTCTGATTGCCAGGCTCAGTGACTGACAAAATCCATCAACCGAAAGAAAGAATGGGAAAGGCTATACGAAACCAATGGAGCCAAGCTAATGAATCTGGTCCCATGTCTCAGTCCAAAAGAAATGTGAGCATTTGCATACCTTGCTAGCCTGAGAGCAGCAGCTGCCTCTGGCACACCAGGCAGGGGTGTGGCTTGGTTTCCTTCCTGAATACCAAGGGGATGTCAGGTCGCTGCCTACAGAGGGCCTGCATCCCAAATTCACCCTTGGGGGAAACAGGGCATTCTTTACACAGGAAGCCGGCAGTGCTGTGCAGTACTAGCTGAACCAAGTTATAAATTTCCATAAAAGCCTCCTTACCTTTTGGGAGAAGAAAAAGGCAAGGGAGTGCCCGAGCGTATTATAAAAATCCTTTAGAAATAAATTGACAATATTACTAAGGGGCTTATATCTGACCAAACTTTTTTTTTTTTTTTTATTCTTCCAACTGTGGCCAGAAGTCTGGAAAAACTCATCTATGAGATTCAAGGTTATTAAGTCCATTAAACATAATCACCTGTGTATGATTTTGCAGTATAAAAATCTTGGCTAGAATGTGGCATTACCAAGCTAGGTGCATTAAGTAAACAGTTATTTGAAGACCTCTTCCACTGGAATATAAGAATAAGATGGTGAAAAGAATACATTTTCTGAACATCACATCGGCCCCATTAGGAGGGCTCTGTGATCACATTATTATGTGCTTTGTCTTCAAACAGAGACTTCCCTGTCTTTTTCACCCATAAGCAGAAAAAGTCCTCTCCATGCTCATTATCGGGCTTGCGGAGCCCATTCTCTCTGATGTGTCTCCCTCCCTCACTTTGGAGCTCCACTTCCTTGAGATCTGTCATTGTCACCTTTATTATAATGGTGCCTTACAATTCCATAGCTAGCGATACTCAGGGGAGGAGTATTCTGATGAGGAGGGTGGGGGTGCCAGGGAAATGTCTGCGATGGAAGTTTCCACAGAGGCTACACTGAAAACTTGCAGAGAGAATGGAGGACTGATGGGGAGATGGGCATTTTGCCACCCACGTTTACTGCCCTGGTCTTATGCAAGAAAAAGACGGTAAGGTCTTTAAAAGTGTTTGTGAAAGTAGATCGTGCAGTTATTCTATTATAGTTGCCACAGGCAGAAATATTTTCTTCCCAGGTAAAGCTAGCAGAGTCTGGTACACACAGAAGCAGTTGAGTAAACAGGTAGAGGTGACACATTTTTCTTGTATCATATGTGGGCAAAAGGAGCTTAAAACACCCATGAGAGGACGAAATTCTGGCTGGTTTCCTTGTCTAGCATTGAATAGGGTCTCTAACTCAGTAGCAAGACAGTTAACCAGGCCAATAGAATAAGATGGGCTTCTTTCATTCTTTCTAAGAAAGATTATGCCTCTGTGGATGCTACTCAATTAGAAAAAAAAAAAAGACCCCTAAGATCAGTGAGTATTATTCATCCACATTTGGGAGTAGAAGTGGCCCAGGATATAAAAAAAAAAAAAAGAAGAAGAACCGGAAGTGCAAAAGCAATATTTTTAGAAGCACAGCTAAGCGATGGTCAAACAGGCAGCAAAAAATCAGAAAAGGTTTAATCCTTCCAGTTAGTCTGCTTTGGCCAATACAACTGAATTTAATCAAGTTTGTGTGCAGATGTGACTTGTGTGACAGCTTATAACATTCTAGAGAGGAATAAAAGTCATGTCTGCCTATGTATCTATCATCTATCTATATTTAATATATTTCTTTCTAAGAGTGAACAACCATCAAGACAAAAATAGACTTAAAATGTACACAACAGTGTGATGAGTTGCAAAAGTCAGATTTAAAAGTTGTTGGGGACCTTTCAATTATTTTTTGAGCCTGCAATTAAAAACATGATGCAATTTTAGGAGAGATTGGGTCCAATACCACATGAAAATGGCATATAAGTTGCTGTGCCATTTTGAGCAGAACAAAAGAAAACAATGAAGAATTATGGGAAAGGAAGAAAATGCACACATTTGATGGATATAAAATATGGGGACTGTAAAGTCAAAGGTACAGAGAAGCTATTTCAGATAGAGAGGAATAGCAGGAAACTCTTCTGCTAATAAGGGTAGTAAAGGCCAAGTTGCCAGGAAAGCTGAGAGACTCATAATCATTTGCAAGAGGAAATAGGTTCAGGCAGTGAAATATGATATCTTGCTCATGGTAATCCAAGGGCAGTCTCCATAGTGGTGGGTGATTCTAGGAGAGACCGCAGAGCAAAAAAAAAATTCACAATGAAGGTAAATGTTGTTGAACATCCTCTAGAATGCATTCCAAATAGATTAAAGATATAAATGTAAAAATAAAAATAAGAAATGTTATTAGAAAACATGGGATTCTTCTTCTATAACTTAGAATGGAGAAAGGCATTTCTAACTATGACTCGGTATGCAGAAGAGACAAGAGAAAAGATTGATTAATTTGCCTACATAAAAAAAGAACCTCCTAAATAGCCAAAGAAAAAGAAAAAGAAGGAGAAGGAGAAAGAGGAGGAGCAGAAAGAGGAGGACAAGACAAAAAAAAACCCAAAAACAAAAACATAAAAACACCATAAACAAAGCCAAACAACAAACTGGAAAAATAGTCATATCACATATAAAGACTGAATCTTCCTACTATAGAGATTTAATAAAGATTGAAGGGCCAATAGGCAAAATATATGACCCTCAGTTCACAGAAATAAAAAGAAAAATACTCAGTGGTATAAAAATATGCTCAACCTCATCAGAAAGAAAAATGCAAATTCAAATGACACTGAGCTATCATTGTAAAATTCCAAAAGTTTGATGACACATTGTTAACTTGGGTTATCCCAAGTAGTGCAGTGTACATAGTTTATTTGGGAGGTGAGCTCAGGAAACGCCAGAAGGGAAGTGAGGAAGAGAGAGAAAGAAGTTCAGACATAATCAAGCCAGTCACCACTGTGGGGTACCTGGAGCTCAGATGGGGAACTGTGGGAGACAGCGTAGAACACACTTTAGCATTGCCCCCTGTACAAGTGAGAAAGCAGAAGTATCTATCCATCCACTCCCTAGTCATCATTGGTTGATTGCTGCTTGTGCAGAATTAACTCTTAGGCATTTCTGCCCTATCCATCCCAACACTCATACACAGGCCAAGACCACTTCCAGAAGAAGAAGGAGGAGGAGGAGGAGGAAGAGAAGGAGAAGGAAAAGAAGAAGAAAAGCCCTGGGCTAGAGAGTTGCAGCTGTAGTATAAAGATGACTGTCTAAAGGGTATGGTGGGCACAGAAGTATCTTCTACACACCCTCTGTTGATGAAACTTCCAGAGAACAGGCATTTGCAGGTATTCCTGGTGAGAATGGAGATTGTTACACCTGTGATAATTGGGAGTGCCTATTAGATATTGGCAATTTGACAATATCATACTGATTCCTCTCCTGGTGCATATGTCCTTTGACTCAGCAGTCTCACGTCTGAGAATTGATCCTACAGTTAAGATTTGCACGTGTAGTAAATGACACATGCACAAAATTATTATGCAGCACTATTTGTAGTGAGAAATGCTTGGAAACAACCAACCTAATGTCCATCAATGGGCTGGGGCTAGTTATATAAATTAAGGTACCAAGGAACACCATGCAGTCATAAAAACAAATGAGGCAGCACTCTTGGCACTGATATGGCAGGATTTCCAAGATACGTTAAGCGACAAATAATAAATAAAAAATAAAGTGCAAGAAAATTATACTAGCTTTTGTATAAAAAAGGAGGGAGAAAGTAACACAAACTCATATTTGTCTCAGAGAAATTAACAGGATACAGAAGAAATTAATGACAGCATTAACGTGAGAGCAGTGGTGGTGGGAACCAGGGGGCAGGGTGAAATATATGCATATTTATGGACATAACACTTGGAGGGGTTTCCAAAGCAAGGACCAGTTCATCACTTCATGGAGCCGGTGACTTGTGGTCTTTCCAAAAACCCATATCTGAGCACACAGAGTGGTTTAGAAATTAATTGAATGAAAACAAGTGGAGACTCTAAAGAAAGTGACATACAGTTCAATTAAATATCATGGAAATTTTATTTCAAGCTGTTGGAGGTGGACATTATAATTTAATAAAATAATTTTTCTAGAAAAACATATATGTACATATAATAAAAAGAAAGAAAGTGAAAGGCTATATCAATTCAATCAAGCCATGCTAATGAATCTGTCTGGTGTACCAGTCCAAGAGAAATGTATTATATATATATCTATATATAGACATAAATATATATACATATATAAACATATACACACATATACATATGTGAATGCATTATTTAATTCAAAAATTTAGAAAGGCTGATGGAGATCTTGTGGCATGCAATTATGGGACACCTTCATTCTATCTCATACATTTCTGATTTGTTTGAATGTTTTACACGGTGCATGTATTATTTTGCAATCTGAAATAATGAAATCTGCCTCTGCTTCTTCGTGTCATCTGCTCCAATCAAAGCACCAAACAGAAGCATCTGATTGGCTGAGCTGAGACCTCATGCTCCAGCTGCCACCGCCCATGTTGCCCACAATACTCTACCTGAGGAATTCCCCAAGCTTAGGAAAAAGGGTTCAGAAGGTGTTCAGACAAAAACTGACCCATGTGAGACTCTGCATTCACTTCTGATGGGTACTATACCCTGCTCAGTGCTGGGGTGGGGGTATAAGGGGGGAGTGAAAAGAGAATTTCAAAAAGAGTAACACAAACCCTGCTCTCTGCAAAGCAGTCTCATTACACTGCAGCAACTACAACATAAAAGTATCTCATTTTTATCTAGAACCTTATGACTTAAAAAGCTTTCATGTTATTTCATTTGCTTTTGACAACAACGCAGTGAGATAACTCCAGTGTCCGGTGTGGTGCCTAGCACATAGCAGGTATTCGGTAAAAGTTTGTTGAATGAATTAATGAGTAAAGGAGTGAATGGGTAAGGCAGATTAAATACAGTGGTTACAGTGGAGGCTTTGCATCAGCCTAATTCAGCACTGTCCAGTGGAACTTACTGTGTTGATAGAGATAGTTTTTGTGCCATGCAATATAGTAGCCACATATGGCTATTGAGTCCTTAACATGTGTTAATGAGACTGGGCAATTTATTTTTAGTTTATTTAAATGTAAATAGCCACATGTGGCTAATGGCTCTTAGACAGTACAAGTCCAGAGTTCAAATTCCAGCTGCTTATTTAGCTTATAACCTGTGCAAACTTAAGTCTCAATTTCCAAAATGTGAAACGGGGAAAATAAGGTTTCCCTATATTTCACTAGTTATGATGGTTAGAAGAGGACTTAAATATGAAGAGTGAAGGTCACTGAGTTGTGAAGGTCAGAGCTTCATGCCTGGCAGAAGCTCAATAAATGGAGGCCACCATTTGGATTGCTGTGACTCTCAGTACCACTGCTGCCACTGCTACGGCAGGAGACTTTACTGCAGGTGATGCCAGCGTGGCAGAATGGGATCTGCATGTCCTGTGTTCACTACAGCAGTGGCTTTCTAACTACCAAGTTAAGCAAGGGCTCCAAGACCCCATACCGGCCCTAAGCAGTGTCTGTGCACTGAAAAAATGAGTCTTCCACATTTGGTTAAATAGTATTCAAATTCATGTAGATTGCACTGGAATTAATAAAACACAAATTTGTTTAAAATCAATACTGAATTTATAGCAGCTTTTTGTCATTATACAGATTCTTAATCAGCAGATACTAAAAGTACAACTATTATTAAGCAAGGTATCTCAGAATCATTTGACATGGAAAAAGCATCCTTCTCCTCTTTGTTAACACTTTCTTGTTAAACACTATTAAAGAAGGGAAAGACATAGGATTTATATAAACACACACACAAAAGTTAAATATTAAGAGAAAATGGTGATGCAAGAGACTTCATAAACTGGTATATGTTCTAGGTATATTGGCTAGAAACACGAATAGTGGGTTTTTACCAAAGGAGGTTTATTTAAAGTCAGTTAATAGAAAAGATCAAGGTGTAATTCTCCAAAGGTTTCTGAGATAATCAGTAACTATAACAAATTAAGCTCCAAGTTCAGTTTTAAAAAACAAATTGCACAAAATCAGAATGAGTGAAACGATGCTTTAAAGATTTGAGAATTTAAGAACAGTGGTCCTGAGTGGAGTGACCATAACCCAGAAGGTATATGAGGACCCATTGGAATGAGGAAATAAAATACTATAACCTCTACATTTACTTTTTACCTTAAAAAAAAGAACTCAAGCTTAGTTATATTTAATCTATGTATTGACAGCAGCACATGTATATAATTTAAATAAACACATTCAGGGGGTACGTATACAAAATTATTTTACTAAGAGAGAGGACCACACAATTAAAAATCTTTAGAAATTTTTGTTTTGGAAGACAAGCAGCTCAGGATACAACTGCAGTATGATGTGATTATTAAAAACAAGCCCCAAACTGAATCTTCTATTAGTTAGCTTTTCCTATGTAACAAAACACCCCAAAATGAATTGGCTTATAACCATCACCATTTTTTTTATTGTTCAGAACCTGTACAATGTCACTTGTATTAAAAATAAAGGTTCTGAAAACTAAGTCATATAAGAAAAGATTGAAAGAACTAAGATAGGTTTGCTATGAAAAGAGAACATTAATAGGAAAGAGGAATGTATGTTTTAGACATGTACTATCTTGATTTCTTATAGCTTAGTTTCTCACACAATTTATGGTAGAAAGCAAAATATTTTGAATGGACGATGCCTCGGAGCAACAGAAATTAATGTACTTCCTTCTTTTCAGAAATTAATTTTAAAATTATAGAACTATATGACTTCAGAGAGTTGCATTTGGTGGAATGACAGTCAGCTGCCATGAAAATTACCGGAAAATCCCAGAGAGGATGTATATATTTTATACTTGTTAACTTCCCTCATTTTTATCAAAGAATTGGCTATTTCTCTTTTTCAAAGAAAAACAATATGATCTTTGTTTATTTTCTTTCCCCCCAATTCAAATTCTATAATTGCAAATTCAAAAACATGAGCAGGTTTGAAAATGAATTATGAAGAAAAAGCTTTAGTATAAACAAAAGAAAGATGGAGCAAAACACACATCCGTCACTGAATGAGAAATGGTGTGCTAAACATGCGGTACCTCTGCAAAGAATGGTGGCAACTCAGAGCATTGCTTGTCCACCTAAAATGAGTGTGAAATTAAATATGTTTTAAAGAAAATCCATGCAAATGCAGTGTCCCTTCTGGTATACTTGGAATAGTATTCTTTTAGAATAATATTATCTTTTCCAAGAACTAAAATTTCTGCAAAGTTATACCAAAATGCTGTTAAAATCTATGCATTGTATAAGAAACTAATTTACTGTATTTAAGATTTAGTATTAAATTTTCAGATCATCCAACAAACTAAATTTTAATAACCAATAACCTTGAAAATTTGACCATGATACAATTTACATGCTTTGTGTTTTTTAACAAACAACAAATTTCGGACTGCAGTGTAAACAAAAATGTCATTTCTTTTAGCAGCATTACTGGGAGAGACATCAGAAATTACTTTACCTTTAAGAATTTTTTAGCCAAGTAGTTAAAAAAAAAATTCAACCTGTATGTTCCTCCACTTGTCTAGGCCCAAAGTTATTTTTTCGCTGAGTGGCACAAAATAGAAAATGGACATTTGCTTCTGGCACTGTGACCTCCTCCAGGCCCCTGCCGTGTTACCCTGACACAATAATCTCTGGCACACACTTGTGATCTAACCAGCAACCACTCTCCATAAACACTCAACTTGACAGCAGGTGAGTATTAAAAAAAAAAAAAACAAAAAACTCTCTTTCATATTGATGGAGAATGCCACGCCGTAAACACACTTCTTTCTTTTATAAGACAGATGATTTTTTTTGAAATTATTACTTCAGTTAGGTATCTGCTCAACACTGTTCTTTTTCTTCTAGCTATACACATGGACACATCTAATTTTTGTCCTAAAACCAACGGAGCTCTTAATCATTACAAACTACTGTTAATTTTTAAAAGAAATTGATAGCTTATCCATATGTTTTCCAATTAAGACACAGCATAAAACCTCCATAAGTTTAAAAATGCCATACCCCATAATACTCATACACACCCGATACAACTCCACACTTACCCACTCATGACTAAACCATTCAGGATGGGGTGGGGGAGGCAGGGGGAAGAGGACTGGAGAGGATTTTGTTTTTTAAATAGGCATATTTACCAGACAGGACATTTTGCTCTGTATTTTGTTTTAGCGTGTGGGGGGGAATCGTAATTGTATTTAGACTTTATATGGCATGGGTTACTCAGTTCACAGCAGAAGCACCTGCAGCAAATTAATTTGTTGTAGCACATTAATTATCTCATAGCTTCTATTTAGGCTGCAGCTGTTGCTATTATGTTAATAATATTTTTTATTACCACTGTATACAACAGGTTATGGCAATAATAGAAATATCTCTTTCTTTCTTTCTTTCTTTTTTTTTTTTTTTTGACTTTCCCTCCCCTGTCGTCTCCTTTTTTCTATGTCAGAACGGGAGACTGAAAGAAATTTAGGCAAATTAAGCCCCAAAGCGCACTATAATTTTCTATTTCTGAACTGATTTGTAAGAGAATGGGTAAGTGAAATTAGCAGAGAATCACCCTACACAAAGATGGCGCGTGCAGAATTTGTGAAAGCGAAAAAGAAGACGAAGGAGAAGCAAAGAGGGACAGAATACTGCAGTGCTGGGGTGGTGAGTGTTTGGATGGGGGCGGGGAAAATGCTGCAGTTTTCATGAAATAATAAGGTGGGGGAAAAAAGGCATACAAAGAGTAGGTTTTTCATTGTTTGTAAAATATAAACACAGATGAATTCTGTCTTTGGTTTGTTCATGCTTTTCACTCTGCACAGCAGGGATGTTCTTAAGAAGTTGCCCTCTGCGAAATTTCACTAAATGGGAACCGTGGACCCTGCATGATGGGATTATAATCACACCAGCCACTCCTTTTACATAATTTTTTGTTTAAGATCCAGTAAGGCTCCCTGTTTTTAATATATATAAAGCAATAGACATGTGTATGTCGATAAACTGAGGGTTTGCGTCCCTACAGCCTAGTGCAAGCTAAAACAAACAAAAAAACCGGTGATAACACATCTACAAATCTCAATGGATTGAAAAACAATATGAAAATTTTTAGCTGACAAGAACATGTCTGCTGCCTGCAGTTCCTGCAATAGCTCACCATGTTGCCTACTAACCAAAAGATCAAAAATTATCGATTTCATGGCGCTACGAGGTCTGGAAAGAAAAGCTACTTTAAAATTTGCATTGTTTAAGAAATGATTTAAAAGAAAAGAATCATTTTTTTTTTCTGAACACTTTGGAGAGTGAAAATAGTTTGTTTTAATCTTATCCATGATTTACTATAATTCTATTATTTTTTTAGCAGCTGGAGTCCAGAAATGATTTTTTTCGATGAATTTAGGATTTTGCCGCAGTATACATCTGCAGTCCCAGAATCCTCCGGTAAGTTAATCCTTCTTGCGATGGGAAACGCCTTTAACCTTCTTGTGAATGAAATGAAATATCTGCAACCATTTTGAAATTTTTAATAAAGGGGTGAGGGTGTGTGTGTGTGCGCGCGCGCCTATGTTGGGGGAGTGTGTGTCTCGAAGCATGATTTCTTAGCAATGCAGCGGTTATTTGTCTCAGTTCTTAGAAATATTGAGAAACATATACCTTTATATTCCTTGAATATCATAGATGATGTCTCCATTGCTTCGCCTTCACATTTTCTATGGTAGCCATTAAAATGTACTTGCTTAGTGTTGCAAACCAATGAAGGCCTTGGGAGCACACGTAAGTCCAAGCGTGAAGGTTGTTTCTGGAATAACCGAAGCCACCAAGGCCACCGCAACCACCATGGCCATTCCTCTCGCCACCTTCTCTGCTCCTCCCTCGCTCTGCAGCGCACATCAGCTGCAAGCTTGCCACGGTGGCTCTCCGCTGAACTTGCCCAGTGGGTTCCTAGATCACTTGTGTGTGTGAGAATAGCCAACCATGTAGTCTGACAAGAGGTATTTACAACTACTTAGCCTGTTCAGCTGGAAAGAAATCAAAAGATAACATTGAACCCTGAGATGATATATTGCAAATCAAAAGTCCCAATCCATAAATAGCCCACTTGATGAACTGCTAAATGAAAAGCTGATCCTGATTATTGTCCAGTGTTTTCATGTTGTCATAAAGAAATATTTTTTTTAACAGGTCGTCTTAGAGCATTGTTTTTAAATGTGTGGAATATTATTCTTACCTGTCCGCTGGGAGGGGTTCTTCCCAAGGGGATTGGGATGTAGAGTCCAAAGGAGACCACACCCTCGTTTCACTGCTTGTTTTCTACCCCTTCTGCTAATTTTCAAGTAGGGTTGATTAACAGTTACAATTTTAGATTAATTTAAGGGACCTAATCAAAAGGAGCCAGTCATCCGTTTCCCTCTCTCTAAAGGAAGCTCATTGTCTTAGGTGCTCAATAAATGTTTAATTAATGGATTGGATAGAGTTAAGTGTCCAAAAAGTGAGCAGACCTTACAATGCTGGCTTGATTAATGTTTCTGTCTGAAATGCGAAAACAATCTGGGCATTTATTATTGTGTTTAAAGGTTCAAAAGCATGTATTTCAGAGAAAGGACACTTTACATTCAGGTTCTATGTGGCCATCATTTGATATGCCAATGGTCTAATATCATGGCAAAAAATATCTTCTCTGTTAAAATAGCTGGAGACAATTTGGAGCTTAAAATTTAGAACCATTTGTCTGTCGCTGTCTCACAAAATTAATTTATGTCAAACCCAGGGGGCTGGCTCTAGAAGGAAAAGGCATAAAAAAGATAACCAAGTGTTTTTATGAAATGTATTGTCCAAGGTCAATTTTTAAAAATTCTTACAAAATTACTTGTTTCACCAACTCATTAGGTATTTTGATACTGTATTTCTCTTTGGTTTAACGATAGTATTTGTCTTCATTTCACAAAAGTTATTCATCTCATATTTTTGCTGACACAATTGGAACAATTTTTGCTTTATGAAAGATGCAAATAAAAATTCTGGGCAATATGTTAAATTTAACCAACTTGTTTTAATACTAGTTACCCAATAATTTTTCAGTGCACTTAAATTTTATAAGAAAAACAGCATGCTGCATTATTGGAAATTTTACATTTTCTTTAATTAACATGTGTTTGCTTAAAGTATCAATAGGGATTAAAAAGTCATAATTTTAAATTTAGATTAAAGTATCTAAATTTTAGAAAAATGCTTCAATTATTTTGGTACTGGATTAGAGAAATACAAATACAGAAGTGTTTTTAATCTTTAGATCTTCCATTGGTGCAGATTTTTTAAAACCAGTTGTAACAGTGTGCCTTATTCGGCAAAAATAAACAGAACATAGAAAAAGCAAACATCTGTTTTTTAAAAAAAATCCTCTAATTGTGGTTAATCAGTTATCTTATTTTGAACGTATGACTTTAATCAAATCAGGTGCATATTTTTTAACTCTGTATATGACAATTAAAATTGTGGATCAGCACCCGAAAATGCCATTTATACTTTTGAGTTTATATTAGAAACACTGCTCTGATGAAATACCTTTTTCTGTTCTGTTTGAACTATGACCAGCTTGAGTTAACTACAACCAACAGCTACGCTTAATTCTACAGAATTACTAACAAAGATACAAATGAGAAAGTCATTCTGGACAATGGATCTCACTGAACATCATTTTAGTGTGTGGACTTTTTCCACTGCAGTGGCCCACACGTGCTACCGTGAGAGGCAGCAGTTGACATTACCACTGCATATAGTAAAATATCTTTAAGACAGAAAAATAAGTTATTTAAATAATATGTTGGCCCTGACACAGCTATGCCTGAAACTACACATCCTACCTACCTCCATGAGTGAATTAATAAGTAGGCTTCCTGCTTGCACCTATGTCTAAAGATCTATTGTTCGCATGCATTAATTATATCCCTATGACAAAAGCACTGAGATAACTTTCACTGTTGCTTTTTGTACTCCACTGTTTTGGAGGAAAAACAAGCATACAACAATAGACGAGAGAAAGTGAATGGGTCATAATTGCTCAGCTTTGACAAACACTAATCTTGCTGTATCACAATGGAAACATTTCCAAGGGAAGGGAAGACCCCCCAACTTCAACCTATTGAACAAGAAAATGTTTTCGAAAAAAAAAAAAAAACGGAAAATAGTTCAAAAAATTAGAGGCTGCCTAACAGTTCCTTTTACAAACACCGTACTTGGATTTCTCAAATAAAGTAACACCGTAGAAAGGCAGCGCTCCTCTGAAGAAAAATCCCCGCGAATAAATCCATTGGTACCTGGTGACAAGTGTAAACCAGATAAAAATGGAATCTATAAGAATTAACCTAATTGACGGTGCTCTGGGGCTAACCCATTTCCATTAGTTACTTGTTCACGGTGGGCGCTTCACAGGGACTTGTTGAAGCGCGCGGGCTTGGCGCCCATGTCTAGCGAGAGTTCGCGGCCTTCCGAGCGGGGGCGCGAGGCGGCCGGGCCCGGGGGTTCGGGACCCGGTACAGGCTGAGCAGCCTGTCCGGGAAGCGGGGTCCACCAGCCGGACGGCGGGGGGCTTCGGGGAGCCGCGAGACCCGGCTGCGAGCCACAGCCAGCAGGGGCCGCGCGGCGCAGCCAGCAACGTCGGCGCAGCCCGCAGCCTGCGCCCGGCGGGAGTCCCCAGCCCGACGGCGGGGCAGCCGCAGCCGCGGCGCTCCCCGAGCCGCACCAGCCCAGACCTCGGAGCCCCCCGCCGCTGCCGCCCGGGTCCCGAACTTCCGCATCCCGGAATCTTTTCCGTCCGCCCCGCGCCATCCCTGAGGGCCCGGGCCGAGTTGCCACCTCCTCCCGCGGGCAGCGAGAGGCGCGCGGCGAGTCCCCGCGCCCGCTCTCAGGGTTAGGGGTGCGCGCGGGGCGGGGGCGTCGGGCTTGGGACGGAGGAGGATCCCCGGGGTCGCCCTCTCCCGACCCCAGCCGGCAGGGGCCCGGCTTCCCCGCTGCAGACCGTGGCGCCCTGACGGGCTGCCCTCCGGTCCCGCGCAGCCCGCAGCCGCCACCCCGGGAGCGCCCGAGGGGTGCGCGGACACCCCGCCCTGACTCGGGGCGGTCGGACGCCGGCGGGCCGCTGGGCGGCGCGGGGACTACTTTCCGCCGCCCGCCCGCGCCCCGCCCCTTGTCCTCGCGCGGCGGAACGCTCCGCGCTGCGCCGGCAGCGGCAGGATACAGCGGCTTCTGCGCGACTTATAAGAGCTCCTTGTGCGGCGCCATTTTAAGTCTCTCGGTCTGTGGCAGCCGCGTTAGCCCGGCCCCGGGAGCGGAGAGCGAGGGGAGGCGGAGACGGAGGAAGGTCCGAGGAGTAGCTCCAGTCCCCGCCGAGCCGCCACCGCAGGCCGAGGACGGTCGGACCCCCGCGGCGGGAGGAGCCTGTTCCCCTGAGGTGCTTGAGCGTTCCGTTCCTTACCCTTCCGGGGCTGCTCCCGCTTCCTCTCGGAGCCAAACTTAGTCGCCGGCGCGCGGTCCCGGCGGCGGGCGGGGAACCGGGCCGGGCGCAGCCCGGAGGCCTTGGGCTGGGGAGCTGGGGGCTCAGACGGGTGGCGGGGGCGAGCCGCGCCCCGGGCGCGGAGGGCGGCGGCCGGGCCCGGGTTCCGGTCGCGCTGCCCCTCGGGGCCCCCGGGGGCGCCGCTGGCGGGGAGGGGGTGCCGCGGGGGCGCGTCCAGGAGCCCGGATGGCCGGCGGGGTGGGGGTGGGGTGGGGGCCGCGGTTTCCGTCCGGGGCTCCAGCCGGGGCCGAGTTTGGGGGAGGGACCCTGTGCCTCTGGATGCGCCGGGGCCGGGGTGGGGGGCGGGGTGGGGACGGGGGACTCCGCCTTCCCAGCCCCAGCGGCGAGTTGGGGTTCGCGCGCTGAGGCGGGGACGCCACCCCAAGTCCCATCTGCCTGGGGGTTAGGGCCGGTGGACTTTCTCTCCAGATTTTCCTCTTTCGTTCTTAAGGAAAATTAGAAAAGTGTTAATGTTGGTTTTTTTTTTTTTTTTTAATGCTCAGCCTTATGTGAGTTTGAATCGAAGCAACTTTAAACCTTAGTAGAGTAACCAAACTCTCAGTGCAGCCGGTGCGCTGCGTCAGTAGGGTGTGCACGTATAAAAATCCGTGTCTTGCACCTATGTTTTCTCGTCCCTTGCAGTGAGTGAAAGCGATGAGTAACGTACTGCGAGTCTTCTGGGTTTATGGCAGTGAGTATGAGACCCCAGTGAACTAAGGGGGAAGGGGGACGCGAGGGTGGCTTGCCTGCTACTGCTTATCGAGCGAACCGCGGGATTCAGCCTCTTCAACTGCTTCAAGAATTTTGTTAGTAGAAATAATGCATTAAGATAGTTTTAGGGTAGCTAAACTTGATTTTTGGGGCACGTTTTCTTTCCAGCGGAGTAGATTTTTTTTTCCTCGCTGCGAAATTGGACAAATGAAATTCAGGCGTTGCAACTTCTTTCAATGTTTTGTCTGCTCAGAGGACTTTGAACCGACGCTTTCTCAAAGTTCCCATAGCCGCTTCTGAACCTGCCAGGCTTTGGCAATCGGTTGTAGTTGTTTTCCTTGGTTTTCTGTTCCCTTTTGGTGGGAGCATTGTCTCATACTTTGTATCTTCCAGACATCTGTGGTTCCCCCCGCACCCCGCCTTCCCCGTTTGTGAGTGGTGAATGAAGAGCGACTGGGCTGCTGGTATGCAGAGGTCGGCAAAAGGAAATCGAGGAGTGGTTTTAGTGAAATAAGAGCTTTGTATTGTGAATAATGGTGGCTTAGACTAGACATCAACTTGAAGAGATGGCAGCATTTCCTTTGATAAAGTCTAGGCTAATGTTTTTCAGATCGCTAAGTTGTAAAAGTATTTTGTCTGGAATTTAGAAAGCCATTTCATTATTTACTTAACACTTGGTGAACATTCAGTACCTTCATATGTCTTCGTGTTAACTCGTTTTCATTCTAAAATACTGAATTTAGCTTGAAGTGTTATTTACATTATGCTGTTGTTTATTATCTGCTTAAATTAGTGACATAAATTTCTACTTTGGAGGCTTTTTGATTGAACTAAGGCTGCTGGTACATTTATTTTACTCTAACATTTAAATCCTCAGAATAAAAAAAAAAAAGAAAGTATCCTTAAGGTTTATTTGAAGATGTCCTTTCACACTAGACAATATTTGATTAATTTGCACCCAGTATTCATTACTTTGACCTAATCTTTGTTCTGAAGGCCATGTGCAAGGACAAGGCCCTGGAATGATTGCAACAGTAACTTGAAAAACTTGCAGAAGTCTATTCTATAGGATTAAAGGAATGCTGAGACTATTCAAGTTTGAAGTCCTGGGGGAGTTGGGAGTGGAGGGGACTGGGCTAGAAAGCATAGTATAGCATGTAACTTAGAGCCCTGTGGAGTTCTAGGTTTGACAGTCTCCCAGAAACCAAAACAGTAATTTAAAACAGTTTTCTGGAAACAGGAACTTTAAAAAAAATAAGGTGGCTAGTGAAAAATGAAGCATTTAACGGCGTTCAAGTATCAAGAACTATTGAAGAAATATGTTTTTTTAAACTGTCATCTGATTATTTTCTTTACCAAGATTATGATGTAGAAAAACATATATTCCAATATTAAAATTTATCAAACTGAATTGAGCTTTCTGCTGTTCCCATCGATGACTGGAATGAAAATTGTCATAAGTGAAGGTCTGTATGCTTATTTTTATAATATCACCACCAAGATAGGATGGGAAAATGAGACAAGTTTCTCTAAGGGTACTTTGAAATGTAGTGCTTAGAAAAAGTATCTGCAATTATCCTCTTTTGTTATAGTGTGTGGTGGATTGAAGAGTGTGTTAACTATTGTTGAAACTAGGGGTGTGGAGAATTTTCAAAAGTTTGAATATCATCCCTTTATAGTTATAAAAGTAGCAGTAAATTAGAACTCCTGAAATGGACTTTTTCCAAATGAAACTTTAGTGTTAATGAAATGAAATTATACATCTGTCCAGCTGTAAATAAGATGATTTTCTTTCTTTTTAGTGGTGTCCTAGCTACTGATAATACTTGTAGATGAGTAGGTGGTAAATTTTAAGTTTGTACTTTGAGCTCAATCAGAAGCATGCTTGACTGCTAACCCAGGACACAAAGGATGAATTCTTGTAGAACTGGACAGACTTCTCATAGAAAGTATTTGCAACTCTTGTAGTGCTACATGTTGATTTGTGACATTGTTTTTGAAAACATTACTTGTGTTGACTTAGTTGTTTTCTTGTAGCCCTCTTTTTATTGGAACTATGGTATCTATTGTTGAAACAGCTTGAATGAAAACATTTTTATACTGTGAAAGTAAACATTGCCCAGGAGCTGCTTCTGATTTGTCAATAGTATGTAGCTGTTGCCTCCTGTACCTTCATTGAGAAGATACTGATTTGCAGAATTAGTTCTTCTTTAATAGACTATTGTTTATGTCATATTGTTACAAATTAGTGTGATAGATAACTAGACTAATAGGTTAAAATAAATACTTGCTCCTCAGGTTTCATGAAAGAAAAATATGTGATTTGCATTAATTGAAAATGAGTGGGAATTAAGGCCTGTAGTTTTTCATCACTTAAATTCAGGAGGAAGTTCTTTATTTCCTCTGTTTACTTAAGAAAGCTGCTTTTGTTTTTCATGTAAGACTGAGCTTGACTCAGTTTGAAATCTAGATTCATCTTTTGAGGCCTGAATCCTGGTATCTTTTGAAGCATGCATATAAACTGCTCTGTTCCTGAGTAAAAAGAAGCTCTTAAAAGAGAAAGTCACATTACAAACCCATTTTTAGGGTTTAACCATTTTTTTTTATCAAGTTTATTATGGGTATCTCTTCTATTAAGAGTCACTCCCCCCTCTCAAAACCTCCCTGAAACCTGAAGCAGCAGAGCTAATAGTGTTAGGGCATGTTTTCATTGAATGTTTTGGTCATGTTGAGTGCCCTCCAGTGGATATAATATAGTGCTTTTTTTTTTTTTTTTTTAATTCCAGTGAGTTTGTGTGACTATTTTTATGAAGAGTTCTTATGAGAATCAGTTAAGAAAACTTTGAATTACAGAATAATTCATTTATATCAGTACTGCTAATTAAAAGGCTGGCTTGAGAAAATGTCATCTCAACCAGTATTTGTAGGAGAAAAGTCAAAGTTAAATTAGGGATTTTTTTAGGTCACTTTAAATATGCGACTCTGCTTAGGTTATAATGATGATAAATCAGAAACTCAATATAGCAAGCACTTTAGGATGTAAAACGTTTAGCCATGTTGATGAATTACAGAAACTAAAATTCTCAGAAAAAGTTAATGAAGATGTGAATTGTCAATTTGTCTAAAATCATTTTCACAGTAAAACACGAGCAAGTGCTCAACTAGTTTTATTAGGGACTAGATAGAAACAAAGCTAGTTGATTGAGTTTAGTGTATGTGAACTGAAGTATAGCCTAGTGACTATAGGGTCTCATTTGTACAGAGGGGTAGGCTGTGATGCATAATAACGGTATTTTGCCCTTTAAACTTTTCAGTAAAGAGCTTTTTCTAGGCCCCTATGTTAAAGTTCGTGGCATTTCTGTTAGTGATATTATTTTTTGAAAATACTTGTTTCATATCAGTCTGATTAGTAACAGGAATGAAGCTTATTCTGAGTTAGCTTTTGGAAGTCAAATGGTCAGTTTATGGAAAATTATCAGGGTTTGGATTTTTTAAAGTTTATTTTCCAGGATATGTTGTTAAAATGAAACTAAATGTTAATAGTGTAGGGAGAGTAAATGACAGTATCATTGAATGCTCTACTTTGCCCTTGGATGTCAGTGTAATTTTGTGGAAATGTACTACTGTTATATCTAGTTATTTTTTAAAAAAAAAGTAAGAATGCGTCCAAGTGCTTTGTGTGAATGGTTATTTTAAGAAAGATTAATTATTCCTCTATCAAGGATCATATTTATAATTAGTGATGTCCAAGTCAGTGCTTAGTATTTGCAGCATTTCTGCATATGTACTGTCTTTAAGCTATTGTTCCTAACTCTAAGCCTAACCAGATTGTGGGCATTTTCTTTCTTTAAGCTTCTTTTCCAATTTCTCAAGATTTGAGAAATGAGAGTAGATTCGAAAGTTCTTTTTAAAATTATGTACATACAACTCACTGAAAAAAAATTTGCTACTGGGGAGTTAATTTGTCCCTTGAAATTGGCTACTTGCCTTCATAATGTAGCAACTGCAATTTGATGTTGAAGAAATGTGACTAAAATACAATGATAACTTTTGCAAGCCATGTAGGATTGGTTTTATTACATTGTAGGGGGAATGGCTACTTAGGTGTCTTCAGGACCAGATGGGTATGGGGTAACTGGGACAAATTGGAGTACATATATCCCATCTAGTTAGTCAATCATAAGCAGCTCCAGGCATTGTATGGGAATATAGTTTCCATTGCCAGATTATCTGATTTTTTTTTCTAAGAAACAGGAAATCAGATTAATGTACATCTCTAAATTTGCACATGATGGTGAATGAAATTTATATTTTAAGACATTGTTTAGCACAAATTAAATCTATTGGCAGAATACTTCCAGTTTGTAACCTAGTCCTATTTCGAGTATTTTTTTTTATAATGATGATTCACTGAAATTATTTTTTCAGTGAATTTATATAATTTAGCAAATAACATTGTTAAACTATTAGGTTTGTTTTAGGCATTTGGAAAATGTATCAGTTGATTATAGATTAGGATCTTAATCTGTGAAGGCACTCAAGATACTGGACAAATTCTGACTATGTATACACAATTCATGTCAGCCTCAAATTTCACTCAAGTTTTTAAATCATGTCTTAGTTTACAGCAGAGGTGGTCTGCATTTCTAAGCTAAACTGTTACTATTAGACTAGATCCAAAACTTAAAAACAGTGTAAATAATTAAAAATTAATTGAATATGTTTTATTTAAATTAATGGCATATTGCTCTTTGGTCAGTGTAAATTTATGTAGGTAATTAAATAGATTGTGGTTAAATCTTTTTTGCTAACAAGGTTTCTCATTTCCAGAGTTTGAAAAGTTGGATGTTTAGTCTTCAGACTCCATGTTTAAACGGCAAGCTATGCCTAGACTGAAAATGCAAACCATTGTTTTTAAAAGCATCATCTGAAAATAGTGCTGTACGCTGCAATTATTTTTATTGTGATATGGTATAAAATGCAAGCAGATCAGTGAACCTTTCATGAACATTAATCCCACAGGCATTTTACCCTGCCCCCTCCCCAGCCTATCCCACAATCCCCATGTGACTATTCATGGAGTCACTGTAAAGTTTCTTTTATAATATTCCAGAAGTTTCCTACCTCTGATTTCTTTTGAACTTGTTGAAAAGACTCTTTTTCTTTTCCCACTCCTTATGACAGTTAGAAGAGTGTGAACAGCTGAATGATGCTAGGGCAAAACTGCTTCATAGCACTTCCCATTTTCTCCCTTATTTATTTCCATCTTTTAGTTTTTTTTCACTAATATTCCCATGGTTTTACTTGTGATTTAATAACTCTCGTGTTGCTGGATTGATATTTTCTTTTTAACTGATTTGTAACAGGTATGTTAAACAATTGTAAAATTGGGGGTGTGGGTTTTTTTTTTTTTGTTTTTTTTTTTTTGAGATAGAGTCTCGCTTTGTTGCCCAGGCTAGAGTGAGTGGATGGCATCAGCCTAGCTCACAGCAACCTCAAACTACTGGGCTCAAGCAATCCTAACTGCCTCAGCCTCCCAAGTAGCTGGGACTACAGGCATGCGCCACCATGCCCGGCTAATTTTTTCTATATATATTAGTTGGCCAATTAATTTTTTTCTATAGTAGAGACGGGGTCTCGCTCTTGCTCAGGCTGGGTTTGAACTTCTGACCTCGAGCAATCTGCCCGCCTTGGCCTCCCAGAGTGCTAGGATTACAGGTGTGATCCACTGCGCCAAGTTGACCAGTCTTATGTGGCATACAAACCTTATCTATGGTTAATAAATCTTAAATGCTGGTAGCTGATCTGAGTTGGAAGTAAGAGATATATAAAAGCTGAAGGATTAGGCTTAGTTTAATATTGTTAACAGAGTTTTATAAAGCTGAAATAATGGTAGTGTATATGTACATATATGTAAAACATACTTTATTGGGCATTATCCATATAAAAATATGAGGAGTTCAATTTCTTGAGAGTGCAATTTGAAAATAATCTTAAATGGTTATAGTAATTTGCTGCACTGAGGAATGGTTGTTGCAAACTGCTCCCAGTTTTCCTTTAATATGAAGTAAACTGAACAGCTGTAACAGGCTTTAAGAACTGGATTTTTTTTAAGTGTAATTAAGTGGTTTTGGGGTAAGGGTGTAGGGAGTTTGTCTGTCTTTGAAGTTTTGCTTATACTAGATGAATGCCACATGTATAAGGGAGGAACAAGGAATTCTTGGAAATATTTTTAAATCCAAGTGGAGTTCCATTCCCTGTGTAGCCTATGTAGGAAAGTGCTGAGGTAGACGCTTAAAATGCCTAAATGAGGTAGACACTTTTGAGCTACTGAAAGAATGTAGCAATGTTAAGCATTGCTTATACCTTATAGTTCATTTAGATACAAAAGTAGAAACTAAATGTTATTTAGAAAACATAGTGTACTGACATAGCACTCTTTAAATAAATGTATACATTTCATAAATCAGTTTTATGGCATTTTGCTTAATTTTAATGTTTGCTCAGTTTTTGAGCCCAATTATTTTATTTTGTATCTGATAGTTGTCCTCTGTAGATCACTATTTCCTGCTTTAATTCTGCTGTCATTTTTCCTGGGTCCTGAATCAGAGTGCCAGCCATTCTATTCCACATGAGGCTAGAAAGTTTAGACATGAGATGTTTAGGAATGCCAGAAGATCAGGAGTTACTCTTGATGCAGAATAATGATAGTTAAAATGGTATTAGTGATAAGTGGAAGCTGGGAAATAGTAAAATAGGATTTTTTTTAAAAGAATACTTATTAATAATGCTTGAAGAATGCCCTGACTGTATGCTAACAGTCTCAGGTTCTTTTTTATTGCCATTATACCCCAGATGCTATTGTATTTCTCTAGAAAGATCTGAGGCAGAGGGGCTATTTAGTACCTTCTCTTTTCTCCCCAAATCCCTCTTCCCCCATCAGAAACTAAGCAGGAGCTCCTTCATTTGTTATCAGTCTGCATCAAGGGGTCATCTTTATTTACAATGAAGGAAGTAGTGCATTCTGGTCAGAGGCCAATCCTGAGGCATGCCTTTTTAAAGGACTTTGTTACTTTACTTAGACCTTGCTGTTATCCTCCAGACTCTAATCCTGTTGCTTTTTTTGGTCCCCATCTCCCACCTTTGATATTTCCTGAAATCCATTCATTGTAACCTTTTGAAAATCATAGTCATCAGCAAGTCCCTTATATTCTCAATCTGTTCTATGTATGTTCCTTTTTTTTTTCTTACTCAGGCTGTAACCTAGCCTTTCCCTGATAATGCTGACACTTGCCCTGAAGCTCTCTCAAGTGGTGAATTTTCCCCTTTTTTGCACACCTTATAACACTGAACTGAGAGGTGTAGACTAAGTGTCTTCTTTTTTCCTTGTTGTCACTACTTGACCATTCATTTCCAAAATGTCAAGCTTTGACTTTCATGTCATCAGATCATGCTGATCACTACCTGTCTTTAATTTGGGCATCTGCAAGCCTGCCTGGGTCATTTACCTTCTTTCTTGAACACTATTAGCTCCTGGTTCATTGTCACTGTCTCCTTTAGATCTGTCATAATTCTTGGTGACATCAAGTATCCATGTAGAGCAGTGCCTCTTAAAATGTGGTCTGGTCTGTAAACTGTTAGCAGTATGAATTGCAATAAGGAGTTTATGCCAGAATGTATGTAAGTCACCTGTCATTAAGTTCACTATTTAGTTCAGTTTACTTTCTTTGTAGCAACACACTTTTGATCAAGGAAGCAGTATGTTGATTCATAATCTTCTATAAGCTCCTTTAGGTCTGGCTCTTTGAGTAGCCATTAATGAAGAAGATGCTTCCCATGTCCTGACCTCTTAGCTCCTTGACTTACTCTCCTCTGTTAGTCTTGTTTACCACCCTAATTCATCTACATATCTCATAGTCTTATTCTAGAATACCTTGTCTTTTATCAGTAACTGTGGCCCCTCCCCCAATCTCATTTCAAGCATCCCACTCTCTGATTCCTTTAGTAAATACTTCAATTCCAACAGCCCCTCAGTCCCACTGGGGCCTAAATTATATCTATCCAAGCTTTTCCCTGTCACCCTTACTTTTACACAGCTGAAATTTCATATTGCATCACAATCAGTTTCTTTTTTTTTTTTTTTTTTTTTTTTTTGAGACAGAGTCTCACTTTGTTGTCCAGGCTAGAGTGAGTGCCGTGGCGTCAGCCTAGCTCACAGCAACCTCAAACTCCTGGGCTCGAGTGATCCTTCTGCCTCAGCCTCCCGAGTAGCTGGGACTACAGGCATGAGCCACCATGCCCGGCTAATTTTTTTTTTTATATATATATCAGTTGGCCAATTAATTTCTTTCTATTTATAGTAGAGACGGGGTCTCGCTCTTGCTCAGGCTGGTTTTGAACTCCTGACCTTGAGCAATCCGCCCGCCTCGGCCTCCCAAGAGCTAGGACAATCAGTTTCTTATATATATGCTCAACAACCTTGTTCCTCTCTGGCTTCCTGCTTAGTGATCCCTAGTGTCTGTAACTGTGCACTTTACCTTCTTTGTCACTATGAATGAACTGTAATGTTCCAAGGTGAGGCCAACTAGTTCCTATCTAGATCGTATCTAGAACATTAGATCCTATCCCCTCTTGCTCATAAGCATATTACTCTGGCATTCTCTCTTCTCTTGCATCATTGGTTTTTCCTGCTCTACTGACTCTTCCCATGAGTATACAAACATGCTATTATCTCATCTAAAAAATAATTTCTCCTTTCACCTACCACCCTGGTCTTTGCATCTCATTATAGCAAAACTCCTTAAAACAATTGCTTATATACTTGTCTCTCCTTTTCTTTTGAATCCCTACTGGTGACCAACATGTTATAAATTTCCAGTTCTCATCTCAGGTAACCTGTTAGTGGCATTTGGCACAATTACTACAGTTGCTTGAAACACTTTTTCATTGGCTTCTAGGCCACCATATCTGCTAACAGGGTTTCTTCCTATCTCACTGGCAATTCCTTGTTTTTTCTGTTATCTCTTCAGCCTCTGTGTCAGAGTGGCTAGAAGTTTTGTCTCTGGGTATCTCCATTTTTTTGTTGTCCATATTTACTCCGGTCTTACAGCTTTAGACAGATAGTATTTACATCTGTTTGCTGATGACTTCCAAATATATATCCCTAGCCTGGGTTTCTCTCCTGTACTCTCTAAATTCTCTGAACTCTCTAAATTCTCATACGTAGGTATTATTTTCTTTTCAACATTTTAGATGTCTGTGAAGCATTTTGAAAATAACATATCTAAAACTTACCCAATTTCCCCCAAAGCTGCTTCTCTTAGTCTTTCCCAAATGCAAATCTGTCTTTCCCGCTACTCAAGCTTAAAACCTTGTGGTTCTTGACTTCTTTCCCTCACAGCCACATATCTAAATCCTATCTGCTCTCCTAGTCATGGGTCACATATCAATAGGAATATGTTCTGAGAAGTACATCAGTAGTAGGCCAGATCATGGTTATGTGGACATTATAGGGTGCACTTACACAAACCTAGATGGTATAGCCTACTACACACCTGGGCTATATGGTATGGCCTGTTGCTCCTAGGCTATAGACCTGTACAGCATGTGACTGTCATGGATACTGTTGGGGCAATTGTAACACAAAGGTATCTATACATATGTATATCTAAACATAGAAAAAGTACCATTAAAAAACAGTATAAAAGGTAAAAAATGGTTCACCTGTATAGGACACTTAAGAATAGAGCCTGCAGGACGGGAAGTTGCTCTGGGTGAGTGAGTGGTGAGTGAATGTGAAAAACCTAGGACATTACACTGCTAGACTTTATAAAGACTGTACACTTAGGCTACACTAACTTTATTTTAGAAAGTTTTTATCTTCAATAATACATTAACCTTACCTTACTGTAACTTTTTTATTTTATAAACTTTAAATTTTTTTAACCTTTTTGCTGTTTTGTAGCAACACTTGGCTTAAAACACAAACACGTTGTATAGCTGTACAAAAATATTACCTTTCTTTATATTCTTACTCTGTAAGCATTTTTCTGTTACTTTTTTTTAATTTTTAAGTTTTTATCTTAAAAACTAAGACAAAAACACATGTTAGTATAGGTCTACACAGGGTCAGAATCATCAGTATCACTATCTTCTATCTCCACATCTTGTCCCACTGGAAGGTCTGCAGGGGCGGTAACAAGCATGAAGCTGTTACCTCCTATGATAACAATGCCTTCTTCTGGAATATTTCCTGAAGGACCTGACTGAGGCTGTTTTACAGTTAACTTTTGTTTTTGTAAGTAGAAGGAGTGTATTCTAAAATAATGATAAAAGTTTAATATAGTAAATATATAAACCAATAACAGTCACTTATTATCAAGTATTATGCACGGTACATAATTGTATGTACTGTATACTTTTATAGGACTGGCAGTACAATGTTTGTTTATACCAGCAACATAACAAACACATTGTGCTGCCCTGTTAGAATAGCTATGACATCACTAGAAGATAGGAAATTTTCAGCTCCATTACAATTTTATGGGACTACTGTTGTATATGAAGCCCGTAAGTGAACCAAAATGTTATGTGACACATAACACATAATTGGATATGTCTGTATATCCAAAATCTTAACCATTTACCTATAGCCATGTCATCTTAATCTTTTGCCTGTGTTATTGCAAAGGCCTTCTAACTGGTCTCCTGCTTACACTTTTTCTCAAATGCATTCTCAATATAGTAGCCAGGGTAATTCTTTCTAAAGCAATAGATCATCTAACTTGTCTGTTCAAAAACCTCCAGGGACTTACCATCTCATTCAGTAAAAGCACAAACTCATATGTGTTTGGACCACATCCCAGTAGGTGATGAAATTACTGTTTTTCTCCACTCATTCCTCTTTCCTTGAACTAAGCAAGCATTTATGGCTGATGTCAGGTATCACTTCCACATTGAGGTCTTCCCTGTTCACCCACTTTTACTTTGTCATAATATCTTTATTTAGTTTGTGGTAATCATACTCTGGAGTAACATTTGTTTACTTTCTTGTTTTTTCCCCCCATTCAGGGTCCTTGTCCTATTTTTGTATCCCTGGTACCCAGAATAGTATCTGGAACTTACAGGTGTTCAGTAATGGTTTGGTGAATTCTAGAATTATTCAACCTTTGTTTCCTTCCACCTGGTACCTCATTTTCATTCCCATTCCAGTTTGTATTCTGCCTACAGTATTCCAGGGAATGTGCTCTTGCTGAGTTCAGTGCTAGTGTTGACCAATCAATGGATGCTTTTTGGCTTTGGATCACTCTGCATTTGGCACATTTCTTACATCCTCCTAGATTAGCACTGTCCAGTAGTCCACACTTTCTGTGATGGTAGAAATATTCTATATCTTGTGCTGTCCAGTATGTAGGCATCATGTACATGTGGCTATTGAACACTTGAAATATGGCTATGTGACTGATAACTAAATTTTTAATAATTAAATTTAAATGTAAATAGCAATATGTGGCTAGTGACTATTGTTTTGGACAGTGCAGTTTTAGAAACATACTTCTTTTTTCTTACGTGGTACTAGACTTAGTATGACAACCTAATTGATCAAGCCAGATACCTAGGAGACATCTTTAATTCCTCTCATCTACTTTAAGTTCTCTCATACCTGCTATATTCAGTTCATCAACAGAGCCTGTTTTTTCTGCCTCCAAAGTATTTCTCTAATCTAGCTGCTTCTTGTCCCTAGTGCTAAGTACTAGTACTAGTACTACCCTAGTACTAGTAGTACTACCCTAGTACTAGTAGTACCCTAGTACTACCCTAGCATAAGCCACCACCATCTATCACCTGAACTATTGCTATAGCTGCTTTACTTGTTTCCCTTCTTTCTCTCTTGTTCCCTTCCAGTTTTTTAAATTATAGCCAGCACCAGCTTTTAAAAACTTAAATGGGATCTTGTTATTTATCTGCTTATAACCTTTCATGACTTTCAGTGGTACTGAGAACCCTACATGATCTGGCTATTTTCAACCTCATCTCATTACACTTAACTCCTCTGCTATATCATCAAACCACACTGATCTCAGTGGTTTTCGAAAGATGACCATGTGCTTTAATGACTTTGGGTTTTTGTGCATGTTTTTTCCTATTTCTGGAATGTTGCTCTGCTTCTTGCATGCTAGCCCTTTGGCATCCTTCAAGTCTCAGCTTGAAGGTTACCCTCAAGAAATCTCTGGCCACTCTGAGTGGGACCTTCCATTTGTGCTTATGTCATTCCACTCCTTCTCCCACTTGTTATTTAGTTATACACTTATCTACTCTTCGCTATTGTTTATTCAGTTGTTGTCTGTGTCTCTCTCAAGAATGCTAGGACCATGTCTGTTTAAATCACTACTGTATACCCCAAATCTATTACAGATTCTGGCATGTAGCTTATGCATAAATATTTGTTGAATAAATGAATGAAAGCTATACATTGTATTTATACTATTGGTATTGCTATATCCTGAAACTATTATGTAAATAAAAGAGTCATGGGAAAGCTTTCTTGTGGAACAACAACAACAAAAAAATGCCTTATGATTAACATCACAGTCTGGTAAATTGAGAAAAAATATACCAGTGGAGCATTCTTATAGCTCCAGCTTGTGACTCATTTATTGGTGTATTTGTGGACTCAATAGAACAAAGATGAGAGTATTCCTTGAAGTTTTGTATTGAAATAACAAAAGCAGGCACATTTTGGAAGTAAAAGCTTCCTAGTTCACTCTACTTTCTGTAACTTTCTTCTCTTCCTAAATATGAGAGCCTCATAATTATGAGGCTTATTTCTAGGGTAAGGCTGTCAAAGGCAGCACATGTCTTTCTTTTTGGGAGAATAACATAAATTTGACATGCTTGGTCGGGACAGAAAGTTGTTAAAGGTTAAGAATCTGTTGTTTTCATGAATAGATGCTTCTCAAGGAGCTGATGCTAGACCTACTCTGTTGAGTTAGTTTTTTTTGTTTTTTTACTATGGTTACTTTCTAGTATTACATACAGTTGGTATCATATGGTTTGTCTGCAGCTCTACTCTTTAGCTGTTTTTCCCAAATAAATTGTCTTGTGTGGCTCTCATTCATCATTTGGTCCAATTTCTTTTTCACACAACCTATTTTTGAAGATACTTACGGAAGAAAACTTTGTGACCTTTCAGTAACCTATTGGCCCACTTTAAGAACCCTTTCTGTTACAGGTCTTCACATTTAATCTTAATATGCTTAATTAAAATATAAATTCATTTGCCATTGTTCTTAGTGAAAATATATACTAAACAAGTGGGGAGTTGGCGAACTACTGAAGGCCATCTGTTTTTGTATGGCCTGTGGACTAAGAATGGTTTTTACGTTTTAAAATGGCTTAAAAAAAGAAGGGTAATATTTTGTGACACATATAAATTATATGAAATTCAAATTTCAGTAGCTGTGAATGAAATTTTATTGGGGCACACCCACGCTCATTATCATGCATGTTATCTATGGCTGTGTTCACACTACAATAGCGGAGTTGAGTAGTTGTGGCAAAGAGCTTATGACCTATAAAACCTAAAATATTTACCTTCTGCCACTTTACAGAAGCCTCTGTTCTGGATGATATACATTCATCATAAATGAATCCTTCAGGGTTCTGAAGGCATTTAAGAAATCTCTTATCAACACTCATTTTGCACATGTGGTAGTAACATTCAGAAATCAAGTAGGTGGGAGGGAGCGGAGGAATGGGTAAATTCACACCTAACAATACTCAATACACACTACATGGGTAATGAACACACTTAGAATTTTGACTCAAACTGTACAAAAGCAATTTATGTAACCAAAATGTTCCTCCATAATATTCCAAAATTTAAAAAATTAAATCTCTTAGGTTATAAATAATTGTTATTGGCTATCTAAGCCTCTCTGTATTACAGTTTGCATTTTCTACTTTTTGAGCATTTTATTTTTTTATTGGCACATTCAGACCATGAAATATTTAAGAGTTTTGTATATGCTGAGCACTTGGGAAACAGTGGCAAACTAAAGGTACAGTCTCAGCTCTCACAGAGTTCATTCATTGAGTTTTTAAAATTTTTTTTAAAGGTCAGTGTGCTAGTATAATGGAGAGGGGAAATGCTTGCAATTAAGTGAAGAGAAGGATGAGGAGTGGGAAATATGATTAGATTGAAAGGGCATGTACTGAGTTACAAATAGACCTGGATTTATATTTTACCTGAACAGTTTATTAGCTGTACTCTTCTATTAACTACTGTTAGTTTTCTCATCTGATAATTTGGGGAATGATATCTACTTTATGAGGTTGCTAGGAAGATTCAATGAAATAACATATTGGGCTCAGAACTGAAGTTGTTAGGAATTTATGTTACCTTGTTAAGTATGTCAAGGACAAAATTAGGTGTTTAAGCTGATGTTGCAAGGTAGTATCTTGAAGTTATGCTATAAAAGACACCATAAATGACTTAGTCAGAAACCTGGCATTACTTTGTAATGCAGTTAGTTGATGCTTAGAATACTGCCACTTTAATAGAGTAAGAACTAGGAATAAATGAAAATGTTAAATTACTAAAAATAGGAAATTTATTGATATAAGTAAATGACATTTGCTTAAATGTAAAAATAATTTGTTTCCTTGCTTTAGAAAACATTGGTTATTTTTCCAAAGAATATGTCACCTTTGTTTTTAGCAGTTTGTGACTTGAGGCAAAATGATTGGCTGAGTAGTTGCCACATTTCTTTTGCAGAAAGTCCATTTTAAAGGCCACTTAGCTTTTATACTTGGACAAATATTATTTCTAATAATAATATTTGTATACATTTGGTTCTACAAAAGTATGCAAAGAAACATGTAAAAAGCTGTGCAAATGATTTGAATACTTGATGTTATATTGAGCATTTTTTCTGTTTATAGACCTTTTTCATTCTTTTTAACAACTGAATAAGTAATCCACCACTCCCTCTCACCTGCACAACTACAGCAACCTCCTAACCGCTGTCTCCCTGCTTTGCTTTTGCCCTTTATGGCCCTTTTCCCTCCCATACAGCTGCTAGAGTAAATTTTTAAAAGCCTGTATCAAAGATTATGTTGCTTAAGGGGCTTCCCAGCACCCATTGGATTGTATTTTACATCCTTATTGATCAATATATTTACCACATTAAGCTCATTCCTTCCTTTGCACTTGTGCTTTGCCTGGAGTGTTCTGCCCCATTTTTACCTGGCTAGCTACTCCTTCTCTGCTCAGATGTCACTTCCTCAGAGAGGCCTTCCCTGACCACCTACTAGAATAGCATTCCACCCCACCAGTCACACTCTTTCACCTTATTTTCTTCATAGCAGTTTTCACTCTAAATTGTCTTGTTTTTATTGCTTAATTCCCTAGTATTGGAATATAAGCTTCACTAGATGTATGACCTTGATTCTCTTATTCATTGTTACTATAATCACAGTAACATAAAAGGTGCTTAAAATTTGTTCAGTGGATGAATGTGTATTCCATTTAATGGATAAATTATTTTTTATTCAATCCCTTGTTGCTGGGCATTTGGGTAATTTCCAGCCTTTCTCTATGGATGTTTCGCTATATAGACTTCTTGGCGTGCTTCTATGAATATTCCTGCAGAATACATTTCTGTTATAAAAATGGAATTTTTAAGTCAAAGGGTATTTATACTTAATATTTAATGGATAGTGTTAGCTTGCCCTCCAAAATGTTTCTGCCAGTTTGACCACATCCTTATCAGCAGTAGGTATTATCAATCTTAGCCAATCTGCCAAGCAGAAAGCAAATGGATCCAAACATCTTTTATATATATTTATTGCTTGCTTTTTAATTTTTTCTTTGAAATACTAGTTCCTGTCCTTTCCCTGGAGTATAGTTGTTTTTTTCTTACTGGTTTGTCCTCAGTTTTTTGTGTATTGTGGATATTAGCCTTTAATCATGTTTCACATGTTGCAGTATGTCATTTTTTGAATTGCTTTTTATGTGGTGAATTTTTGCCAGGTTTTAAAAATTATACACAAACACACAAACAAATTATCATGTGTTTTCCTTTTTGTTTCAGAATTTCAACTCATGCTTACATTGATTGTGCATGGTTTTATTTTTACATATATTCATATTTTATCTCGTTTTAATTTTTTACAGATAAATACTTGGTAAAATATAGGTTTAATTTTAGTGTAGTAAAATAAGGATAAAAAATGCCTTTTATGCCAGGCACAGTGGCTCACGCCTATCATCTTAGCACTCTGGGAGGCTGAGGTGGGAGGATTGCTTGAGCTTAACAGTTCAAGACCAGCCTGAGCAAAAGTGAGACCCCGTCTCTACAAAAAATAGAAAAATTAGCCTGGCCTGGTGTTGCATGCTTGTAGTCTCAGCTACTCAGGAGGCTGAGGCGGGAGGATCGCTTGAGCCCCGAAGTTGGAGGTTGCAGTGAGCTATGATGATGCCACTTGCACTCTAGCTGGTGTGACAAAGCGAAACTTTGTCTCCAAAAAGTAAAAAGTGCCTTTTAGAATGACAAGCCCATTTTTCCCAATACTATTAATTAAGCAATCCACTTTCTCCCACTAATTGATATATTTATTACCTTCTTCAGTTATGAAATTGCCATGTTACATCTGGGTATTTTTCTGAGTACTATAGTCTTTTATTTATCTGTTCCTAATAATAATTGCTTTGCTGTTGGTTTATAATGTTATCTTTGTATCTGATAGAACTGGTCCCTTCTTTGAGTTATTTCTGAATTTTTATTAGCCATACATTTCCATTCCAAATGAACTTGAGAATAATTTTTCAGTCCTAATGAAATCAACTAGAATTTTGTTAGGGGTACATTGAATTTTTAAACTAAGTTAGAGACACCTTTATACAATACAAATTTTTTTTTAGTCAAAAACAAGACTTATCTCTCCATTTACTCTTATGTACTTTTTATTGTTATTATGAATGAAATCTATTTGTGATTATATTTTTCTGTCTTTGTGTATAGGAAAGTAGTTATTGTATATAATTGTAATGGCCACTTCTGTTAAAAATTTAGTTAAACTAAGAGTTGTTTTCTATTCAGCCTTATGAGATTATAAAATACATATAAAAGTGTCTCAAGAATGTTAACTGGTGTCCTAAAGTTTAAAAGTATTTAGGCAATCATTTTGTGAAGTTGAGAGAAGTAGGATTTTCAGTTCCAAGATGTAGTAGAAACAGATTCTCCCACACAGCTACAATCCTTAGCTTTCTAAAATAGATTTGCAGCCTGTTTTAGCTTTTGTTACTGCTACCTTTTTGAGGAAATGGAAATATTTTATCCTCATATTTGAGACTTGAGTATGAGTAAATCAGTATTAGCTGATTTACCAAAAGTGTACGTAACATACTAATGTCTCTTTTGGATAACTCCATTTTAATTTTTAAAAAAATGTTAAAGTACAAAGATATTCTTATTTTGAAAATAACATTTGGGCTTTATTTTATCTGAAATGCTGATATATGCTTACTTTCTTATTTTCATTCAGTCATTTTTTGTTATAAAAATTATAGAGAATAATGTAACAAACACCCAAGTATTCACCACCCAGATTAACAGATGCAGTTTTGCTATGTTTATTTGACTTTAAAAAACAAAAACCTTCTAAACAATTGAAGCCAATCTTTAATATAAACCTTTCCCATCCTATTCCCTTTTCTGGTGCCTTCTCCTCACCCCTGGTCCATGCCTCATTCTTAAGAAGCTATTATGTATGTATTCTTTGTATACTTTTATTAGTAGTACATAAACCATATGAATCATTGTTTTGTTTTTTAAACTTACTTGGTGTAAAATTATTTTTGGAAATTATAAAAGTGTGCCTATTTAGATAAAGTCTGTTTAATATGTACTTAAAGATAGTTGTGTTTTAAAATATCAGTCTCTGGTTGCTTATATTAATATATGCTACAGAAAAAATAGTATTTGCTTTTTGTAATAATTTGTTTTTAGAGATAGAGTGAAATTGTTTTAAAACATTCTCTTTTTTTTTTTTTTCTGAAGGACCAGTACTATTTTATGGTTGTATTAACTGAGCAGAGATTCTGAAGATACTCATTGATGAGACTAACAATAAATCAGAAATACAAAAGATATTACCATAATCTTATCATTTTAAATAATAAAATTATATTCTTAGACACATACAGTTGGCCTAAATTTGCTATATCAGTGATTATCCACGGGGCTTCTTGTGTATATTGTGTACATGTACCACATCAAAAAGCTAGCAAGCCCAAAGGCTATACATAAAAAAAAAAAAATTTCTTTTTAAGCATTTAAACTACTCAGAATTTAGAAAAACTTGTAGAGTGTGGTGTGTGGTGGTATATACATTAGATGGATAGACATATCTATCAAAAGTTGTCTGAGATAACAGTTGATACTAACAAGTCCTTGGTAACCTGGCCACTTGTACAATGCCTTCTGTGAAAATTATATCAGTTTATGTCTTTATTTTGGAGCTGTGTATCAATGGACTTAAAAAATTTCTTACCTCTTAACCCTGTAATACTCCTCCTAGAATTTCTGGCAGTGCAAGAAATTAAGAGAATTCTTTATATGCAGAGGTGTTTATTTCAGCACTCACTGTAGGAATATCAGGCAAAATGGGGAAGGATAAACTAAATATCCAAAATGGATATGCTTAAAATATGGTATAGACATATGATACAGTCCAGATGATGTTTTATAATGGACTTCACAAGGAATTGATTTTTATATTTTTATTTTAAAAAAATATATAGCAGTAAGTTTAATAATACCAAAATGTTATCATTAACTATGTGGTAGACTTACAGAGACAACAAAGAAGTAATGTTTTATACTAACCATATATTATTTTATGGTTGAGGTAGAAAGACAATAAATTATGAAGAAAGGAAGAGATCATTTGGTAAACACCTTAATTTTTCCTAGTCACAAAGACATTTCATATTTCTAATAGCCATTTTTGCACTACATTTTTAAAGACAATACCAAAAGCATACATTTTAATGTTGGGCTCGGCAAGGGTCATTTGATATTTTTTGCTTATTGGCCATTCCAGGAAGACAAGACTCCTCCCATAAAGAAACACACACACACACACACACACACACACACACACACACCACAGAACTGAAGAAAGCTGTGAAGGAAGAAAGCAGAAAGGAAAATTGTGTGCATAGTGACTTAAAATGTTTGTGTTGAATGAAAAGTACTAAAACATTTTGGAAGATTGAAGAAACTGTATAAATTTTTTAAATGGCAAAATAATTACCAGTGACAGTTAATGAAAAGGCAGGCACATGCATGTATTTTTAGATTTACAATAAGTTTTATTAGGGACTTTTTTAATCCCTGAAGGTATATCAAAAGTTTATAAAGCTCCTAAAATAGAGTAGCATTTTCTTATTTTAAAACAAAAAATTATTGGCTTTGGTTCTTTTAGTATAGAGTATTGGAAAAGTGAATTGTTAATGTCAACTGCCCAGTATAAAACTATTGTTTTATAATGTATCTATTTTTATGTAGCAGAGTTACTCCCAAATACTCAGACTTTTGAAAACTAAGGTAATTATTAATAAGATAATTTTGTCCTGATAGGAACTGGAAAAATAACTTTAATGTGAAATCTCTATTATAGTTTTGTCAAGAATTTTCACATTGACTTTGATAGACATTTATAGAGCTTAAATCATAGATAATAGCAAGATGAATTTTGATGTATCTTTATAAAATAAATAATTAGAGTCTATGTTTAAGTAGCAAAAAGAAGAAAATTGAAGGATGCACATGCCCACCACCTCATTAGACTGGATGGAATTACATATGTTGGCCATCCAGTTTCCTCTTTCTTTGTGAAAACATCACTTGGTGGTGATAAAGCTGTCAGGACGGAAGCATTCTGACAGTCTGGAGTCTGTGGTCAATGATCATGTCGTAGTTGTGCATTGGAACATTAGTACAGTGCTCACACAAACCTATGTGGTATAGCCCATTGCTCTTAGGCTACAAACTTCTACAGCTTGTTACTATAGGCAATTGTAACACAATGGTAAATGTTTGTGTATCTAAACATAGAAAAAGTACAGTAAAAATACATTATAATCTTATGGGACCACTGTAGTATATGCATCCATCATTGACTGTAATGTCATTATGTGGCACAGAACTGTATTTTATAATTTTAAGCACCCTTCCCCCCACTTTGGTTGGTACTTAATGGATTTTCTTCATTTTTATTTTTCATAATTTTTTCTGAAATGCCTATTAGTTGGAGTGTTACTCTCCTGGATTGATCCTCATTTCTTCTTTTGTATTTTGTGTGTTTGTCTTTTTTTTGTATGCTCTAGATTTTTTTTAACTTCAGTTTCTATTGAACTTTTTATATTTTTCATTCTTTATAGGGTACTAAATTGAAATGCTCTGTTTCACTCTTACCCTACCCCCATTTTTAAGTCCTGTCTGTGTTTTTATGGAGTCAGTTTTTCTATTAGTTTTTCTTGAACTTTGTCCTTTGATGTTGACCTTTTACTTAAGTGATTGGTAAGCTTTAGTTGATTGCAAGCACTAGGATTGGGCCATTAGTGATTGGCAGGCTGTGGTGGAGGGGAGCCAGCCCTGAGAAGGCACTGGCCAAAGGAGGAATGAGGAAGGCTTTCCTTGGGGCAAAGTTCTGCCCTAGATGTCTCTGGGCAGTCTGTTTGATTTATTTAGTGAATAATGCTTAGATTTTTGATATACTTGAATCTGTTTGTAAAGCAGTATAGGAGCCAGTGGGTCTTTGCCTTTTCCTATGTAGATCTCCTTTTTCACCCTTATTTTTCACTTCTCTGCATGTTTATTGACATTCGCCCTCCCACATCTAATAGGGTAATAGGGTTGCGGTGAGAAGTAAGAAGAGTTTTTATGTATGTTGTATACCTTTTAAAGTGCTAAAAAAATATGTTGAGAAGTCCCAACATACAAATGGATATTGTACTTTGGAACATGAGCTTGCTTTTTCTATAAAATCATTATAAATCATGGTCAAATTACCAGGTCAGCCTACATAAACAGATTTTACGCAGTAACGTGACTAAAATATTTAGTCTTTGCATCGAGAAGGAAACAATACAGTAAAAAGTTTTTTCCTGGAAGCCGGATATTTTGAAGCCCTTCTTAAACTGCCGTACAGCCTGTAAACATGATAAGTTGGTTCTGAGCCTATTGGCATTGACCCAAGGGAGAAGCTCAGTGTAGAACATGTTTTAAGTCTCCTTTTGCAGGATATACTGAGGGTTGGTGAGGGGAACCAACTTTTCAGACGCGTGGGAAAGTAGTTAAATAACTATGGCAAAGATAGGCACAAGATAGAAGCTAAAATGCAGCATCAGTAGGCAGAGAACCTGGGTGCCTTCTATTAATAGGATAGTATTTCCCAAAGTGTTCTCTGCAGATCACTTGCCTGCATCCTAGACTGTTCATTAAGAATGGAAATTTCTATGTTCCACTCCAGTCCTATTGAATCAAAACATTACACACTTAATCCTGCTTAGTAAATTATCTTAAAATAAAAGATTTTTGTGGAGTAGAATCATATTTATTATTTTCTGTCCTTCATTTTGCCTTGTACATAAATTGTCAGTTATTTCTACTGAGGACACTGAAACAACTATCCACAACTTTTGTCAGCTTTACATGTCAGTTGGTCTGGATGATTATAAAAATTTAGTGTTGGAAGAACAATTTTAGGAATAATAAACACATACTTCATTGACATAGTGAAAATAAGATGTTAGCATGTAGTTTCCTACTTCATTAAACATTTTGATTTCTTTGTGCATTAATTGAAAACACAGTTCACACTTAAATATCTTACTGCATATCTTTGCACATCTAATATGTTAATTTGTAAACGTTCATTATGTTAATTTGTAGTGCAAAATGAACTTGTTTGGGGCAGACATTGTAATAAAGGGAATTTTATTAGAACTATCTGGAGGCTGAGCCTTTAAATTATTCTCATTTGCAAATAGTTCCCTGTGTGATTTGGTGTTTTTCCTGAATATTGCACACTAAAGACAAAATACAGACATAAATTAAATACTAAGATTTTTCTATAAATGAAATGATTAATTTTTTTATATTGGTCAAAATAGTATCCCAGTTGGTAATATTTGTAATAAGTCATTGCTATTTATTTGTGTTGCAGACTTTTCATTTGAAAAGTAATTTTATTAGTAAAAAATCTAAAATTCACTGTTCTGATCCAGTCACCAAAATCTCCTTTATAATGATGTTTTTAGATGATATTGTATTAGAAAAGAAAGCATCTGACTTGTTTAATGAAAATTTGGTGTTTCTAAAATCCTGTTGGATCTCTACTTGCTTAGGGGATCTATGAATATTTCAGTGAGAGATTAAAAAAGGAGAGGCCTGTAGAAATTTAAAGAGGAGTTGATTTTTGAATAATTTTTTCACCTCTCCCAGGTTTTCATTGTTAGAACCTTTTTGCTTTTTCATCAACATCCTGAATAGCTGTAATTTATATTTTTACTAAAAAGAGGTATGTGTTAAGCAGTAGTTTTCACTTAGAAGTTCAACAATGATAGAGCTGTGGTTGAGGTATCTGGAGGAGAACATGAGGTCTGTCTTTAATTGTATCATTTGGTAAAAGAGGATTTGGTTTATTTTGTGGGCAAAATATATGACATTTAGCAGGCATCCCAGTGATTTATGTGTATTAAAATCAAGCTAAGTTTAAATTTTAATGACTTTTGATTAACTTTTTTTAGGGTATCTGAAGTATACCACACAAGTGTTTTGAAAATCCTGCGTGGACAATGGCGACTCAAGGTTTGTGTTACAAATCTCTAGTTACTGAATTGGAACTCCCCGCTTGATTGCCATTAACCCAGTCTGGCTCAGATCCCCATGCTTTCCTCTCTCCCTGATTACTTGCCAGGCTACCTTTTGCTCCATTTTCTGCTCACTACTTCTGATGGCTTGGTGAAATAGCAAACAAGCCACCAGTAGGAATCTAGTCTGGATGACTGCTTCTGGAGCCCAAATGCAGTACCATTCTTCCACTGATTCAGTTGAGTAAGTGTTAGGTGGTCCCCTGAAGACACAGATATTTTATCACTAGCTAATCCTGACCATCAGTCTGCTTTTCTTGGCTGTCTTTCAGATTTGACTTTATTTCTGAGGATACTTCAATGGGTCCTATTGCAGTTTTTTAAAAAAATTTAAGGTAACATTTCCAGTGTACTAATGCTAATACTGTTTCATTTTTACAGCTGATTTGATGGAGTTGGACATGGCCATGGAGCCAGACAGAAAAGCAGCTGTTAGTCATTGGCAGCAACAGTCTTACCTGGACTCTGGAATTCATTCTGGTGCCACTACCACAGCTCCTTCTCTGAGTGGTAAAGGAAATCCTGAGGAAGAGGATGTGGATACCTCCCAAGTCCTATATGAGTGGGAACAGGGATTTTCTCAGTCCTTCACTCAAGAACAAGTAGCTGGTAAGACTATTATTTCCCTACTGAAAGTCAGGATGCTGTTTTGGGAATTAGTTATTCTTAAAAAGTTACTGTGTAATAGCTTAAATAAAATGTGGTGGTGAAGAAAAAGGTGTAATTACAATATAACCTTTACCATTTTTAGGATAACAGATCCTCAAATAAATGCTGAACTGTGGATAGTGAGTGTTAAGTTTACCTTTTCTAGATATCGATGGACAGTATGCGATGACTCGAGCTCAGAGGGTACGAGCTGCTATGTTCCCTGAGACGTTAGACGAGGGTATGCAGATCCCGTCTACGCAGTTTGATGCTGCTCATCCCACTAATGTCCAGCGCTTGGCTGAACCATCACAGATGCTGAAACATGCAGTTGTAAACTTAATTAACTATCAAGATGATGCAGAACTTGCCACACGTGCAATCCCTGAACTGACAAAACTGCTAAATGACGAGGACCAGGTAAGCAATGACATGGCTAGCTTTTCAATCTGCTTTGAAGGAAACTCTCAAGGAGTAGTTTCGGAGAATCTACCCAATATCAGTATTTGAAAGCTAACCATGTCTCTTAATTCCTGTGTTATAGGTGGTGGTTAATAAGGCTGCAGTTATGGTCCATCAGCTTTCTAAAAAGGAAGCTTCCAGACACGCCATCATGCGTTCTCCTCAGATGGTGTCTGCTATTGTACGTACCATGCAGAATACAAATGATGTGGAAACAGCTCGTTGTACTGCTGGGACCTTGCATAACCTTTCCCATCATCGTGAGGGCTTGTTGGCCATCTTTAAGTCTGGAGGCATTCCTGCCCTGGTGAAAATGCTTGGGTAAGAAACATTGTCAGAATGCTGGGAGCTGAGAAATCAAAGAATATAATCACAACATCTCTGATGAAGGTTTTTTTCTTCTTCCCAGTTCACCGGTGGATTCTGTGTTGTTTTATGCCATTACAACTCTCCACAACCTTTTATTACATCAAGAAGGAGCTAAAATGGCAGTGCGTTTAGCTGGTGGGCTGCAGAAAATGGTTGCCTTGCTCAACAAAACAAATGTTAAATTCTTGGCTATAACAACAGACTGCCTTCAGATTTTAGCTTATGGCAATCAGGAAAGCAAGGTAAAAGAATTGTTCTTAATAAGGTTTTCATGGAGCATTGGTAACCTCCAGTGTCATGTCATTCCATGCACTCTTACCAAGTTATAGTATGCCTTGCCCTTTGTATGTATCCAGAAAAGGTGGACATCTCTATTCCTTTAAATATTTGAATGTATGTAAAGCATTATGCTAAGCACTAGCGATACAGAAGGCAAGATTCTGTTCCTATTTTCATTCTTAAGTGGGAGGTAGACATCAAAATAATCAAATTAATATTTGACCCACGTGTTAGGAAGAAGAGGAGGGTCTATGAGAGCATGTAACAAGTGAAATAGACCCTGTTTTGAGGGTTCGGGAAGACATCTTGGAAGTGATGGTTGAGTTCAGCTTTCAAGATTGAGAAGGGATTGACTAAGTAAAGGTTATGTGAGAAAATGACGTCTTTGAAAAGTTTTAGAGAGGGAGAAACATGGTGAGTTTGAGGAATTTAAGGAATCAAAAGAGTGAGGAGGAGGAAAGGTTGAGATGAGGCTATTGAGATAGGTCGGGCAGATCCTGCAGGGCTTTGTAGAGCATGTTATAAGAGCATTGGAAACAGTTTTTAGCAGAGGGATGAAGTGATGAGATTTGTTTTCAGAAAACTGGGGCAGGATCAGGAATAAGGGTATACAGGGAAATAAAGAGCAAGAGTGAATGATTATTTTATGGTATCTCTTTTTAAGATAGATACAATTAAGAAAATCAAAGGGCCAAATGGTTTGGAATTTTAGGTGCCTATTCTGGTTGAAATTTTCAAAAAATCAGTTTTGATATTATAACTTTCATATTTGGGCATTACTATTGCATACCAACATTGTTTCTATTTTTTTTTTCTTTTTTTGTTATGATTGGTTTGAGAAAAAGGAAATTGGGCCAGCGTTTTGATAAATTCTTAGGAGGACTGAGATGCTTGATTTTGAGTGAAATGCTGTATAGGAAGAGTTGGTAGGGTCCCAGTGTAGGGGTTTGAGTGATAGGGCCCAGGAATACATTTAAGTTCAATCAATGGTAACCTGGCTGAAATTCTTGTGTAATAAAATAGGTTGGTAATACAGCTTTTTTACCAGGTGTTTGATCAAGATTCCATCACTAACAATATATATACATGTTTTTAGCTGATCATACTGGCTAGTGGTGGACCCCAAGCTTTAGTTAATATAATGAGGACCTACACTTACGAGAAACTACTGTGGACCACAAGCAGAGTTCTGAAGGTGCTGTCTGTCTGCTCTAGTAATAAGCCGGCTATCGTAGAGGCTGGTAAGTATATGTATCTATTCCAAGTCTTGGGTACAGCGTCTGCTGTTCTAATTAGATTACATTTTTTAGTTCTAAATATTATTAGTTCTTAACAAATTTAAGTTTAATGGATTGAAAATAGATGGTTCTATTCAGTTTGCAGCCAGGATCACACTCAGAAGTGTTTGCAACCTGGATTGGTGGTGTTTAAGACTAGTTTAAGGGGAGTTCTTATTCCCCATCAAAAAATGATAGCATATATTCTGTTTCATAAAATTTGCTTTTACTTTGAGTTTTATGTAAAACCAAAATTTGGTTTGCTAACAGACCTGTGAATATGTAGGAGAAATTATGACAAATTCTAACAAAGTACAATTTTATATGGCAGAGTGATTTTTCTTGATTTGTTAGTGGATGCTCATGAGTTTAGTGTTTTGCTCTGATATTCTGTATTCTCAGTGAACAGATAGTCTGATATGAAAAACAATTTTTTGTTCCAAGTATTTTTAATGAGGCAACTTGTATGTGGTAGTTTATATTGTGTGTATGTTGGTAGTTGAGGAAAAGAATAGTTTGCACCAGGGCCTCTTGTTTTTTTGCCATGAAGATGCAGTTACTCTTCAGCTACCTACCATCCTTTCTTCTTTAGTAACCCATCTAACATTTACCTCTCCTCTCCTCTCCTCTCCTCTCCTCTCCTCTCCTCTCCTCTCCTCTCCTCTCCTCTCCTCTCCTCTCCTCTCCTCTCCTCTCCTCTCCTCTCCTCTCCTCTCCTCTCCTCTCCCCTCCCCTCCCCTCCCCTCCCCTCCCCTCCCCTCCCCTCCCCTCCCCTCCCCTCCCCTCCCCTCCCCTCCCCTCCCCTCCCCTCCCCTCCCCTCTCCTTCCCCTCTCCTTCCCCTCTCCTCTCCTTCCCCTCCCCTCCCCTCCCGTCCCTGTCCCCGTCCCCGTCTCGGTCCCGAAAGGTTCTCGCTCTGTCACCTGGGCTAGAGTACAGTGGTATCATAGCTCACTGCAATCTCCAATTCCTGGGCCCAAGTGATCCTCCTGCCTCAGCCTTCCAAGTAGCTGGAACTACAGGCATGCACCAGCACACCCGGCTAATTTTTCTATTTTTGTAGAGATGGGTCTTGCTCTTTCTCAGGCTGTGGATTTTTTTTAAAACTCTGTTCTGGGTCTCAGTATACCTAGACTCTAAAATCAAATTTCGGGTCAAACCGAAAAAGGAAACATATAAAGGCATTTAAGGAAGAAAATGTTGGGTAAAAGTATAGTGCTGGTAACACCTATTTTTCTGCCTTGCTGAGAGTAATTTTATTCAAATTTATGGGAGAAAAGGGGATTATGATTGTTCGGGGTAGCTGCTGACAGTGGGGGACCATAGGCTTGGGGATAGACAAGTATGGATGAGTTCATATAGAATGAGGGGATATAGATTCTGTCAGCTTTTCCAGAAATAACCTGTGCTTGGTAAAAATACAGATTTTTAGATCAGAACCCCTAGGATGTTTTTATATCAGGACAAATTTAAAAGTTTATTAAAGTGACAGTAAGGACTATAGGTAGCTGGAAATGTATGAGATTGGAAGCCTAGGAATCTTCGTTTTAATTAGTTCTCTCAGGTTATTCTGATGTTCATTTGTTTATTCTGAAAAGATACATCAGCACTTAATGTATTTCAAGCAATTTAATAAGCACATGGTATACATTGAGTAACAATAGATATATAGTCCCTGTGCTTATTCTTACAGTCTTATTTTGTAACAGTGACAAAAATATGCAAAAAAGAAAGTGTGGCGATTGTAAATTGGAATGGGTACTATGTGAGAAATGAACAGCCAATAGTGGTAATGATTAATGGGGAAGGAAGCTGGCTATTTAGATGGAGAAGGAAGGGGGCCTCCCTGAAAAGGGGATGTTAAATGGGACTGCAGGATGAGAAGGGAACCTATTGTGTATGAGTAGTGTGGGTTAATTGCTTTCCAAGTAAACAAAAAGAAACATCATGCTTTATGTCCTGGAGGTAGGAAAGAGGTTGTGGAGTTCTAGGTGCTAAAGAGAAAGTGTATGTAAATAGAATTTAGTAATCAGTGAATGGCCCAGGATGAGGTTGATGAGCTGGACCAGGCTGTAACATAAAAGACTTTCTAGGCCCTGTAAGATACTTACAAATTGAGTTTTTCATGCTTTATTCCAGCTTTGGAACCATAGATGTAGAATACTTAGGTCAGTTTGGGAGGCTAGGTGGGCTTCAAATTCTAAAGAGTTCCTCAAGGTTACACTAAAGAAGTTGGCTTTTGTCTTAAAAATGAGAAACTTTTGATGGTGGTTTAGCAGTAGCAAAGCACGACAGTGGTGTGTTTGGGATATTAATACTAACATTGTATGGATTATTAACACGTTGACCAAAAGCAAGAAGACCAGACAGCTGAGATGTCATATTCTTCTAGGAGTAAAATAGTTTGGTGATAGAAATACACAGCAAAGAACAAATGCCTGAGACTTCTGAAAGAATCATAGAATGTAATATATCAGGGGCTAAGAGAGCAACCAAAAATGGTTTATAGTGGGGAGAACATTGGTACCATGAAGATAAATGGAACATCAGAAGGGATTGCTAATTTTTGAACAAAATAAGAAGCTGACATTTAAAATGACTCAAAGGTCACTCTAGGTAGTTGGAAATATATGATACTAAAATGAAGAGAAGACAGGGTTAGAGATTTGGAAGTTTCTCTCTTAGTGCATGGGGGTAAGGGCAGCAGGAAACAGGTAGGGGTGCCTCAAAGTCATCTGCATGGAACTTTTTTACCTTAAACCTGTGAATCAGAATTTGTATGTGTTTTTAAAGTCTCTACAGGCCATTCTGATGGGTATCTGGGTTTCAGAAAAATTCTCTTAATTGTTATATAGAGGGAGGGAATGAAGTCTTATGAGGGGAAAGAAGTAGTCATTTAACAAATACTGAGTGTCAGTCTGAGCTGCTGTGAGGAAGGAACATGATAGAGATGGTCTTCTAGTGAAGGTAGACTAGTTGTGTCTACCTTCTATTGTTTCTACCTATTATAGTTGTGGTAAATGCTATGAAGGAGAAGTATGGAATACCATGATTATAGCAAGTAGGCCTAACCTAATATGAGGAAATAAAACAGACCTAAAGGATAACCAAGGAGACAAGGGAAAGTGTCTCCTGCATTCAGAAGTCATTTGAGTTGGAGAGAGATAGATGAAATTAAACTAATTTTCCTTGACCAGAGTAAATGTCCCTCACTTAAGAGTCCTAAATGCTAGAAGGTTGTGAACCTTTGGAACACATGTTTTGGAGTCAAGTGACTTTTATACAGTCTCTAGCAATAAGTGTTTCAGTCTCTTCTTAGTGAATTATTCTTATCTCAGGAATTTATATAGCTTCTTCAGGTGTTTGCTCAGATGTCACCTTTACACTAAGATTACCTAAGTACTGTACAAAAACTGTAGCCCCCTCCCTCACATTGTCTTGTACTAAAACCCCATACCATTTTAATACCATCTGACAAACTGTATGATTTTAGTCTATTAACTGTATATTTGTTAATTGTCTACTTCCTCCAGATAGACCATAAACTCTATGAGGGTAGGAATATTTTAATATTTTGCTCACTGGTGTATCTCCAACTCAGAACAGAGTTGGTACTGAATAAATAATTTTGAAATGATTGAATAGATGAAAGGAAATAGGTAACAAGAATATTACCTACAGGGGGATAGTGGAGATAATGAAGATTTTTTCCACATAGAAAGGAACAGTAGCTATTTGACAGTTTGTCACTGGTGAGGTGAACTGGCAAAGAGAGGGAAACTGAGCAAAATTCTAGAAAACGAGAGGAAATAAAGTACTTAGGAGGAGAGAGGTAAGCTTTGGAAATGAAGATGGACACTGAAGACTAGAGAAGACATTTAGGGCTGATAGTCAGAAACTTTTAGCTAAGGTCCATTGCTTGATCCTTTTTAATTTTCCAGGTGGAATGCAAGCTCTAGGACTTCATCTAACAGATCCAAGTCAACGTCTTGTTCAGAACTGTCTTTGGACTCTTAGGAATCTTTCAGATGCTGCAACTAAACAGGTAAATTCTGAGTAAACTGGAGCCTTGGTAATAGTTAAGATGAGCATGTACTGACCATCTGTTTTTATCTCTATAGGAAGGGATGGAAGGTCTTCTTGGGACTCTTGTTCAGCTTCTGGGTTCAGATGATATTAATGTGGTCACCTGTGCAGCTGGAATTCTTTCTAACCTCACTTGCAATAATTATAAGAACAAGATGATGGTGTGCCAAGTGGGTGGTATAGAGGCTCTTGTGCGTACTGTCCTTCGTGCTGGGGACAGGGAGGACATCACTGAGCCTGCCATCTGTGCTCTTCGTCATCTGACCAGCCGACACCAGGAAGCAGAGATGGCCCAGAATGCTGTTCGCCTTCACTATGGACTACCAGTTGTGGTTAAACTCCTGCACCCACCATCCCATTGGCCACTGATAAAGGTAAATTGTCAAAGTAGAATGTTGTAGAATTGAAAATGAACTATCTCCAGCTGTTGGAAAGCTGTCCAGGCATGGGGATTGATACATGGGAATTGTATTCTCAGTAAATAGGAAGTATGGCTGCGACGGGGGTGGGATTCTGAAATGTTTGTGTAGTCAGTGCTATTTTTAGTCATTACCAGTACATTTAACATGCTGGGAATTTTAGGCTAAGAAAATGATTTTGTTGAGTTGTATGCCAATTCTTTCCCTTTTATCTGCAGGCTACCGTTGGATTGATTCGAAATCTTGCCCTTTGTCCAGCCAATCATGCACCTTTGCGCGAGCAGGGTGCCATTCCACGACTAGTTCAGTTGCTTGTTCGTGCACATCAAGACACTCAGCGCCGTACATCCATGGGTGGAACACAGCAGCAGTTTGTGGTGGGTAAATCTTTACAGTGACACCCAGTTATTTAAAAGGAATGCATAAATACAAAAGGATCCTGAACTTCTTTGGTTATTGGCTCCCCCATCTGTCTTCCTGTAGGGCTGCTAATGGGTAAAAACACAGACGCATTTCTGTGGCTGCAGAGATGATAAGGAATAATGTGGCCTCTAGTGATGTTTTCTAGGACATGTCCTTTGCATGGTCAGTGTCACAAAGGGAGTATGGGGTGTGATTTACTGCTGTAGGGTTAGGCACTTCACGCAGTATTCTCATTTAATCTATACAATGGCTGACCTCCTTAGGAAGAGGTAGAGCCATAATATGAATCCATGTATGTCTGATCTCAGAGCTGCTTATCCCTCACTAAAACATGAATTCTGCCTATAAATGTTTAACAGGCCTTTTTACTCTTCATAAAGTTTAAACTATTTTCATGGACCTAAGAATATATATCGACAAATTTCAACAATAAGTAATAGCATTTCTATAGTCTTCATTCATAATTGTCTCAGCCTACAACTTTGATACCAAGCTTTGAGTCGTATACCTAACCTTCATTACAAGTATATAATCTAAAGACACTTTGGAGTCCTCAGGCTGTAAGATTCAGGACCTTCAAAGAGTTTTCTCTTATTAGGTTACTTTAGAAAACAAAGATGGACTTTACTGGAACAGATTTGGGGAATCACGTATTGCTAGTTATATATATGCGTTCACATTGGGGCTTTGGCTTTCTCCATTTGTTACTTTTGGTATTGGCCCATCTCTATGGGCTGGCTTAAATAGAATGCTGAGGGTACCTCTTATTTTAAATCTCTAGGAAGAAAGGTTTTGTGTCCTCATAAAAATCAAGTTATTTATAAAAGCTGCTAAAAGTTGCAGAATCATAACCTCTTTTAAAACTCAAACCTATAAACAGGGAAAGCAGATGGTACTTACATATTATAAGAGCTAACTTCCTTTTCCCATATAGGCTATCAGTTGAATAGTTTTGGAAGAAGTGAGGAGTGGATTTTCTGTGCAACTCAGTGGAATTTTAACAGTTGGTGTTAAAACTTGGCAAAGTTTTCACCACATACATGAAGATACATAAAAGTAGAGGGGACATATCAAAGAAAAACATTTACGAAGTCTGAGCATTACTTTCCCATCTTCTCTTTTTATATACTTTTTACCCAAAGTGGTTGGTGCCTTGACTGTAAGAAAGTTGTCTGTGGGATTCAGAGGTACATGGAAGCTGTACTTTATTGTGTACAGCACTGCATGTGGGGGAGGGGTACTGCCTGGAGTTAGTGCTGCCAGGAGACCTGCTCTCCAGAGAGTAACATACAACTTAATGGAATTCTCCTTCATTCCTGAACTAATAGCAGATTATATGGAATTTGGGGTATATAATGTGACTAACTCTAGTTTTATAATTGCTACTCAGAATGGAAAGCCTTTCACGTTCATAGACTTTAGAGAGGAGAATGCCCTATCTGTTAACCACATTTCTTTTGATAGGAGGGGGTCCGCATGGAAGAAATAGTTGAAGGTTGTACCGGAGCCCTTCACATCCTAGCTCGGGATGTTCACAACCGAATCGTAATCAGGGGACTAAATACCATTCCATTGTTTGTGCAGGTATGTGGGTTTTAAGTGAGGTGTTCTGGATTTTATATGTCCATAAAATGTAAAGATTTTAATGATTAACAGAATTTCAGAAAATTAGGGACCACAAGTAGGGGCAACATTTAATTTTATTAAGATTTCCTTCATTTTTCTTGGTCAGCAGAAGGAGAAACATTGAGATTCGAGCCTGAAGAAGAGGGATAGAAGACTACACTTCTAGGGATGCTCAGTTTTAGAAGGAGGAGAAGTGGCCTGGCAGGTCATAAGCCTCCAACCAACTCTGGGTTTTCTAAATCTTAGGTGAATCACAATTGCCTCTGGAGAAGGGGTTCGTAGCTATAAATATTCTGGAAATCCAGTATTCCCAGAGCATTAAAACACCCTAGAACTTAAAATTCAGAGAATATGATTTAATACAAATGGTGTGAATGCCTCTTATACTCTAAATTGGGAAAGTTTGCACCACAGTGGGGTGCTTGCTATGGTTTAGTTTTAGATTTAATTAAGTTTTATTTGTGTGTTTTCTCTTTAGCTGCTTTATTCTCCCATTGAAAATATCCAAAGAGTAGCTGCAGGGGTCCTCTGTGAACTTGCTCAGGACAAGGAGGCTGCAGAAGCTATTGAAGCTGAGGGAGCCACAGCTCCTCTGACAGAGTTACTTCACTCTAGAAATGAAGGTGTGGGTAAGTAGAAAAGGAACCAAAGCATTTACTAGATGTGTACAGTGAAGCCTCAGCTTTTCCTCAAGGGCCTTTTTTCCTTCCTCTCCTAGCGACATATGCAGCTGCTGTTTTATTCCGTATGTCTGAGGACAAGCCACAAGATTATAAGAAACGTCTTTCAGTTGAGCTAACCAGTTCTCTCTTCAGAACAGAGCCAATGGCTTGGAATGAGGTAGGCAAATGTCAGTACATTTATCTGGTAGTTTCCCAGAGTAGGTATAAGGCGGCTTCTTGTTTTCCCTCAAAACAGTACACATCCATTTGCATTGACTATATCCCTGGCTTGAGTGTTCATTCTTTATGCTGTCCAACCACTGCTGTGAGGGGAGAAGTACAACTTTTAAAGAGCCTGTTTAGAATCATTACAAACAAGTTGTGCTGCTTAACGTTAGAATTCATGAGTGAGATAGATGAAAATGTTATCAGATTAAGATTTTTCAAAAGGGTATAAGGAAGGAGGCAGTTTGTTGAATACCATTAGTTGGAGGTCAGTTTATCACTACTTAAAAACACTAAACTTTTTATATACTTTTCTGTTTGAATTTCTGCCATGAATTTGTCTTCAGTATTTGTTCTCAGTAGAGGTGTAAGATAGGTGTTCATTGAAACATTGTTTCTAATAAAATTAGGACCACCCTTGAAGTTTATTTTATCCCCCCCATAGTGATCAACTATGGTACAGTCATACAGTGTGTTCTTTTTACTGAATGAATGAAAAAAGAGATTGTTAGGTTAAAAAAATGCAAATTACCAGTGAGTAATGTGTTAGTTGGGTTTTTAATAGTCATCTTATTGACATGTTTCAACTTGAGTCCTTAACTTTCCCCACCCACCCCCTTCCCCAAACCTGTTCTTAGTCTTTTCTGTCTCGGTTAATGGCAGCTTTGTTCCTCCAGGTGCACAGGCTAAAAATCTTTCTTTCATATTATATAACACATCCTATCTGTCAGCAACTCCTGTGGAGGGAAGGTGTTTTTGCCTGTTTTGTTTACTGCTGTGTCTCTAGCACCATGGAGCAGTGCCTGGCACATAGGTGCTTATTAGTATATTTGTTGAAAGAATAAATTAGTGAATATTTTTAATACTATGTGCAAAATAAAAAACAAGTATCTTTAAGGAGTGTTTTGAAGAACCTCTGTTTTCTGAGTATTTCTGTAATGTGTGAGTTCTTTGTTCCTTTTGTAATCTGAAAGTAAGCATGCTTAGAAAATATTAGAGAATATACTTTTGAGAATTTTCATTTTGCTTTCTATTCTTCCATGCTTTGTGCCTTGCTTATCTAGACTGCTGATCTTGGACTTGATATTGGTGCCCAGGGAGAACCCCTTGGATATCGCCAGGATGGTATGTGTCTCATATTTCTTGATTAACTCCCGATCAGTCTAAAGTTCTAAAGCTTTATCAAAAGAGCCAGTTTGCTCATCTGGGAAACCAGAGTTGGCAGAAAAGTTGTGGCTGCAATTAGAAACAGTTCTTAAATTTCAGAGTCAGCAGCAGTATCTTTAATGGAGCACAGGGAATTCTGAGCCACACACTGAGCAAGCAACAGGATCACACCACATCAACAAATACACACTACTACTGGGCCTCTGTGTACAGGATGTTACAGTTTGCCTGTTTTTTAAATTCTCTTTCTGGTCAGAGAACTCATAATGCCTTTATCTACAACCTATCCAGCAAAGTGAGAGTATGGGAGACTCTTGCCTCTAAGCTCAGATCTGGAGTGAGTGTTTACATAGTTGCATTATCAGGGTTTTCTTGGAAAGCCAATTCATATCTGGATAATGAAGATGGAGGATGGAATAGACCAGTAACGACTATAACCATCTTCAGTTTATAACCTCATCTGGTTTTACTTAATTACTAAGCCACTAAAGCTCATAGACTTCTTACCATGACAGATGGATAGATGCCAACCCTTAAAAAAACATGTTTTATTGCAAATGGTGTCTTGAGTTTTCTCACTACTATAGTATCACCTGGCTTTCCAACAGATAGATTATGCCTGCCACACCTCCTTATTGTGTCTTGATCTCCTTCCCATGACTTCTTACTGCCTAGGTGGTCAGACCCAGTAGATTCCTGCTTCTCTTCCTCAGGAACCTTAAGTCTCTGCCAGGGTAAATGTGAAGTGTTCAGGGATAGACTAATGATGTGATTAGAACCTGCTAATGTGACCTTGGTGGAAACAGACATTGTCTAGTCTCATGGGTGGCCTGGCACTGAGTAATTACTTGCCTGAAGAAAACTAGAAGTTGAAAGAGGCTTAGAAAGCAATGCTTTCTGGCAAGATTACTGTCTAACTTTGGATGCTCTAACCTCAGTGTTAACTTGTATATCTGTTTTTCCTCCCCTCCCATCCCCCTTGCCCATTTTGTGGCTGCCCTTGACTCTTCTAGATCCTAGCTATCGTTCTTTTCACTCTGGTGGATACGGCCAGGATGCCTTGGGTATGGACCCCATGATGGAGCATGAAATGGGTGGCCACCACCCTGGTGCTGACTATCCAGTTGATGGGCTGCCTGATCTGGGGCATGCCCAGGACCTCATGGATGGGCTGCCTCCAGGTGACAGCAATCAGCTGGCCTGGTTTGATACTGACCTGTAAACCATTCTTTAGGTAAGAAGTTTTAAAAAGCCAGTTTGGGTAAAATACTTTTACTCTGCCTACAGAACTTCAGAAAGACTTGGTTGGTAGGGTGGGAGTGGTTTAGGCCTATTTGTAAATCTGCCACAAAAACAGATATATGCTTTTGAAAGGAGATGTCTTGGAACATATGAATGTTCTCAGATTTCTGGTTGTTACGTGATCATGTGTGGAAGTTATTAACTTTAATGTTTTTTGCCACAGCTTTTGCAACTTAATACTCAGATGAGTAACATTTGCTGTTTTAAACATTAATAGCAGCCTTTCTCTCTTTATACAGCTGTATTGTCTGAACTTGCATTGTGATTGGCCTGTAGAGTTGCTGAGAGGGCTCGAGGGGTGGGCTGGTATCTCAGAAAGTGCCTGACACACTAACCAAGCTGAGTTTCCTATGGGAACAATTGAAGTAAACTTTTTGTTCTGGTCCTTTTTGGTCGAGGAGTAACAATACAAATGGATTTTGGGAGTGACTCAAGAAGTGAAGAATGCACAAGAATGGATCACAAGATGGAATTTATCAAACCCTAGCCTTGCTTGTTAAAAAAATTTTTTTTAAATATCTGTAATGGTACTGACTTTGCTTGCTTTGAAGTAGCTCTTTAATTTTTTTTTTGCAGTAACTGTTAGTTTTTTAAGTCTCTCATAGTGTTAAGTTATAGTGAATACTGCTACAGCAATTTCTAATTTTTAAGAATTGAGTAATGGTGTAGAACACTAATTCATAATCACTCTAATTGTAATCTGAATAAAGTGTAACATTGTGTAGCCTTTTTGTATAAAATAGACAAATAGAAATGGTCCAATTAGTTTCCTTTTTAATATGCTTAAAATAAGCAGGTGGATCTATTTCATGTTTTTGATCAAAAACTTTATTTGGGATATGTATGGGTAGGGTAAATCAGTAAAAAAGGTGTTATTTGGAACCTTGCTTTGGACAGTTTACCAGTTGCCTTTTATCCCAAAGTTGTTGTAACCTGCTGTGATACAATGCTTCAAGAGAAAATGCGGTTATAAAAATGGTTCAGAATTAAACTTTTAATTCATTGGATTGTGTCATTTTTCCTTGTCATTAAATGGTTCATGAGGTTAGTAAGTTTATGCAACTCAACTTCATCCTGAGGAAAATACACCTAGTGAAGTAATTTAAGTTTTAATAGAGAGGGTCTTACCTTGAAATGGGATTCTTTGTCATGTTTCTTTAGCACTTGGCCTTGGATTAAATTGTACCCCCAAGAAAGTGTTTCACCCTTGAACATTATGATTGATTGGCTTTTGTGGGAGGAGAGATTCTACACTCTACAACTGAAGGACTCTGGGCTGAGAGCCTGTGGCCAAGACTCCTTCAGCCTTGGCCTTTTTGCTCAAGTGACCAACAGCTCCTCAGTTCAAAGGCATCCATCTGGGGTACTAGTCTTTGGGCTACATAAAGCTAAAAGAAATACAGAATTAAAACTGAAAGCCAAATAGACATCCCTCACCCCAAATCCCTTCAGATGGTTTCATTCCATTAAGGTCATAAATACTAAATAACTACCTGGATTTGGACTCCACACAAGTGTTACTCATTTGGAGAGGGGAATTCCTTCAACTCCACTTTGAACTGATAAACATCAACAATTATCTGAACACAATCAGAACCAGAATGGGCCGCCTTCCATACTATCTGCCAGATGATCCTATCATCCCCGTGGTAGGTCTAACAAGATTATTTCATCTCTTAGAACAGGCTTGTTAAGACTTGTGATTTGGTCTTTTAAAAAGTTAAAAGTGTTTTGTGCTTTAGGGAGACCTGTTTTTGATTTACTGTTTTTATAATAATAGTGACTATTAGACAAACATACATTCAGTTTCGTTGTTAAAAATCTGCTACATCTGGGGAGAACCTTTTGTCAGTGCCCCTACATTCCAAAAATAAATTCTTCACTGTGGTCTGAAATGTAATTGGGTTTGCAAAAAAAAAAAAAAAAATTCACATAGCTGGTGAGGTGGTAGGTCTCAAGTTCTGCCTCATATATGACAAACAGAACCAGCTAGTATTTCAAGAAGCCTAGGTAGAACACAGTGAAGCTCTATAAAGCATTACAGTAGGATATTTCATTTAAAAACCTTTTTGAAACCAGAAAATATCTTCAGAGTTTTACCTAATGTTACTGTATTTTTGAAGTTCCATTTAAAAGCGTAATATGAAAGTTAATCTGCTTTACCACTTTGGGACCAGCGTTGACTGTAGACAATAGCCACAGATGAACGCACACAGCGACTTTAGCCGACAGCCGTGATATGACTTTTCTAATTTTTCATTTATCAAAATAAAATTGTGAACATTTAAAAATAACATAATGAAAACATGTATGTATGTTACCTATTCTGATTTACATTACAAGTAAAGCTGCCTGTAAAATAAAACAAGCTTTCAGTGCTTTAAAGCTTTCCTCATTACACAAGAGCAAAATGGATTCGTTGTCAATGCACAGCACAAACTATCGTCGTGCCGAAGTGGTTAAGGTGGTTCTGAGATGTACTTAGAAGTACTAATAGGGAAGAATAGCCAAGACACATATGAAGAATATGAAAGAAAGGTTTGCTAGCAGCTGTCAAGCCCTAGCTATAAAGCTAAAGGTAATTAACACATTGCCATGCAAGGAAAAAGAAAATTTTTCCTTGGGGACACGGTGTCTTATTACAAAAATAGAATACTCTGAAAACAAAATCCTAATTTAATGAAAAATCTGTTAAATGCAACTTGAAAAATAGTTCTCATAACTCCCAAGGTGAAGAGATGTGTAAGTTATGTAGCTTCATGAGGCCCCAGGCTCAAAACCAGTGTGAGTTAAATACAATTCAATGTGGCAGCTACTGTGTTAACACTTACTGATACAGGGATAGAAATAGAGATTCACGGGCCAGAATAAGACAGACATCTACACACAACTTTAGAGGTAGCATTGGAGGTCACTGTGGAAGAAGAGGGACTTTTTCATAAAGGTGTGGAACAATTAGGTAGCTCTTTGAATGAAACTGTAACAATAGGAAAACATCTATGACTAACAAAATAGCAAGAGCGTAACCACTTCGGTACGGCACTCGCAGGCCAGGAAACCCTGCCCACAGCCGGCACTCATAGTCCGCAGGATAGTTTGTGCTGTGCATTGACAACGAATCCATTTTGCTCTCGGGTGACGAGGAAAGCTAAACACTGAAAGCTTGTTTTACTTGACAGGCATCTTGTAATGTAAATCAGAATAGGTAACATATACATAAATGTTTTCATTATGTTATTTTTAAGTGTTCACAATTTTGATAAATGAAAAATTAGAAAAGTCATACCAGCTGTCAGCCAAAGTCGCTGTGGGCGTTCATCTGTGGCTATCGACTATAGTCGACACTGGTATTGAAGTGGTGAAGTAAAGGCAGTATCGGTATTACTGATTTTTTTCTGTGGCCTCAAGCTTCATTATGGCTTGGTAGGGCACAGTGTGACAACCCACATTGGAAGCACACCTGTCCAACAATTGCTTTGTTCACACAAGAGATATAATAAAAATCTAGTTTTACAGAATATGGGTGTGGGCATAGTATGGGTATATCTCAAAAATAATAATGAACAAAAGCAAGTCCCAAATACATGCTTTAGGACTTCATTGGTCTTCAATAATTGAAGAAAAAGGGACAAGCTATTGTAAGGAAAGCATCCATGGATGGTAAAGCCAAAAAGGAAGTGATGACTATAGAAATCAGAATAGCAGTTACCTGGGGATGGGATAGAGGTTTAAAGGATACCGGCAAGACACCTAGCCCATCCTGGGGGTAGTGCTGAGGAAAGTGAGGAATCACATTTTCAATACCAGAAATGGTGGTGGGGATGGCCTAAATGGAGTGCTACCCACCTGCATTTCTGGCCCACGTGGGTATGGGAGGTGAAGATTATGAGAAAACTGCAACATGGCTGTTCAAAATAGGAGGGCTTTCCAGTGTGAGCTTTCCTTTTCCTTTATTCCGTTATAATGTAGCTATGAGACAGCTGTGGGAATTAGACATTTGATCCCACTGCAGTGACCACCATTGAGCCAAAGAATGAAGTTTTCCATGTTGGAGCAGATGTTCTAGACATGAGGATTTGATCTGATTATTTCAATCCTTGACAGTGAAAGATCTTGAGATAAATATGTTCTTTAATTCTATAGTTTTGGTTACTATAATAAAAACAAGAGCTGAATCATGTTGTTTGGTTTATAAAAGCAAAGAATGCCGAGTCGATTTTTGATTGTTGAGAATCTAACAGCATTTCCCTGCCTTAAGCAAATCAACCACCAAAGTACAATTACAAAATGATAGGAAGGGTGGCGGTACTGAGAAGACAGACAGTTCTTCCTTTTTCTTATCCAGTAGTTCCTACGTGGAGTCCTGTATGGGGTTCATTCCATCCCTACCCCATGAGACTCCAGTAAGCCAGAGGGACAGGACAGGCCTCGGTGGACCAGCAAGAGTGGGGGGTGGGGGGCAGATCAGCACTGGGAACAGGTATAGGAGTATACAGGGAGGCAAAGGAGAAACCCCAGCCTTTCAGACAGGCTGGGACAGTAACCCTATGTATTCCCAAGGTATGTTCTTGGCTTGAACAGTGAGTTCATAAACTTGTGTCCATAAACTCTTGAATTTCCATGTTGGATACGGGCAGCAGAGCTACTCTATGACAAAGGATTTCTACTCTTAAGAATTTATCTAAGGTATGCTCACACAATTAGGAAGTACGAGGATATTCACTGCAGCTCGATGAGTAATAGCAACCCAAATATCTATCACGAGGGGACTGACTAGTTAAGCAGATTATGATGCATCCATTTGGTGGACCACTCTGCCGTCAAAAGGGAAAAAACGCAGCATATAAAGCTATCTTTTGATATAAAATGATTTTCAAAATACATCGTGAAGCAGAAAAAGGAGCAGAGTTTACGGCTGCTAACATATGGGTAAAAAGTGTGTGTGTGGGGGGGAGTTTGTAGAGTCTTTGTAAAGACTTAAATATGCATAGTCTAACCCAGGATGCATACAAAGACCCTAGTGACACCAGGCATGTTGGGGGAGGAGTCTGAGGTAGGGAGAGACAGCAGTGTGAGGGAGATACACTGTACATCTGGGGTGTGCCCAGCTTATGCACTGAATATTACCTATTCAAAAGTAAGTATTAAAACACCTAAAGAATGCATGTGTCCTCTACCACCTCAACATCAAGCCTCTGATGAGAGAGGCCAAGGGTAGGATTTAAAAGGCCACAGTTTCTTGCTCCCACACTTCCCTCTCGGCCCCACTGGAGCTTGAAGCTATTGGGGCCAAAGCCACCTAAACTTTGGCTAGTCTTGTCCTTCCCCCACCCCAAGGGGCCAAGCCCCTTATAGCCTCTTCCCTCCTAATTTTCTACCTTAGCCACCACATTTATCAGGGAGATTTATTTCTACATGGTATTTTTCTGTTGCCAAGGGAGGGAAGAGAAAGGGCTTCTTGCTTCAAGTGGAGGCAAGAGAGACCCAGTTCCTCTCCCATCACTCACTCATCCAAGAGCCTTTCTGCTTTCTGAGCTATAGCATGGAGAATTCCTGCCCTGTGTCGACAGGTTGACCTGAGACTCTCATGAGGTAATACAGGAAATATGAAAAGACAGACAAATGCAAACGACCATAAGACAGCAAATACTGTTGCTGCATCCCACAGACCCACCTACTTAGCGGCCCCAGGTGATTGTCAGCTCCTCAGGACACCTGTGACCAGAGTCACCCAAATGGCACTTCCCAAAGGGACAGCTCAATAGGCATCCACTCTCAGGCTGTAAGTTAAGGCAAGGTCTTGAAGCTTTGGGCCTGCTGTTAGTGGAGGGAGAGGAGATAGTCTTGTGCAACTACCTGGGCCTCTTGCTGCCTCCGACCTATCTTTGTGACCTCAGTAACACCATTCATCCCTGGAGAGGCTCAGCCAATGGGTTGTAGCCAATTATCAAATAGCTAAAGCTTGGGGACAGGGAAGGAGAGGGCTAGTAGGTGCCTGGGTCTGGGCCCCTTGCCCACTGCCAGAATCTTGAGCTTTCTGAGAAGGGACAGGGGCCACCTCTGTTCTCAGAATAGAGACAGTCTGAAAATGCCAAATAACCAGGTACAGGCCTAGGGAGAGGAAGGAGGGGTTGCCATTCTAAGCTCACACCCCCACCTCTGAACTCACTGGGACCTGGGCTGCTGCTTGCCTTACAACTCCTTTGTGAGAATGACAAGAAGGATCCCATTCCCTCAGGAGCATACAGCCCCAAACCAGGGTACAAGGCTTCGCATGGACTAGCTTTAGTGACTGAGCACTTCTGGCAGGGCAACAGCTCTACTTGGGACCATCACCCTCCTTGTCTCTTGCTTACTCAGATATGCCTTTGCCCAGACAGGCAGTGCTGTGGGTCTCAGGAACAGGAGTGGTACACTCGACAAAATGGTTCCAGAATGTTAAAACCTTCCTGTTTTATGTTAAATAGCAAAGAGTCCTCCCTGCTCAGCTGAAAAGGGAAAAGAAGGAAGAAGAATATTCCATTGTTCTAAAATACATTCTGGGAGGACTCTATGCCCAGAACCCCAGGGCAGTTCCCTGAAGAAGTGAATGAAGGGAGAAGGCAGGGAACGCAAGGAGACCTGTGCCTGTTCTTGGGTCTGGCAGGCAAAGCCACTGAGCTGAAATCCAGGCCTCTGGCTCCATCAGCTGCTCCCCTCACTCCCAGAAACAGGCTATCCAGCCAGACCAAGGCCATGTGGATGTACCCAGCCTGGGGACGGGCACTTCGCCAGAGGACTTAAATAGTGGAGCCTCCTCACCCTGGGCAGTAAGTAGGCTATGAAAGGCCAAATTAATCTGCTTGTTCCTGGGTGGGACACACTCTTACACCCCAATGATTCACAGCTCAAGCTCTGAACATCTCACTGGGGGACACACATAGGCCATGGAGTCAGAGTCCAGGCTCCAAGCGAGTAAACAGGCCTTGGGCAAAGGAACGGCTCCTGTGAGCTTGTTTTCTCATCTGTGAATGAAGCTAAGAATGCCAGATTTGCAGGTTGTGGTGGAGATTGTCAGGTAATTGACACACAGGCCTTCCATGCGGTTGTGCACAGAGCTGTTTTCACTGTAAAGCCAAATGGAAATTGGCAACCCCCCCAGATCACTGTGTCAAAGTAGGGCTGCTGGTGACAGTATGACCAGTCTCCCATGATGCCGTAGATGGGGCCATCTGTGGGTCTACAAGGCTACCACTTCTGCTGTCCCACCCATTCCACTAGCTGGTGGCTGCTGCCTGGGACAGAATCAATCTGGGCAGTGTTTGTTACGGGGCAAATGCCCTCTCTTAAGCACAGAGCGTTGGTCCTGGGAGAGGGTTAGCATGCATTGATCTAGCCTAGCCCTCTCATTTTGCAGATGGGGAAAAGGAGTCCCCAGAGAGGCCAAGGGATGACTTCACTTTACTCATCTGCTTGGAGCTACCCAGGCTCACCCCTACCTTCCAGTCCAGAGTTCGAGAGCAAGCCTTCCCCAGTACCACAGTCCCAGCATCCGCCAAATACTGTCTGGACTCTTACATAGGAGGTTCTCGGGCATCTGTATGAGGGAACATGAGGCAGAAGATGGAAAGATTTCAAGGGTAAGGGGTTAGGAGGTAAAAGTTGGGAATGAATCTACCTTGATGCCATCATCCAATCTGGGTGGACAGACCTTCAAGGAAGCCAGTGTTCCTTGAGCGTTTTGTATTCCCAGGCAAACTTTTAACAGTCTATGCTGGTGAGTCTTACCCTAGTCCTCCCCAGGATTCTTGGAATCAGTCTGTCCCTGAAATGAAAAAAGCCAGGCTTGCCGTGGAGTTGTGGTTGGGAGAGCATTCCTGCCTGGTCCTGCCTTTCTGCTTCTCTCCAGGGAGAGAGGTGCTCACAGACGCCGGCAGGCTGAGGACTGTGCTTCTCGTCCACTTTGTTAGCACAGGCAGTGCTCACTTCGGAGGAGGCCTACCTGGCCCACACAGAGCGAAAGGACGTTTCTGAGAACAGGCAGCAAACCTGGGGTCCCCAAGATGCATCCCACAGGAACCGAGGCAGTCCATTCTGAGCCGGTTTCCTAGGCCCCCGCGTCAGTAAGAGCACTTAAGCTGGCAGGTTCTGGGTTCAGCTGACTTTATTAGGTCCAAATACAGCTGTGGGTGGTGACGTGGTGAGTGTGCTTGGGAGCCGACCCTGCCCGTGCAGCCGGGCTGGGGCCACACGGTGGGCTTGTGCTAAGTGCCTTCCTGCCGAGTGCCCAGCAGCTTGAGGATTTCCAGGGCTAAGGAAGCCACAACACTGTCGGCGGACGAACTGTGAGGACAAAAGCAAAGGAGAGACGCTAAACGGCATCGCCAGGGTAAAACTGGCAGGAAACCCTGGCTCCAGGGCCATGAGGTGAGAACCCCAGCCCGCAGTCCAGGTGGGCTCAGAACTGGCCATGGCGGCCCCCCTAAGCCAGGCCTGAGGTCCTGGCTGTGGCCACCACTCAGCATCTGAGCCAGCCCTGCCAGGAGACTGCGACTGCGCCATACGGGCAAGTCAGCCGGTCAGCAACCAGTCCCCACCCGGCCCTGGGGCCCTCCCTGGGCCTGCAGGAGCTGACGTGAGTGTCCCAGACCCACTCCACACGCTGCCCCTCGCTGCCCCATGGTGCCACTTCCCGGCCCGTGGCAGCTCTGGGCTTCTTGCTCTCATTGGCGTGGATGTACAATTAAGAGCTTAAAATGGAAACTTTGTTACTGGAGCAGATTGTCTGAAACACGTTTAAACCTGTGCCTTAACAACTGTTGGTAAAGAAAAGACCGACACATAGCAGTGACCCTTGAAGTGTAAAATTAGCTTGTGGCACCCTCTTGACTGCACAGAAATAGAGCTGTTACCAAACAGACGGGTGGGGTGAGGGGGGGCTGCATAAAAGACACGGGTGGCAGTGGGGCTGCCACCGAGCGGGAGGCGGGGCCATGCATTCCTGCTCCGGGCATCAAAGGCCCTGGGGACTCGGAATGCGTTTGAACTCTGCCTCTGGCGAGGCCAGGCGAGTCTGGTGGGGCCCCGCCCACCGGAGCAGCCCCAGGGGGCTGGCACGGACCGCAGACCAGCTACCCTCAGAACCCGGGGCACTGCCGTCCACGCGTTCCTGGTTGACACAAGAAAACCCTTTCTGGTTGGGCCATGCGAACAAAGCCCAAATGAGACAACTTGGCAGTGGTGACCTCCCCACCCAGCACAGGATCTGCCCGGTGTAGACATTCGGATGCCGCAGCACCGGGTGTGAGCGCAGAAGAGGAGCTGTCTGTCAAACTCCACTCCTCCGTGGCCTTCCCCATCCCCTCCTCGGCACAAAGCTGCCTGGGGTGTCTTTGTTGCAGCGTTTCGCACAGGGCCGGGACCCTGGGCATGGAGGCCACCTGCTCCTCACACACCAGGCTAGTGGGGGCCCGGAGTCCAGCCCAGGGAGTCACTGTCCAGGCCTTACACCCAGGGCCCAGCAAGGTGACACGGGGCCCCTCCAGTGCAAGCCAGGCTCTCCTTTACCTCACCTCACGGAAGACCGCGAAGAAGAGCTTACTCCTCTGGTTTAAGCTAGAGGAAAGGGTGAGGAGGGACGGCATCCTCCTCCCCCACCCCACCCAGGATGAAACGCAAAAGGCTGGCTGGAACCGCGCCTTCTCTGCAGGCTCACCACCTTAACATGCCTCAGCCGCAAACTTTCTCTTCAAATTAATACCAAACCCAAAACACACCCGGAAGCAGATGTCGCAGAACGCTACAGCTCTGAGAAGATCAGAAATCACCAGGAAATGGCAGGCCCACTCTAGGTCCAGTGAAGGTCAGGCACCCTTGGGAGCTGGGTCCTCCCCGCCCCAGGGTGGGGAGAGCCGCCGGGGCTCAGGCCACAACTTCCAGCCACCTCCCTCAGCTCTGGGGACAGTGGCCGGAGGGAGGAGGTGTAACTGCGTTCACTGAGCCCCCGCCTGCAGCCGGCTCCGGCGCTGCCACACACACACAAGCCAATTATCCGCCACCGGCTGCCTCGAGTTGGAGACCTGCGGCGACTTTCTCTTTAGTCCCATGTAATTTTTCTTCGGTCACTTGACACTTTGGATGAGAATGGAAAAATCTGTAAGCCTCACTCCTACCACCTGCCACCACCTCGCAAGTCCTATGGGGAGGGGGTGCATGTCACTGTGGGACGAACCGCCCCCCTCCCCCACCCACCCCGGGGGCCCTCCTTCTCCCTCCCTCTCCTCAGAGCGTCAGTGTCAGGAGCGTCAGTGTCACCGTGGGGCTGGCTGAGAGGCCAGTGCCTGCCTTCACAGCGTACACCTGCTCCGGGGTGACAGGCCTGGTCTGTGGATCTCATTTCTAGGATGTTCCAGACACACTGAGTGTACAGCCGAGGACTAGGAGGCTGGCCCAACCCCACACTGCCGGCTGTCAAGTACTCTGCTGTGTGTGGTCGCAGATCTGGCAGGGAAGGCAGCCTGGGGGGCTGCAGAGCAGGCTCCTGTCAGCCCCGCCCCGCCCCCACACTCCCCCTGCTGGTGCCCTGCCCAGCCCCACCCCACCTGCTGGTGCTCCACAAGGCAGTGATAAGGACACAGCCGCTGGGGGGCTGGGGAGGGCAGGGCAAGTGTGGACAGGCCACGTGCTGCCTCTCTCATGAGGTTCACTACCCCTCCCACCTGGTCATCATCTGCTCAACCTCCTCAGATGCCTCAAGGTGAGATGTTCTTTACCCTGGCAAGACTCACACCTTCTCTCCCTTGCTGACTCCGTCCCCTCCCTCACCGCAGGGGACGCCCGTGGGAGGAGGGGCAGAGCATCCCTTCCCACACTGGGAGGGACCTCAGTGGGCAATGACAGGCTGGAAGGTGGAGGTCCCCGGTGTGGAGGAGATTGGGGGGCTAGAGAGGGGTGGAGAAAGCAACGGCTGAGAGTGACAGCAGACTCTGTCCTGCTCCCCGGGGCCCCACTCACCCGCTAGCCGGGGCCAGCTGCTCCAGAGCCTGCAGGAGGCAGCCCTCGCTCTTGAGGCTCTCCAGGTGTTGCTCATTGGAGGTGATCTGCAAGGGTGGGAGGGAGAAGGAAGTGACCAGCTTGCCCATCCCTGAGTCATACCCCGCAGGATGGGCACCTGAGTGTCAGGCCACACAGTGCTGCCTGCGCGGAGCACTGGGGGCGGGCAACCCCCTCTACCCCACCCCCCAGGGTGCTGCTGACCATAGGAATTTACTGGCCATGGGGGGTAGAGGCAAGATGCTGGTGACTCTTGGGGGGGCAGGAGGGGGTCTGTTGGGGCTGGGGATGGCCAGTACGGGGTGCCCCACGTGGTCCCTCAGGAGGCTCTGGGTCTGGGAGCCTGAACTTTCCAGTTAAAGCAAAACTACGTTGTCAAAGCTGGGACATTGTGGGGCTGGCTAGTAACTGGAAATCTGTCCTTGGGGCCCTGAGCCCACACGATCTCTTTCAAGTGGGCAGAAGGATCATGATCCCGGGTGCCTGGAGACCTGGGGGGGGGGCTGGGATAAGAGGGACTAATAACCAAACCCCAGGAAGTGCGCCCACGCTAATCACCACAGTCCTGGAGAAGGGGCAGGATATCCTTGGACATCCCTGACTCTGTGGCACCTGTTTACGGAGTCATGAACTCTCAGGACTGGAAGGGGCTCAGATGGGGATTTACCTAGCTCCAGCCCCCAGAGACCTTGTAATTCATCCTCTCCCCGCCCCATAAAACCAGCCCACGTCCTGTGAGGCGGAGCAGAGATGGCTTGAGGAATGAATCTTTGACTCTACTATTAGACTTTCTCCTCTTAAGTCATCATTCACATCCTATTTTTGCCTTTGATTGTTAGTTTAAAATTTTTATAATAAACACTAATATGGCACTTTACATTTCAGAAGGCTCTGCAGTTTCCTCTATGTTTTCTCATTTATTCTTCTCTTACCCTTGCAAGGTAAGTGTGTGGCATGTTTTATATATGAGGTAGCGGAGGCTCAGTGAAATTAAGAGGCTGCTGCAGGAGTTCACACACAGCCTGCTTCTCTCCCCGCCATGAAGCTGGAGCCAGCCTGGCCTCAACTGGCTTTGATCATAGCAACCCAAGCCGGATTATTATTTCCCCAGTTCTCCAGAAGAGGCTGAACATTTCTTAGCCAATCACTCATAATGATAGGAAGGTCAGAGGGGTAACAAACCCTCCACGTGAACTCCGAATTACACGTGAGAATTACACCTCCACTGAGATCCTCTCCCACTGCCAGTTCAACGGGCATCAGGTGTGATTTTTGCAAAGATCTGCATCTTAAAAGAGCTGCATGTAAATGTGTTCTGAAATTTACACCCAACTTGAGTTAAAAAGACTACTTTCTGAAAATGTCAGCTGTAGTTCAATTATGTCTGAAGTAGGCACAAACTTATACTGAAGGTGTGTGTGCTCCACATCAGGGTTCTTGGGTGAAGATTCCCACCTGGTTTTCCTCGGAACTGCCTCGGAGCGCCCAGCGGAGCTACCTCCAGGCTCACCGCCCCTGACCAGCCCTGCTGCAGGGTTGTGGGCAGAGGCTGTGCTCCCAGGAAAGCACCCACAAGTTGCAAAGAAATGACAAGACCACATTCCCCGACAAGGCTGGTGAGAAGGTGCAAATAGAAAAACATGGTGAGAATTACGGGATCAAAGGAAGAGACCCAAATAGTATCATGTGCAGCTGACACGGATGTAGACGTAAACAAAGCTGAAAGAATTAACTGAAAACCATGTGATTTAGCTGCTTAACTGAACTCTTAATAACATCAACTGTTGTCTTGTATATAAGGATATATTTTTAATTAGAAAAATAATATTTTGAAAGCATATCAATCAGAGGTTCCAGTTTTGGGTAAGACAATGAAAACACACGCCACCATTTCTCTCCCTTTGCATGCAACTATCAAACCTGAACAAGCCAGGGAAGGTGGCTCATGCCTGCAAATCCCAGCACTTTGGGAGACTGAGGCAGTAGGATCGCTTGAGGCCAGGAGTTTGAAACCAGCCTGGACAACACAGCAAGAACCTGTTGCTAAAAAAAAAAAAAAAAAAATTAACTGGGCATGTTGATGCGCCTGTAGTCCTAGTTACTCAGGAGGCTGAGGTAAGAGGATCAGTTGAGCCCAGGAGTTTGAGTTTATGGTGAGGTATGATTGGGCCACTGCACTCCAGCCTGGGTGACAGAGCAAGACCCCAACTCTCAACAAAAACGCCTGGACAGAGTTCACAGCACGGCTACGGAGAACACTGAGAAGTAATAGCAACAGGCAGATTGGGGGCAGACACTGAATTCAAAACGCCAGTAAAACTCATGGTGAGTTTAGTACTTCTTTCCCAGCCTGAAGTCAACAAACCCAAACTCCAGACATGATCTTTGTGGGGCAGACAGAAAACTCCAAGAGAAACCCAGCCTGAGGGAGGGGAAGGGGACTCCCCAAAGCACATAGAGAGCAGATAAAACACTCCAGGTTTTTTTTCACTCCTTTTTTTGCCCCAGGCCATTCTGCAGTGGCAGTGGCGACAAGCTCTTTTCTTTCTCTATTTTCCTAGTGTTTGGCCTGGGTGTGGCATAATTGTGGAAGTGTTACGTTTCTGGCCAGGCAGAAAATGGAAGAGCCAGGGAACCAGAAAGTACTGGGGAGATAATACATCAGGAAGAGCTTAGGAAAAGGATCCTATGAAACTGTCTGTGAACTCCTGGGCTCATCCCCAGCCTGTGCATGCCTGGAACTGATCCTAATAGCATACATACCAAAGACTCAAGGAACTGAGCTAACAGATAACTTTCTGCCCACATCCCAAACTGACCCCTGGGGGGAGGGACACACCACACAGATCCACATAGAACTGCAAAACCTTTGAAACTGATCTGACACTGACATTACAGTTCCAACCAACAGCCTGAATCTAACCAGCATAATTGCTTGCTAAAACAAAAATGTCAATTATTCTCTGTAGGGTTTCAACAAGACAGAGTCTCATAATGTAATATATAAAATGGCCAGGATAAAATTCAAACCACCATAAAAATCTCAACTCGCATGAAAAAAGACAATGGAGGACGAGAAAATGATGCAGATGTTGGAATTATCTGACAAACGCTTTAAAGTGTTATTATAAAGATGCTAAAAAAAAAAGCAATCACTCTTGAAACAAGTATTAAAATATTAATAGAATGTGTCAGTAAAAGAAAAAAATTAGAAAATATAAAGAAGAATCACATGGAAATTTTAGAACTAAAAATATAATAACCAAAATTTGTAAAAAGCTCATTGTATGGACTCAACAGGAGCATGGAGATGTTAAGAAGAAAGAGTCAGTGACTGAACATAGAGCAAAAGAAATTATCCAATCTGAGCAACGAAGAGGGAAAAAAAGATGCAAATACAAATGACTCCTCAGGGACCTGTAAGACAATAAAAGGGTTGTGCCATTAGGGTTCCAGAAAGAGAGAACAGAGAATGAATGGATGGAAAAGTATTTGAAGAAATAATAACTAAAACTATTCCAAGTATGATGAAAGAAAGAAACCTACAGATTCAGGAAGCTGAGTAGAACCCTAACAACATAAACCCAAAGAAATCCACATCCAAACACATCATTACCAAACTTGCTAAAGACGAAATCTTGAAAGCAGGAAGGAAAAAAATTATGCATTAACTATAGGGTAACAATGATTTGAATTACTGTGGATTTCTCATCAGAAACCATCAAGGCCAGAAGACAGTGGCACAACATGTTCAAAGTGCTAGAAGAAATAAATCATCAAACTAGAATTCTGTATCTAGCAAATGTCATCCAGGAATGATATCGTGATATCAAAATGTTATTCAGGAATGAAGGTGAAATAAAGACATTCTCAGATGAAGGAAAGCTAGCAGAAACAGAGCTGCTGTAAAAGAATTACTAAAGGAAGTTCTTCAAAGAGGAGGAAATAATATTAATACCAGAAGGGAACTAGGAACATCAGGAATAAAGAGCAGAGAAATGGATGTCCTCTTTCTTTAGAAGATGTTTGGTCTTAGGAAAGCAAAAAATATAATATATTCTGATGGGGTTTTCAATGTATGTAGATGTAACATACAAGATAACTGGAACATAACTGGGGGAGGGAAAAGGTAGTAGGGCTTCTTTTTTTTTTTTTTTTTTTTAAGAGTCAAGGCCTCACTCTGTTGCCCAGGTTGGAGTGTAATGGCACAATCATAGCTCACTTCAACCTCCAACTCCTGAGCTCAAGCCATCCTACTGCCTCAGCCTCCTAAGTAAGTAGGCGAACATAGGCGAACACCACTAGACTCAGCTAATTAAAAAAATTTTTTTTGTAGAGACAGGGTCTCATTATGTTGCCCAGGCTGGTCTCAAACTCCTGGTCTCAAGCGATCCTCCCACCTCATCCTCTCAAAGTGCTGGGATTACAGGTGTGAGCCACTACCCCTGGCAGTAGTATAGATTCCAATTGAAGTGGTAAAATATTAGTCACAGTAGAACATGAAAAGTATTTTATAATTTCAATAGCAGCTACTAAAAAAATTTATATAAAGGGATAAAGTAAAAAACACAATAAATAAATTAAAATTTAATACTAAAACTTTTTAATTTCTACTTTAATTTCATTATGGTCAGAGAATGTATTTGCTATGGTTTCAATTCTTTTAAATTTGTTAAGATTTGCTTTATGACATAGAATATTGTATACATTGGTGAATGTTCCTAGATTCTTTGAAAAAATGTGTATATTATTGTTGATGGATTCAGTGCTCTACAAATGTCACTAAGATCCAGTTGATGGTACTGCTCGGTTCTCCTTGCTGATGTCTTGTCCACTCATCCTATTTCTTTACTGTGAGAGGAGTTTTGAAGTCTTCAACTACAATTGTAGATTTGTCTGTTTTTCCTTTCAGTCATACCAGTTTTGGCTTTGTGTGTTTGGAATTTCTGTTGTTAGATGCATACACATTTATTGTTGTGTCTTCTTGGTTAATGAATGGACATTTAATGAAAATGTCCCTGTTTATCCCTGGTAATTTTCTTTGCTCTGAAGTCTACTTTGCCTGATATTAATATAGCTACTCTAGCTTTCTTTTGATTTACATTTGCATGTTTTATCTTTTTCCATCCTTTTATGTTTAATCAACCTACCTCATTATATTTGAATTAAGATTCTTGTAGATAGTATATAGTTGGGTCACTTTTTTAAGTCATTTAGAAAATTTCTTGCTATACTTAGTTTATTTATATTTAAAGTAATTCTTGATATTTTAGATTTAGTCATCTTTTTTGTATGATTCTGTTAGTTTCAGCTGACCAGGAAGATATATCAATTCAAAATTCATATGCCCTTAATCACAGCCTCAAAATACATAAAGCAAAAAAATAAAAATGACAAAACCAAAGTGAGAGTTAGATCCATAATCATGGCGGGACACTTTTCAATCTCTCCCTGTAGTGTGCATACCCAACCCAGAAGGGACAGAGAAGTTCTAAACAACAAAAGTAACAAACTTGACCTAATTTACATATATGGAAAAATTAATCTACAAACTGCAGAATATATATTCAAGTGAGCACGGAAATTTCCAAAGTACACTATATGCTGAGTCATAAGACAAGCTTTGACAAATTTCAAAGGCATAAATCTAATAAGACATATCAAGGTCTGCATGACAAAAACTGTAACATGCTGATGAAAGAAAAAAACTAAGTGGATATTCCAGGTTCAAGGATTAGAAGGCTCCATAGGATTAAGTGATAGGATTTCTTTCAAAATCTAAGTTTAATGACATTTCTACCAAAATCTAAGAATTTTTGTATTATAATTAATTCTAAAACTTGTATGGAAAGGCAAAGGAACCAGAATAACAACAACAATTTTGAAAAAGACAAATAAAGTCTGAGGAATCATACTACCCAGTTTTAAGATTTACTATATGGCTACAATAACTATGGCAATGTGCTACTGTGTTTCCCCAAAAATGACCTACCCATAAAATAAGCCCTAGCAGGATTCTAAGCATTTGCGCAATAGAAGCCCTACCCCGAAAATAAGACCTAGTGATGGGCGTGGCTACCCAGCTTATCTTAACAACCCATGCATTTCGTGGCAGAGTGGTAAAGAAGACGAGCAGCCCTTCTCATCTGCCCCATCGTGACAGCTACTATCCCAGAGGTGACCAGAAAGGTTCGGGCAGCCCCACCAACAAGGTTGCTCCCCCTGTCAGGTCCCGGCCATCCTGTGCGTGCTGCAAGCTGAGGCTTTGAAGGGAAAATAACTCATCCCCTGAAAAGAAACCCTACGGTGTCTTCTTGAGGAAAAATAAATATAAGACCCTGTCTTATTTTCAGAGAAACATGGTATTAGCAGAGGGATGGATGTATAGATCAATGAACAGAATAGAAAACCCAGAAACAGAACTATACAAATACTGCCAAAATTTTGACAAAGGTGCAAAGGTAGTTCAATGAGGGAAGTTTTTTGAGCAAGTGTGCTAGAACAAATGGATGTCCATATGCAAAAACATGAACCTTATATAAAACATAATTCAAAACTGATCGTGAATCTAAATGTAAAATGTAAAACTGTAAAACTTCTAGAAGAAAACACAGGAGAAAATCTATGTGACCTTGGGTTTATCAATGAGTTTTTAACACAAAAACAATCCCTGAAAGATAAAAATTGATAAATTGGACTTTATCAATGTTAAATATTTTGCTCTTTGAAAATACTAATAAGAGAATGAAAAGATAAGCTTTTCATTTGCAACTCACATATCTGATAAAGGACTTACATCCAGAACATAAAAAGAACTCTTAAAATTCAACAATAAGAAAACCAGCCCAATGTTAAAAATAGGCAGAAAATCTGAGTAGACACCTCACCAAAGAAGATACATGGGTGGCAAATGAGAAAAGATGTTCAGCATCATTTGTCACAGGGAAATGCATGCTAAAATGGCAATGTAATACCACTACATACTCATTAGAATGCCTAAAATTTATAAAGCTGACAATAACAAATGTTAGTAGGATGCAGAATAGAAAGTCTCGTTTATTGCTAGTGGGAATGTAAAATTGTACAACACTTTAGAAGACAATTTGGCAATTCCTTATAAAATTAAGTATAGTCTTACCATATGGCCTAGCTATTGCACTCTTGGGTATATGCCCAAGTGAACTGAAAACTTACATCCACATTAAAGCATGTATGCAAAACACTATTTCTGCTTTATTCATAATTGCTAAAAAGTAGAAGCAACCAAGATGTCCTTCAACAAGGAAATGGAAAAACAACAAGGCAGCCATCCATGCATCACTTGGAATGCAATCAAACCTGTATAGTCTGATGTGATTTCTAGAATGAGATACCAGTAAAAATAAATCCGGGTAACATTTGAATAAGAGTTTTAATTTGCCTTGCTAAATTATTTTGCCCTGTGACACCAAAACCATTTTTTATAATTAGCCCAGGTTGCAATATTGGGATTTCAAGTAGCTTTGAAATGTATGATCCTAGGAATGAATTGCTCCTTTCTCCCCAGTCTCCTCTTAGGGCATTGAAGGTTATACATTAAGATGGGAAACAACTTTCTTTTAGAAATATTTGAGTCCACTATATCTACCAATGTGACCTTCAATCTTCTATTTTCTCAGTACTTAAATTTTCTCAATAACCCAATTGTGGGTCTTCTCAAAAATCATCCACTTACTTCTCTTTTGTGCAACCTAAGCAGAGAATGTTGCGTGCACACTGAGACCCACAGAGAAATCTCCTCGGTATCATAAATGGGGGTGGAGTAAAGTGACCCTTGGCCACTGTGATGTTGAGTTCATGGCTAAATGACTACTGGAGAACTTCTGTGTGATGAGAGAAGACAAATAAGGGCACTGAACCGACTCATTAAGAAAATAATGCAAGTTTCTGTTTAAAAGGCAGCTAGAAAAAGGAAAAGAAAAGATATGAGAGAAGATTGGAGAAGAGTATAAATGTAATATCTGCTTCCTGTAGTAATTTTCATTATTGTAGTCAGTTAATCCCCGTAAGTCAAGACAAGCAAACTCAATTTTATTTTGCAATAATATACTACAGCAGAAGTTCCTAGACCTCTGAGTCCATGAGTGGACTTCAATATTTCAGAACATCAAGTGGCAGGCATCCATTTCCTTCAAACAAAGTCATGCCTGCCTCTCATTTCTTTGCTTTATGATAAAAACGGATCAGCTGAAGCTGGAGTGTTAGTCGTTATCTCATGCTGCTAAGGCATCTGACTGGTAGCTATATGGCTAACACCAATCAAAACAGAAACATGAATTATACTAAATACATAAAGTTCACCTGGTAGACGGGTATTGTTCAAAACATGGGGTCTTTAAGGGAAAAATCATAAGAGTTGAGGATTTGAGCTTAGAATTAGGATCAACTTGGAAAGATGATTCCTCTGCATCTATTCAAGATACATACATATACTAAAAAATCAGATAATGCACTTTGGGTAAACACATAATTTTATTCAGCCTTCTGCTATGGTCACTTTAACATGGCACTGTGTCAATCTGGCATTCATGTATCTCTTGGTTTAACCCAAACGTTGGAAGGAAATTCCAGCTGTCCTGCAGAATCATCCCTTGAATTTCCTACCAGGCTCATGGATTGTGAGGTAAGTGGCTTTCTACACAACACCCTGTGGTACTGAGTTTGGAATGGCTCTTTTCTGGATTTTTGGCTTCCCTTGATGCAAACTAGCAAGAGGAGCCATGCTCCGCCTCCTGGTAGTGGCAGAGCCCTGAAGGTGGCCAGCCTCTTCAGTGTGCAGGCAGGTTGTGACAACAGGGAAGGCCATGGCTTGCCCACAGCAAAGTGGCCATTGAGGGCCACCAATCCGAGCCTAGTGTCTTCTCCGAGCCTGGGTATACCCTTATCTGAGGCCTTAAAAAACAGTCTCAGACTTGTGGGAGGAGGGGGGAAAAGGGCATTTATTGAAACCTTAAAATCTGTACCCCCATAATATGCCGAAATTAAAAAAAAAAAAACCAAAACATGCCGATCAGAATGCACTTCTGTTTTCTATCACTGCGGCACACCATGAAGTTATTATGCTGGTAAACATGACTCACAGCATCATCCTCTTGCGGCTCGTAAACTGCTCCAGTGTGGGCTTCTGTGTTTATGGATGTTTTTTTGGTGTGGAAAGACACGCGGCTGTGACTGGGTCAGGTACGGGCAGGCCATGATACTTTATGAGTGCCCAATAATGAATGTTTGTATCTTTCGTGGTCCTGAGTGTGCGTGGCAAAGAGAAGCCACGTGAGCTCCAGCTTTCTGACCATGAGCTCCTCCCGACAGGCCCAGGCAACCCCGACAGACGAGGGAAAAACAAATCCGGAGACGAAGCTGCCACGGTGACTGCAGCCCAGGTGCTCCCCGGCGCTTGTTATTACAGACGCACACATCACACGAGGGAGGATCGTTTTAATTCTGCAGCCTTCAGATCTCATAAATACAAGTAAAAACAAGCAGGTAACTATGACAACTTTACTTCAGAGAGTTTAAATTTCAAAAATAAACCTATCCATCCAGCCCCTGTATTTTGTCCCTTTAACATATACTTTGTCTTCTATTCAGCTGGAGTTTTCATGTTACTTCAAAGCCACTGCTCCCAACTGGGTATCGAGGCACGCCACCCGCCTGCCACCTGATGCCAGGATGGAATCTGGAGGAGGACCTCTGGTCGGTGTGATGCAGCCTGGCAGCCCCTCCCGCACGCACTCTCTACCTGGCGTCCACAGTGTGCATTCTGGGTCACTCCAGAACCTTCTCAAGCTGCTGCCGGGGTCTCACCGTGTATATTCAGATTACAGCAAGGTCTCTATTATTAACACATGCTGCTCTGCATCTGGGCCCATATGCTCATCACGTCTTCCACGGGCTGCTGGGTGCAGCTGAGGTGGAATGGAGTAATTCTCATGCACAGCCTGGGCTGCCTCACCGCACCTGTGCCTTCCCTGGAGTCCATTTAGAAACTTTAGGTTCCTCAGCAAGACCAAGTGAGGCCCCTTCTGCCCAAGGTTAGGAAGCAGGGGATGCTGAAAGAGAACTGTAGGTGTCCCGAAGGATTCCTGTCATTGGATCTGCTGATCACCAAGGGCAAGGGGTACCAGCTGGGGCTCCAGGAAGAGCCGAGTCCTACAGATGAGGCAGCCCAGTCACAAAGCCCCGCTCGCCAGGATTTGGCCCAGACCTCCAAGAACGCAGGTTCTCTGCAGGGAGACAGCAATATTGCACTAAGCACCCTGAACAGTACTGGAGCATACGCAGCGCCATCTTTGTGTCCAGATGGGCCACCATGCATGGCTTCTTTCACATTCTGCAGGGAGCACAGTTTAGCTAGTTTTAACTCACTGGGAGACCCCACGTAGTACTGAGACCTGAGAACGTGGTGGCATCTGGCATATGATGATTCCTCAAGTTGAAGAAGGCTGGGACAGAAGAGGAAGAAGACGGCAGACCAGGAGTCTCCACGCTGTGGGCTCCAGAAGAATTGAGTTAAGGGAGGGGAGTCTACACAGGGCATTAGCAGATGTAGGGGGGCAAAGCCAACAAAACCTAGGTTTCAGGTAGGAACTGTTGGGATTCACCTTTATCTACAGGAACAAGTAAGTCAAAAAGCCTTTGAGTAAAAACAGCTTGGGATTTGGGTCAAGAAAAGAAATGAACATTCCTGAGCACCCTCTGTATTCAGGAATAGAGGTAAGTGCTTTCAAACATATTATCTTCATTTTGACAACCTTGGAAATCAAGTGCTACTGTATTCATTTTACAGATGAGGAAATAGAGGCAAGGAGGGCTTGTGTGATTTGTCCAAGGTCACCCAACCAGCGGGCAGTGGCACTGAGATCTGACCCCTCGCTCTTCCCAAGAGACCACTTCATCCTCCCATCTTCCGCTAAGTTCCCTGCACAGCTGTGGGCTGATGGGCTGATTAATAATAATACATGACTGACCACACAGGGTTTCACTCTAGTTCCCCTGCCTGCCCACTTGGGGACCTTGCATAAATGGTCCTCCCACTCTGCACTTTCTGTGGGCCACACCTCTTGCAAACTGCATGCCCCCCTTTGCTCCCTGCCACTGCCATTGCTCCTCCTCATTTGTAGTGGGAGCAGGGATCAGAGAGTCTCTCTCCTGGACAGAATCAGGGGTTCCTGGTCTGACCAAAGGAGTCTATGAACCCTGCGTACTGTGCAGCAAGCTGTCCCTGGAACGGAGCCCACCACACACTTGACAACCTCTCTCTGAGCCTGGCTGCCAGAGGCTTTGCACCGCTCTCCTGGCACTCACAGGCGGAGGTCTGTCCTTGCTGGTGATGCGGAGTGAATCAGCAGCTTGCTGGACAGCCACGGGGGGCCATTATCTCATGTTCTCTTCGCAGTGCCCCTGGGAGGGTGGTCCCCTAGGGTCTTACGTTAGAGACGGGGTGAGGCCGTGGTCGGTAGTGAAGCTGGGGTGGAAGCTCAGATCTGGCCGACTCTCTCCTGCATCCCACCCTGGTGCTGGCCCTCCGTGGCTTCCCACCCTGGTCACCATGTTCTCTTTGCCTCCCGTCATGAGGGTCTGTGCCTGCAGGACCACCTGACACAGCAACGGGGTCAGCATGTGGCTGGGGAAGGCAGGAACTGACACCTCCCATGTGTAGTGAGGGGGTTGACATCCTACGGTGGGGGAACCCGGCCCAGCTTCCCAGAGCCCAAGCCTCTGACGAAGTGGCGTGGCCTGCAGTGTTTAATTCAGAAGCCTCTAGAGCCAGCCCAAAGCGGGCAGCACTGCTCCTCTCCACTGATATTTCCAGATTTGGAAAGGCAGCGTGCGCAGGAGGAAGGGTGGTAAGCTGGCATTCCATTGTCGAGTGGCATGGGAGAGCAGACTTTGGAGAGAACACACCTGTGTTGAAAGGTTTTCTTCTTTCTCTTGACCTTTCTTCCCTCCTGGCGTCTGTACGCTCCTCACCCTAGCCTGACATCTCGCTCTTCTCCCTTGCCCAAACTCTCTGTATCTGTGGGCACTTGCTAAATCTAGAGGCCATGGAAATGCCATGCTGAGGATATGAATGTTTTTCTTTTTCACCCCATAAGACATGACTATTTTCTAGAAGAAAATTATCCATAGCTACCTCCTTCTTCATTTTAGGCCAGCCAATTCTCTCAGCTTTCCACAGGGCAGTAAAAAATGCCCTTATTGCTTAGAAACTGTTCATAATTACATCAGTTTCTGGCCGTTAAATCCAGTAAGTTTAAAATGTTGAATATAATATAGCTGGCTTGGGAAATCTTTTAGGCCCGATCCAACTATCTACAACAGCCAAGTCCAAAATAAGTGAGGAAAAAACAGTTTTCATTGGTAAAATTTATGGTGTGGCCATCTTATGGATATAGGAATAAACTAGAGGTTAGCCCAAAGAAAGTTCTGGCAAAATATAGGATGAGGACATACCATTTTGCCCAAGAGGACCCAAACCAAGTGCTTGGTAAGACAAGCATGAGAGAAGAGATGTCCAAGGCCTTGGCAGTAGGATGTCAACCATGAACGTAGCTGGAATCGTCTCCTCACGAGAGAAAATATTTCAAGTAGTAACCATGGTGTGATTTCAGTGAGTAGGAGAACACAGGTCATAAGAAGTGAGGAACTGTGTGAGTAGACATTATACACACTTGATCCAAACAATTCCCAGCAGGCCTTTAGGAATACTATGGGCTCATACTGAGGTGTTTATTTGACAACGGAGTCACTGATTTTGAGCTGTGAGGGGAACATGTGGGATGTGGGGCTGTAAGGTGGGAAAGGGGAAGTAGGTAGGAGAAGTGGCCTAACAGTGCCTGTCCCCAGCCCTTTCTCCGAACCTTCCACTGGATGGAGGGGAGCCAAGTAGAACGACGTCAGGTCAACAAGGCCGAACAAGCCCCACAACTTCCTTCTCTCCTCGGTTCCTCACTCTACAAAGCGGGGACACGCTGTCGGCCGCTAGACCGCTCTGTGGTGATTCAGCCACTATAAATAGGGACAATCAAGAAAATGCTCACACTATAAAGTAAAAAACATAAAAGACAATTCTGTGGTGGAGAAGACAGGGTGTACTGAACACCTACTATGTGCGGGACGCTTTAGATTCTGGGGGTGTACCCTGGGGGTGTCAAGGTAGAGCTTCCCCTGTGAGAAAAAGACAACTGAAAAGTAAATAAAGTAACTTGAGATGCCAGGAGGTATCCTGAAGAAAGTGAAGCGGGGTGGAGGGGGAGCAGTGGTGTAAATCTGGCCAGGACAGGGTCCCTGAGAGCTGACACCTGAGCTCTCAGTAGCTGAGTATCTGCAGGACTTATGCTCTAAAAAGTTGTGACAGCATCAAGCACGAAGGCCTGAGTGGGAACGAGCCGGGCAGAGATCTGGAAGCTGCAGGATCAGGGACCAGCCGGAAGCAGGGAGCCAGGCAGGAGTGGTCCAGGTGAGAGGCGACGGGGACCAGGCACCTCGCCCAGGAGTTCACGTGCCAGCACCAGAGCCCCAGCCACGCTGACCCGACGTCTCCTCCCTGGCCTCCCACCGAGGCCTCAGTGGGGAGACACCTTGGGGTAGGTGCGAGCTGGCAGGTGGCTGCTGGGGTGAGCGTGCCAAACAAGCCAAGCACCGCAGGGCCAAATGTCTACATACCCCCTTTCCGAGAAAATGGGGGAAAAGTCTGCATCCTTCATATACGGAAACAGAACCCTTGAGAAGTCTATCAGAAATAAAGCAACTCAAGCACTCTTCAGAGACGAGGAGAAACAGAGCTGACGTATGAAAATGGGCAAGGCTACTGCATATTCACCGAGTGGAGGGGAGATCGACTAATTGCCAACTGTTGGCAATCTTTTCAACAGACTTATTAGATGAGCGTTTTAATTTTTTCGTTTAGTTTTAACACATGGTGAAATTGTCACCTAAATGAATGAAGTCTTCGGCCTCCTCCTGAAACACACGTAACAACTGCGGGAAAGGTCAGCTGGGTACAGCCAGCTGTCATTTCTGCTCTTAGTCACACGCTCTCTTTGCTGCAGGGAATCCACTGAATCCACAAGTACGGAAGGGTGACCTGGGAGATGGCGCAGGGTTGGGGCCTAGTACTCGATCCCCACAGGTGCCCTTAGAGAAGCTGTCACAAAGAACTCCAAAGGTACCAAGTTGGGATTTGTAAGGTGAGACAGTGGGCCTTGGGGACTGAGGGACATGAGAGGTGGCCAGGCCTAGAGAATGGAGGGTGGGCCAACACCCCAGGATCCTCAGTCTGGGCCAGGCACTAAGTCAGGAAGGCAGGTGAGGGGCCTGTTCAGGGCTGGTGGCAGCTCCGTGGCCATAGGTAGCCACAGCCAGCAAAAGTGTGACTGTTGGGGTGGCAGCTTTGAGAATGACCTGCATGTGTCCTAGGACTCAAGACAGCCACCTCCATGAGACTCTCTGTCACCTTAAGACCCTCCCAACGTGAGTCAGAACAAGGCTGGACATAGTCGGGCAACCACTGCCAACGAGCTGGTGGAGCCGTCGGAGCCCTTCTGCTGCAGCCTTGTGCTGTCCTCCAAACTCCGCCATCTACTTCTGTGACTCTCTAATGAAACATTAGGGGCCACTGAAATTCCTCCAAATTGACAGAATTAGGAGGAAAACAAAATCGAAAGGAAAATTAAAGCACATTTGGTTTACATGATTAAAGCCGTCAGGCACCAATTAATCAAAATTTAGGTCTCATACTGCCTGCTGGACAGCTGAAAACTCTCCTGTTGGCTGCTGTTTTTGCTGAGAGACTTGATCAAATACTGACAGGCTCCATTTGGAAGCATTTTAATAATGACCATTTTCAGAAAACGAGCAGCCCCTCTGGAGAGACCTTGCCCTTCCCTCCACCAGGCAGGACCAGAGCCTGGGGACATTCTTTGAGATGCCCTTGAGAAAGTCTGGCTCCAGAAGGTGGGAAGGTACTGGTGAAGTCTCTGGGTTTTCACCTGGTTCAGAGACACGGGTCAGCGTTCCGCAGACCCCAAAGCAGCCACTGTGCACAACTGGGTGGTGACAAGGAGCTATGTGCGTGGTGGGGGTGGGGGTGGTGCTTGGAAAGCTCCCAGGCATCTGCTGACCCACACGGTCCGGGTTCCAGGGCAAATCTGATGGACCACACAGATCCCAGCAGAATCTGTAGGCAAAGGAAATGACTTCTTGGCCAAGTGTCAAACTGGCCTTGAGATAAAATTAACGGAATCAAGTCTCAGAGGCTTCCAGGGGCAACATCAAAGAGCCTGGGTACTCCTCTACAAAAGGCTATGACAGCCTGAGTTCACCAGCCTCCCCCAGCCCCTGTCCCTCACCTTGTAGAGCCCCAGCTGGGGCAGAGGCTGGTCCTGGTGGCAGAACAGGGTGTGGGGATACTGGACTCAAAAGAGGTGTGACCACCATGTGGCAATCACTCCTTCTGGGAGATTCTGAGCGCTCTAACAGGGACACAGAGCTTTGGTCCCAACTGAGTCTCTAGTGGATGAAACTGAGGTTCTAGAAAAGCCTCAGGTTGGCTGCAGACTCTGCTCACACATTTTGCAGAGCGAAGGGGGACACATGAGGAGAGGGCCTCACAGAGTCAAGGGCCCAGAGCTCTAAGACCAGGACAGATTCTCTACCAATCCAGGTGAGCCACCAGGGACAGGCAGTTGGCCACAAACAGGCTGGCCTTTATCATTGTTAATGGCTTTCTTAATGGCTTACCATTCTTAATGGCGCCGAGTATAAGCTTAGGACTCTGGGAAGCCTAGGAATATCATCCTGGAAGAAAACCTTCCAGGTGTTTTCAGATGAGTTAGAATATTGATAACTTACAAGTGCTTTATGAACCCCAGTTGAAATGCAGAAGTATTCTGAGAAGGTTTGCACTGAGCAAAGCCAGGAAGATAAGTTAGGATTGAGAAAAGGATTCCAGCAGCGGGAGAAGGGAGAACTCCTACTCTTCCTTCTAACTACCGTGCTGCTAGCCCTGCCTCCAACAGCCGCCCTTTACCTCCAGGGACCCTTAAAACCCGCTCTGCTCAGGAGGCAGCAAAGCAGCACGAATGGGGGTGGAGCTGCCTCTCCCTCTTCTAAGTAGAGAATGTCACCCTCTTGCCACCTACCCCGTGGCCAGGTGCCTGTGTGAGTAAATGTGTGTGGGGGAGAGGGGTTGAGGCTTTTTATTTTTACTTTTTGAGGCAGAGTCTCACTCTGTTGCCCTGGCTAGAGTGCCGTGGCATCAGCCTCTTTCACAGCAATCTCAAACTCCTGGGCTCAAGCAATCCTTCTGCCTCAGCCTCCCAAGTAGCTGGGACTACAGGCATGCATTACCATGCCCAGCTAATTTTTTCTATGTATTTTTAGTTGGCCAATTCATTTCTTTTTATTTTTGGTAGAGACGGGGGTCTCACTCTTGCTCAGGCTGGTTTCGAACTCCTGACCTTGAGCGATCCAACCACCTCAGCCTCCCAGAGTTCTAGGATTACAGGCATGCACCACCACGCCTGGCCGAGGCTTTTTAAAACTTATCTTAGACTCCTTTATCCTCATTTATCCTGAAATGTGAACATGGTGGATCGTGAAATAGTGGAAGCTCTAAATACCTTAACTCTGTGAATTCTGCGTGACTCTTAGGTCCTAATTTGACAACAGCCTTGGAGAAAAGTCCTTCATGTGCATTACTCCTATGACCTCAGAGCAGCATGAGTCCTGCTGCTACTTCCACATACAGATGAGGAAACCGCCATCTCACCAGGCAAAGTGACCGGCCACGGTCTTCCTGACTTAGAATCCCTGGCCTCAACCATCAAGGGACACCGAGAAAAAACAAAGGGGCCTTCAACTCAGGAGTACAAGCCGGGATGTCTACGGGACCAAGAAAGCCTGTAAAAAGGGAGTCAAGCTGTTGCTGCGTTTGACTTGGTGGCTTCGTGACACAGCTTTGCTACCAAACATCGGTGTTTCTCAGCAGGGGGTGATTTTGACCCCCAGGAGACATTTGGCAATGCCTGGAGACAGTTTTGGTTGCCACAGCTGGAGGAAAGGTGAGGTGCTACTGGCGTCTAGCGGGGAGAGGCCAGAGAGAAATGCTGCTGTCCATCCTACACTGCACGGGACAGTCCCCATGATACAGAGTTACCTGACTAAAGGTGTCTATATTGCTGAAGTTGAGAAACCCTGGGCTAGACCGTCAGATTGTGTTGCCTTCTCCTGTTACACTAGGGTGCCTTTCTTCAGAAGGTTATAGCCCCACCCAACACACACCCCTTTCTTTCCCCCTGTCCTGAGGTTGAGTCTTGGACCAGCCTTTCTTCCAACACACACCACCCTTGCTTCTGAGGGTCAGTGGCCATCACTGGCTGTCTCCCACTCCAGAGTGAACCTGTGCTTCGCGGTCCTGCCGGGCTGCCCAAGGTGGAGAGGCTCTAGCAGAAAATCCCTGGAGTCCCCACACCCTGCTAGCCCCACACGTAGCTCCAGAGAGTAAAGACTCAGCTCTCCAGGTGGAGGTTTTGCACACAGCTGCTGCGAGGCCGGCCGAGGAGCAGCTCATCAGACAGCCCGCAGAGGCCAGCCCTCGGCTGCGACCTGGACCACAGTGCTGGCGGGTTCCCCTGCCCACCCAGGAAACGCAGTGCACAGCCTGATCAACTGGCACTCACCTGCCACCAGGTAGTTCTTTTTCCCATATGACCCGCTTGAGAATTTAAAGCAAGCTTTATCACACACATCTGAAATTAGTTCCATATGAGTTTTAGAACACAGGATTCTGGGGGGGAAAAATGTATGATGAGGAGGACTTTTTTGTTTTGTATTTAGGGCCATAATCACTCACAGATATCCCCGGGAAACGAATAATTCCATCTATTTCCATTAGCTTTACGGCTAATTTCAATGCAAATCCGTGAAAGGAATAAAGGTCCCAGACTGTAGGAATCTGACATGTCACTCAACATGTCCTTTTACAGAAAATCCTATAAGCAGAGCCCTGGCTTAGATAGATAAATGAGCTCTGGGACTTGATAGTTCTGTGTAAATGCACCGTCTTCCAATGTCTGGATGAGGTGGGAGAATGCAGCATTGTCCAATGGCTCCTGTAATTGAGGGATATTACAAGGCTACAATCCATTTCACCTCACGTTAAGATGCTTTGGTTCATGGTAATGAAACATGAGTTAAGATCATAAGGATTCTGTTTTAATGAACTGCATTGTGTAAAGATTGCAAATTTATGAAAAACAGATTATTATGTAGATTATCTACATAAGAGAAGGACCTTCATAGTACTACTTCTTTTTTTTTTTTGGTAGAGATGGGGTCTTGCTATTGCCCAGGTTGGTCTTGAACTCCTGGCCTCAAGTGATCCTCCCACCTCGATCTCCCTAAGTCATAGTATTCTTTTAGGTAGTACAATCTCCATGTCTCTTACAGTTATCCAAATTATAACCATTTGGTTTTACAGTTTCCTGTAAAGTTAAATGACTTAAAGAGAAGCAGACAGTAAAGCACTTGTACGTGACTGTGGTTGGAAGGTGCCAGGGAGAACCCCTAATTCCTTGGAGGCTCGTCTCCTTTTCACCCGTACTACTTTGTGATGGCTCTACCTCTAGCTTAAAGGTGGAATGAGAAAAATACTACTTATCAGTGTGAACTGTTCCGTGTGAAAATGATAAAGCCGACTGTTTTCTCTATTAGTTGGAATATACATGCACACATTAGAATAAACACACACATACAAAACACATCACGGTAAACAGCCTAAGATAATGACAGGCAAGGTTGTTAGCTAAGACCGGAGGCCAAGAGATCACTCGGAGAAACAATGATCTGTAAAACAAAATGAAAACTATCTGCTCAAACAGGGGGCCCAGAGTCCCGAGGAGAGAGGTGGTGGCCAGGCACAGTCAGACGGGGGAGGACACAAACCCCTAACTGGGAGCACGCCTGAGAGCCGGGACTGGGCGTGCAGGCCGGCTGCTCACTTCATCCGTCATTTCCAACCCAGCCGAGGGTCTGCAACCTTGAAGCCTGCCCTGACTGGCTGGATGTCCGTGATGCCTACTCCTCTCCCCATGGGACCGGAAGAAGAACTGCTCTGCACATTTGTGGGGTTTTGTTTCAATCGAGCCAGGAAGCACAAACTAAGAAACAAAGCCCTTCCCCTTTTTTTCTCCATCCCTTTTTCAGTTTTTGTTGCTTTTCTCTGAGTACACAGAGACAGGGGAGAAATTAGCATTTAAAAGTTCAACTTTCACTGTGGGAGGCTGAGGCAGGAAGATCATTTGAGCTCAGGAGTTCGAGACCAGCCTGAGCAAGAGCAAGACCTCATCTCTACTAAAAATAGAAAGAAATTAATTGGCCCACTAAAAATATGTAGAAAAAATTAGCCGGGCATGGCGGTGCATGCCTGTAGTCCCAGCTACTCGGGAGGCTGAGGCAGGAGGATCGCTTGAGCCCAGGAGTTTGAGGTTGCTGTGAGCTAGGCTGATGTGACGGCAGAGTGAGACTCTGTCTCCAAAAAAAAAAAAAAAAAAAATTTCAACTTTCTGGATCCAAGGCAGTCCTGGAGGCAACATTCTGTTAGTAGCTGGTAATGGTGAAAGCTAACATGTATTGAGTGCTTACTGTATGCCAGGTACTGTTCCAAGCACTTAGTAATGAATTAGCTCATTTAAGCTTCTAGGAGTTAAACACTATTAATGTCCTCATTGTATATATAAGGAGAGATTGTGGCACAGAAAAATTAAGTTTCTAAGGCAATGATTAAAAACCTTAAATACAGTAATTAAAATCCAAATCCCATAACATAGCAAAGTCTGAGAATAGAGTACATTTTTTATCTTCTATTTGTTCATATTTGTATTATTAAAACAACTGGTAAAATTATTGCAATAACTTTTTTCTAAACATAACTGCCTTTCTAAATTATTTCTTGATAGATATACCATCTATGTTGTATATAGTTTTTTACCTAGTTGTTACAGGGCTTATATACACATACATGTGTGTGTGTGTGTGTGTGTGTGTGTGTGTGTGTGTGTGTTTGTATAAAATTTTTAAGTACTTTGAGCTGCTGTTTTAGGTTACATGGTTTATAAAACTGTGTTTTCTATATTTTTCTGTGTCCTCATCCTATGTCTTTCCCACGTTCTACTCTTTCTTCATATATTAATTTTTAACAGCTTTATTGAGATTTAATTAACATATAATAAACAATGCAAATAGAAGCTGTACAATTTGCTAAATTTGGACATATGTATGTAATTGTGAAACCAACACCACATCAAGATGGTGAATATATCCATCATCTCCAAAGGTTTCCCTGCGCCCTTTTGTAGTTCCTCCCTTCTTCTCCTTCTCATACCCACCCCAACTTCCAGGCTGATCTGCTTTCTGTCACTATATGCTACTTTGCATACCCTAAAAGTTTGTATAAATGGAACCATTCAGTATATACTCTTCATTGGCTTCTTCCACAAAACAGTTATTTTGAGATTCACCCATGTTGCAGCATGCATCGACATTCATTCCTTTTCCTGCTGAGTGGTATTTCACCGTATGGCTATACCACAGTTTGTTTTCTGATCACCTGCTGATTGACATTTGGGTTGTTTCTAGATTTGGGCCGGTACAAATAAGGCTACTCTGAACTCCCATAGTTCATTTGAGAGCACTGGGGCAGCATAGTTATGACCATTTCTGATGTTTTTCATTCCTTTGTGTACACCTAGATTTCAATTTGGTATCATTTTCCTTCTGCCTGAAGGGCTTCGTGTAGTGCCGGTCTGTTGGTAACGAATTCTTTCAGCTTTTGTGTATCTGAAAACTGCTTTGGTTGCCTTTAATTTTGAAAGATATTTTTTGCTGGATATGTAACAGAATCCTAGGTTGACAGTTTTTTTCCTTTCAATAAAGACGTGGCTTCACTGCCTTCTCATTTGCATTGTTTATAAGACTGTGGCATTGCCTTTTGTTCCTCTGTATGTTATGTTTCCTTTTCCTTTTTATCGCTGGTTTTGAGCAATTTGATTGTGATATGCCTTGGTGTAGCTTTCTTCATATTTCTTGAGATCAGTGTTCATTGAGCACATTGGATCGTTGAGTTTGTAGTTTTCATCACATTTAGAAAAATTTTAAGTATTATTTTGTCAAATATTTTTTCTGCTCTCCCCTGCTCCTTGCTCCTTTTCTCAGGGACTCCAATCACACACATATTATGCCATGTGAAATTATCTAAAGATTTTTTTTTTTTTTTTTTTTTTTGGAGATAGGGTCTCACTCTGTTACCAGGCTAGCGTACAGTGGTGTCATCATAGCTCACTGCAACCTCAAACTCCTGCGTTCCCAAGTAGCTGGGACTACAAGTGTGTGCCATTACACCTGGCTACTTATTTCTATTCTTCGTAGAATAGAAATAATCTCACTAGGTTGCTCAGGCAGGTCTTGAACTTCTGGCCTCAAGTGATTCTCCTGATTCGGCCTTCCAAAGTGCAGGGATTAGAGGCACCAGCCACTGTGCCTGGCCTACCTTTATTTTTTAAAATAATTCTTTCTGTGTTTCATTGTGAATACCTTCTATCACTATATACTCAAACTTGCTAATTTTCCTTCTGCAATGTCTAATCTGCTGTAAATCACATCTCCTGTATTTTTCATCTCAGACTTTATAGTTTTCATCTCTGTAAGTGCTCCTTAGGTCTTTTAAAAAATATTTTCCATATCTCTGCTAAACTTTTAAAATATACAGAATTGATTGTATTTTTCTGCTTCTTTGCATGCCTCATAAACTCTGATGCCAGACATTGCAAAATTTACCTTGGTAGGTGCTTGATATTTTTGTATTTCTAAGAATATTCTTGATCTTTATTTGGGGATGCGGTTGAATTATTAGAAACATTCTGATCCTTTGAGGTTTTACTTTTCTGATTTGCTAGGCAGGGTGGGAAGCAATGCTCAGTCTAGGGCTAATTAACCCACTATGAAGGCAACATCCTTCTGCATATTCTACCCAGGCCGCATGAACTATAAGGTTTTCCCGTTTGCCTGGTGGAAACAGGCATTATTCCTGGCCCTGTACCTGCACTGGGCACTGTGCCCTTTAATCCATTTGGATGGCTCTTGCCCTGAGCTCACACACAGGTGCTGATCAGTACTGCTGAATACTCTAGGGCAGGCGTCCTCAAACTACAGTCCGCGGGCCACATGCAGGTGTTTTTGCCCATTTGTTTTTTCACTTCAAAATAAGATATGTGCAGTGTGCATAGGAATCTGTTCATAGTCTTTTTTAAACTATAGTCCGGCCCTCCAACGGTTTGGGGGACAGTGAACTGGCCCCCTGTTTAAACAGTTTGAGGACCCCTGCTCTAGGGAAACCATCTGCAGGTCTCCAGGGTGTCTCTCCAGTACAGCGTCCTATGAACCCGACCTGCCGTGGTCTTTCTTGGACTCTCGGCTCTGTCTTCCCAACTCAGAACCCGCTGGGCCCTACCTCAGTTCCTCCTCTGCTATGGTTTGGATATGGTTTGCTTGTTCCCATCAACACGTATGCTGAAATTCAGTCCCCACTGTGGCAGGGTTGGGAGGTGAGGCCTAGTGGTCTGGGTGTCTGGGTCATGGGGCAGATCCCGCATGAATGGATTGGCGCTGTTCTTACCATAGTGAGTTCATGCTCTTGAGAGACTGGATGTGTTTTTGTGGGAATGGATTGGTTCTGAGACAGTGGGTTGTCATAAAGCCAGGACATCTCTTGAGTTCTCTTCCTTCTCTTCCCACGTGTCCACTCCCCTTTAACCTTTCCTGCCATGTTGCGATGCAGCACGAAAGCCCTTGCCAAGAAGCCAGGGGCACGCCCTTGAACTATTCAACCTGCAAACCCATGAATGCAATAAACCTCTTTTCTTTATAAATCACCCAGTCTCGGGTATTCTTTCAGAGCAATACAAAACAGACCAAGACACCCTCCTCCCTACGCTGTGGCCTGCACACTCCCAAAGCACTGAGCCAGGCCACTCATGGGACTCACCTCTTTGGTGTACCCTCTCTCAGGGGTCACTATCTTTCACTGCCAGATGTCCGGTGTCTTGAAAATCATTGTTTTGTGTATTCTTTTCTTTTTCCTTTTTGGCTACTTCAGGCAAGAGGGTAAATCTGGGTCCTGTTACTCTATCTTGACCAGAAGCAGACACCCTCGTGTATTCATTTGTAATGTTTACATGTCCAAAATTTATCTAACCATTCCTTTATTATTGGATACCTGGGTTGTTTCCAGTTTTCCATTTGTTGTACACATGCATTAGTTTGTGGTATATTTTAAGGTTTCACGGCAACACAGACAGCCACTAGTAACTGTCCACTAATAATTCTGATGTGGAAAAGCCTGAGATGTTTGTGCTCTGCACTGTCCACTAAACTGGCTCTCATCCACACATCAGTGCTATCACAGTGGTAATGTTTTCCTTCATAAAAATGTAGATTAATTAACTTTTGAAAGAGGCCCAGGGACTGACTCATGGATTTAAAGATGAGTGGCAACCACAGAATCTTAAAATTAATTATTCATAAGAATATTCTGGAAAAGATATAGTCAAATTATTGTAGGTCTTGGCCTAGAATACATGGGCATAACTACACTGAACCAGAGTACAATTTTGGTGGGCTTGATTCACTGGTTCACTTAGATTTCTGATACCCCAAACACCAATTACAGTTGATTAGATCATGTGGAGCTGTGTTCCAATTTTATATTGCTCCAATGCCATTGCTCCATTGGCATTTCTCTGAGTCTTGTGCCTCATGGACTCGTGTGCTTAGGACTTCTATTTATGGGGTAGAAGATAAAGGGTTATGAGAAAAGATGCCTCCAGCACCGTTACCCAACTCTAATAACCCTGGTTATTCAGTGCTCTGTCCACTAATAATTCTGTGTGGCAATGCCTGAAACATCTGTGACCTGCACTGCCCACCAAACTGGCTCAGAGGCTCATGTTCCAAGGGGGCTAAGGTAGAATGAACTAGGTTGTCCCACAACCGTCATGGGAAAGACAAAGGCAATCTTGCACGGCCCGGGGTGCTTGGCAAATGCCCTAGAAGAAGTAGATTATCTGTTACTGCCCATAAAGAGTGTTAGGACAGTGACAAAGCAGAGTTACTGATGTGTAATTTGCTACTTGGGCCCTGGCGATCATCTAGGGCAGTGATCCATGGTCACAGGGACCGAGAAGTTCTTGTCGCATTCTGCCAACTTAGAAACAATTTGCCGGTTGCAAAGACCAATTTTCTAGCACTTTGTTAGGGGCAACAAGAAAGCACTGGTAGAGGTTTTGCTTTTGAAAGTATTTGTCTTATTTGACCTGGTATTTAGGCGATTTTGAGGCAAACCATTAAGTATATAGAAACAAAACATTAGATCAAAAGATCAAACTTAAAAAGAATGCCTACAAGATCAAAGCTGCTGTTCATCCTCACTTGCTGCAGGAGTGTCTAGCAGAGAGAGAGAGAGAGAGAGAGAACATTTCTTTTGAGAAATGCCCTTTTCAAAGGAAGATTAGAATCTGGCTTTAGGAGAATGGCCAAAGGGTGGGGAGATAAGGGGTGGGGAAAATTCAGTAATGGCATTCAGAGCAAACTTCCCAGCGACTAGTCCTGACAAGCTGGAGTATCCGTCAGATGTCTGAATGCTCCAAAGTGAACAGCCCAGCTGCTGGTGAACTTGCTCAGAATCCTTCCTAGCATTTGCAGGGCCCAAGGCGACACCACTTGCTCAAGAAATGTGGCACACTCTGCCATCCCCTTCGAGACGGACCCAGCTGCTGCTGCCATCAGGCCCCCATGCAGAGCAGGTGGTTATAAGCTGTCCCCACTGGGCATGGGCTTTGCCTATGACTGTATTAAAGAAGGGACATCAGCACAGAATGGGACATCGGTGCAGAAAGGATCAACAATCAAGCCCTTTCCTAACTCCTGATTTCTAGGATTCCACAATGACGGAATGTGTAACAGATGGGACTACTGCTGATCTGACCCACAGGGGCAGGACTTGGCATCTCAGAAGGGAAAATGAGCTAGAGAAGGTATGTCTATGTGTCTGTGAAGACCAGACTCTGCCACGATGGCTGACCTCAACTGTGTAGGTTCGAATCCGCTGACTAGGGAAATTCTTTCTTTCTCCTAAGTTGCCTGAGGGCAGTAAATCTGGAACAGGCTTGGTACCTTAATCCAACCCCAATTTAACAAAAGGCTTCTTTCTTCATAGCTCTGAGGAATCCCTATATTCTGGTTACCAGCACCTTGAAGCCTTGCTCCAAGGCAAACCCTTCAGAACTCATCTGTGTTCTCAATTTGTCCCTTACTTCCTAGAACCATTCAGGTCACAGGTCCAGCCCTTGCCCCCTTCACCTGGTCAGAGGATAACAATAGGTGGTAGAATAAGAATAAAAGCTCGAGACAGACTGACCAAACTCAAACGTCAGAGCTGAACAGCTCTGTCTCTCTTACCAAAGCTCATGACAGCAATCTGACTATATAAAATCAAACTCTGCATGGAAACAAGTAATAGTAACAGAATCAAAAAGTAAACATTAAACTGGGAAAACAGCTGTACCATATATTACAAAGGGCTTGTTTGATTAGCAAAAAGCTCTTGCAATTCAATAAGTATAAGGTCAACTCAAAGAAACTGGGCAAAACATCCAAAAAGCCAGTTCATGTGAAAGTAAGTTCACGTGGGCTTTTAGGTAGGAAATTGTCCTTAATCTCACTCATAAGAAGTAAAACACAAATTAAAACCACAGCAAGATACCATTTCCACCTATCTGGTTGGCAAAGATAAAACAACTGGGGGGAGGGGGAGAGAAAACAAGGTGCAGCATGCAGACAGCTGCAGCCTTGTCAAGGGGGAGGAGAATAAAAGCCAACACTTCCTGCATGTGCATGAAACACCTCCGGGGTGATACACACACAAAAATAATCATGAAGGCTGCCTCCAGGGAGGAGAATTTGGTAGCTAGAAAGCAGGATTGGATGGGAGACCATTCGTTTTATATTCTTTTTAATCCATTCAAATTTGAAGCAGAGATTGCCTTAAAGCTTTCATCAATATTTAAGGAAAGAATATCTTTTCTGGAACCTCATTTTGATGGACATGCTGATAAGGCCAGGCTGAATGAGGGGCTCTTTGTATCTTCAGAGATCGATATATAACAATTTCCTTTAAGATAATTACAGCGCATTAGGGTTTGTGAAGGTCTCTTATACATTCATCTTCTTGAATCCTTGTAATAACACTCTGAGATAGGCATTATTTTGATCTCTGTTTTTCAGAGGCGGGGAGTGGGGCTCAGAGAGACAGAGTGGGAAGTTCCAGAGCCTGGATTTGGCACTAAGTTAATCTGGTTGTTGCATGAGGGTGCATTGTTAGATCTGCCTGGCCCAGGACTCAGAGGCTGTGAGCCCGCTGTAAGCCATGAGGGAAAGCATATGAGGGAGCGGAAGCAGCTAGAAGGCTGGGGGTGGAGGGGACAACCAGCAGAGGGTCCCTGTGGGTACAGCCCCAAGGCCTGTCCAGGGACAACCAACCCTTCAGGAGGAAGAGGCAGGGCACACGTAAAGGTAGGGAGAAAAGCTTTGCCAGGGTCTGGGCAACACCCAAGGTTGCTGCCATGGCCAGGGCTAAGGAAAAAGGGAGATTGGGGCCAAGTGAAGACAGATGGCCACTGGCTTACAATCAGTAGTGGCACAGAAATAGAGGTTTGTGGCATGGCTTCCAGCCAAAATAATAGAGTATATTCCTTCTAGTCCTTGCCACACGCAGGGCCTCCTCTCTCCGTGCACCACCTCTTCCTGCCTCTTGCTGTCAATCCCATCGCAAGACCTTCAACCTACAAGTGACAGTTGTCCGGAAGGCAGAGGCCAAACCACCCTCCAAGGGGTGTCTGCCCTCTTCACTCGACTGCACTTCCCAGGGGCCACAAGGCTACCAGGTCTAGACGTCAGACCATGCCTTTACATGTACTGCTCATGCAAACCGCTCGGATGGCAGAGAGGGCCAGCACGCAGAAGGCCACGGAAGTTCTCTGCCGGCATTGTCGGCACATCAACGAGCCTGGTGGTACCTTGGAGCTTACGGCAGAAACGGGTAAAAATTGTGAGAGAAAATGGCAAGGTCAGGGTGGGGACGGAATTGGGGGTAATTAAAAAGGTGATGCAAGAGCAGAGATGCGGGAAGTTCCTGAGCAGGCAGGCAGGTGCGTTCATGATAGCTAAATAAGCAAAGGAGTTGAAGACTTTTCTTCTAACAAGGAGGAAGAAGGAAACTGTTTCAGGTTAACGTGGTGGAAGGAAGGCAAATAGGACTGAGTGGTGGAGAAGGGGGATATAATTCCCTGCTGGCTCAAGAACTGAAAGGATGTGAAGAGAAAAAACAATGCAGCTTCCTCTGTTTTCTGCCCCCGGGACATGGATGCGCCAGTGAATGGAATATGCTGCTTATCTTCACACTGATTTTTCTAAATCCAAAATTCAGAAACAAAGTAAGACCAAACAGGGGCCCCATGGGGTGAAATCTGGTTGCCTAACTTTGCTCTGCAAAGGACAGAACACAGTTTTGACTGACGGTGGGCACATTCTAGATTCTTTCACCCCTGAGACATTCAATCTGTTGAGCACTCCCAGATACAGCGCTGCCTCTCAGTTAGAGAGCTGGGTCTGCAGAAGCTGAGTTTTTTCTCTAAACCAAATACTCACAGTAAGAACACCCTTTTAGGATGATATTAACATTTGCCAGAGTCTAAATATACAAACTAGAGTCATCCTGGAAAGTTGCACCGAGGACGAAGTCAGGTTTTGCTCACAGACGTTTAGCCCAATGAACCTTGTTATCTGCCAGAGAGAGTTACACAGGGGGGCATCTGAGGACAGGGCATGCATGGCCTGTTTTCTTAAACTAGGCTGAAACTTCTTTTGGGTCTTGATCCCATGGGCCTGTGTAGATATAATCTGATTGGCTTACATGTCTTTCCAGTTACTTCCAGGCTGCCTGAATCTGAGGTGGGTGTGAAAAGAGCTGAAAAGAACAGTGATTTCTTTGATGAGGATGAAATTATACAAAATGCGGTTTGAGTCTAGTTATTATCCTCTGTATATAGTTTTGTGGGAAGACTAAGCTTAAAATCATTTCACGACACAGAAAATAATATGAGATACAACAGGTAGTAGACATAAGACATTTCTCTTTTTCCCTTCCTTACAGAACTCTTCCCCCACATGGCTCGCCCCAGGAAAGGCGAGCTGCCTCTCCGCTCCCCCCCCACCCCCCCACCCCGTAATCCTGGTAAACACGATTTTCAGTGAAGGCTCTGAGATCTGGGCAGGTGTTGGAGAACCTGTGGGGGTCATGTGTGGGTAAGAGTAAGAAGGGCGGACTTGCTGAAAACATCCTGCTGCAGGCCAAGAAAGCAGCTCAGGAGGGAAATTCGAGAAAGAGAAGCAAGGCAGGACCTTGGAACCTCCTGTACCTCTGGATGCTTCTATGAGATGCAATTCATTTGCTCACTGTTTAAACCAAGTTGACTCGGAGTTTTTGTTATTTGCTGAAAATGTAATTAATAAATAATACATCACCCAAGAATACTTTGAGGAACCTCAACTGTCATAAGCCCCCAACGTGTGAGCACTCTGTGCTCAGGAGAAAGACCTGTCAAACCCACTCAGGGACTGGCCCAGTGGCTGCGTGTATTCAGGGATGAAGCCATCCCTGCAGTGACTGTTTGAATGGCCACGGTTTCCAACCTAGTCTTGAAACATCAAGGTCAAAGGTGGTGAACCTTTTAGCCCCACTTTGCTCCAGCTCCTAATAGAGCAGGCACCCCTAGCAGGGCGCCCATCTGACTGTTGGGGTCCATGGCATGGGGCACACCGTGGCTGCGCAGGGCTCCACAACAGAGCTCTGCGGGGGAGCAGCAGAAGCAGCTGGCAGCTCCCAGGCTTTCTGCCTTTCTTCTAGATTCTTCTATTAGCGGCATCTCTCGTACATTTTTAAATTTTTAGTTAACCTATTTGAATTGTTTTGTTTTGTCGTTGCTGTTGTTATGGCAATTATAAACCACACACTTAAAATGTTCCTAATTTTGGAATAACACACCGTCAACTCAGTGGACTGAACATTTTTAAATTACAGCTATTACTTCCTGAGTTTACTGTTTCAGGTATTGGCAGGACGAGACACAGTGCAATAAAATGCCTGGAATAAATGATTAAATCCCCAAGGGCGACTCTGTCTACTCTGAATTCTCCATTAGGTTTTATAATCACCTGGACCCAACACCTACTGAAAATAATCACAAGCACTGTCATAAAATTCCCTCAGAAATTTAGCATTGTTGAAAATATCCACAAAACACAAGGTGAGTTGAATGCAATTTGGGTGCCCGAACACAAACATTTCATGTTGACAGAAATAGAGGTGCCAAAATAGAGGTGACCTTTCAAGCAATAAAAACCTGGGCAGTATCCTAGAGCATCCCACGGAAACTCGGGTTGAAGGTGGCCACAGAGTCCTGGGTAGACAGAGCAGAAGGCATCTTGGGGCATATTCATCCACCCTGTCCTCATTGTATGGAGGGAACCTAGAGCTCAGGACTGGAGGTGGGAAGCCCAAGGAAGGGAGAGAGTCTGTCTAACACCAGAGACAGCATCCTAACCCTGCATCTTCTTTCTAGATTAACCTTATTTTGGAGTAAGACCTGGTAAGGTCTCTGCCATGTGATATTATAGGGATGACAATGACAATGATGGTGACAGCTAAGTTTGTTGAAGATTTACTATGTAACGGGCACTTTTTGTGTATTAACTCAATCTATAATCATGCAAACCAGGAGATGCTGAATTTACTCTTATTACCTCCATTTAACAGATGAGGAACTTGAGACAGAGGTTAAGTAACTTGCAACAACTAGAAAGCAAAGGAGCTCGGATATGAGCCTTCAGCATCTGGCTTCAAAGCCTCTGCTCTCACTCTTTGGGATCTACTGCTTCCCTCCCAGGCTTCTGTCATGTTCAACTGGCTTCCACTCCTCAGAGAGCCTTTTCTGGCTTTATGCTGGTATTGGTGCTAGTGGGCTTGCACTGGGAAGGGTTCAGGGAGTCCCAAGTAACCAAACTGAATTCTATCGCTGAGGCGACATTATAAGGCACGTCCCAGGTGCTAACCAGAATTGTTCAGACTCCTCTAGGGCATGCGCTGTCTGTGGGAAAGGGCTGGGGTACATGCACACTGAGTATTACCTCTTGATACTCAGGACCATTCCCACCCTTCCACACTCCTGCCTGTATGCAGGAACCCTGGAAACTACAATTCCCAGACTCCTCTGCCAGCAGGCTCCAGATTAGATTTTGCTAGTGAGGTCAATCACATGATACTTGGAAGACAGGCAAAGAGAAGCTGTTTTTCACTGGGGACAATGTAGGCAGTTGCCTGGGAATTAGCAGATGGGTGATGTGAGGTTTGCTAGTGGCTTCTAGGGCTCCTTCTGAGAATTCAGTGGCACAGGCAGCTGAGAATATTTTGGGGTGGTTTGCTGTGATCCCTGCAAGTCCTTACTCCTTGAACACTTGCAGAAGCTCCTGATTTTTACTTCCTTCATCCTTTCAATTTTGTGTATTCAATCTCCTCTTGACTGGAATGCTTAGAATGCCTCCGTTTTCTTCACTAGCCACTGCCTGATATAAAATGTGTACAAGATTACAGTGTTTCTTGTAATAGAGAAAAAAAAAAAAAGAAGAAAAAAAAGAAGGAAGGAAGGGAGTGGGGAAAAAGAAAAGGGAAAAAAAAATGAAAGGCAAAGAAAAGAAAAAGCAAAAAACAAACAGCCTAATGCCCCTCAGGAGAGGAAATAGATAAGCAATCTATGTTATAATCATGTAATAGGACACTATTCAGCAGTTAAAATAAAGGAACTAATCTCTATGAATAAATATTGCTAAGTGGCATGAGGGGGCTTTTGGGGTGCTACAATGCTCTGGCAAGCCAGGTGCTGGTTGCACAGGTGTATTTAGTTTATGAACATCCATCATGCTGTCATTTGTGATTTTCTGTAGGTATGTTATTCATCAAAAAGTTTACAAATAAATAATAATAACAGCAGCAGCTACTACTAAGTGGAAAGTGGTAATTGTAAGTCATTTATAAAGACAAATCTTTTAACTCACAACAAAATTTTGAGATAGGTATTGTTTCTCCCACTTAATAAGTAGAGGTTCAGAAGGATCAAATGACTTGCCAACAATTCCCTGGACTTTCATCCAAGGATTCTAACCAGTGGTCTCTCTGTTGCCCTCTCCGTGGGCCCCTCCCCAAGTCTCTGACCTGAAGCTGGGTGAGCTTTCTGTTAACACAGTGGATAGTCACACTCTCATCATAAAACAGGAGATGCAGAAGGCCTTCTAGAGTAATAACTGCCCTACCTGTCCCCTCCCAGCACACAGCCCAAAGATGGTGACAACCAGTGCATCAGGCACCATCAAGAAAACCCAAGCATATACTGAAAGATGAACTGAGAACCAGAAGGCACAACATTTGGGAAGGTTTTTTTTTTTTTTATCCTAAGAGAAAAAATTTTAAAAACTCTAACTGAGGGAACGGTTCTTTTCCATTTTATATCAGGAAAGATTGCAAGAATTAAAAAATGCTTCTTTGAGGCATGCACATTAAGTCAAAATGGAGAAGAAACAATGCATAATCAGTCAATAGTAATAGAACTAACACAAAATTAAATTGTAATGGAGATTATAGTCGTGGAGTTTTCCCCTTAAATTCCAGGAATAGCAACAAGATCCTGTAACCATACAACCCAGGGAGTCAAACTGGCTGAGAGAATTGGGGAAAGGCCAGAGGAATAACATATGAATCATTTTTTTTTATAATTTACACAAAAAGACTAGATAAAACTCTCTTACATTGTAATATAGCTGTGCGAATAAAATCTATTTACAATGAAGTATCAATATTGTGAATTTCAAGTAAAAGAATATTTTGACCTTATGATTTTAATGACAGCAATTATCTTTGGGAACATATGAAATGTAAAGAAAAAGAATGGATATTGAATATATTTGGTTTGCAGTGGGAAGATACAAAGAGTGAATCAAGGTGATATTTGAATTACAAGAAGCCCCATGAATAGGACTGATAACATAAAGAATATGAATATGGCCGGGCGCTGTGGCTCACGCCTGTAATCCTAGCTCTTGGGAGGCCGAGGCGGGCGGATTGCTCAAGGTCAGGAGTTCAAAACCAGCCTGAGCAAGAGTGAGACCCCGTCTCTACTATAAATACAAAGAAATTAATGGGCCAACTGATATATATATAAAAAATTAGCCGGGCATGGTGGCGCATGCCTGTAGTCCCAGCTACCCGGGAGGCTGAGGCAGAAGGATCACTCGAGCCCAGGAGTTTGAGGTTGCTGTGAGCTAGGCTGACGCCACGGCACTCACTCTAGCCTGGGCAACAAAGTGAGACTCTGTCTCAAAAAAAAAAAAAAAAAAAAAAAAAAAAAAAAAATATTTAAGAATATGAATAAAGTTAAAATTAATAGAAATAAGGCATAACCCTTTAGGTGACTAAGCTAGGAAACAACCTGAAGAGTCACAGGAAAACGGTGATTGGATTATTAGAAGAAATGAAAATATGCAAACATAGACACACACAAATAAAAGGTCAGAAACAAAGCTGGCAGTATTCCACGCGAGGTCAAGGCAACACAAAAATGGGATTGAGATCAGGGGTGGCAAAAAGAGAACAGTATTACGGCAGTTGAATGTCAGTCCTCCATTCACTTGGTCACCATCTCTTCTGAGCAAAGCCCAGTGCTGGGGCAGTCAGAGACCCTGAGATAAATACAATGCAACCCCACTCTCAAAGACTCACCATCAAATGGAGAACTAAATTCCCAAACAACATGTTACCGGCTATAACACCACAGAGGAATCTCTGAAGGCCATCTAGGGTTTGGAGCCTAGGCTTTGTAGTCAGCCACCCTGGTTCCAATCCTATCCCACTGTTTTCTAGCAATATATCCCCGGCAACATGTTAACTCTCTTTGCCTTGTTTTCTCAATGGTAAAATAGGGGATTGATAAAAGTAGCTCAAGGGTTTCTGTGAGGAGTAAATGAGTTAAAAAGCATGCCTGGGTACAATGTCTGGCATATAGTAACTTGTTATCTATTCTTAGTATCATTATCATATAAAGTGCTATGGAGCCCTGTAGAAGTACTAGTTTTATCTGTAGTACATAGGGAGGGCTTCATGGCAGAGGTGACATTTCACCTGGATCTTAGAGGCGATTTGAAAGAGGCAATTTGAAAGGTGGAAAGGAAGCAAAATGACTCCTAGTAAAGAGAACAGGGTGAACCAACACATGGAAGGGGTGGAAAAGTGTTGCGAATTCAGGGCCTAGCCCAGGGGGTTGATGTCACTGGTGGAATTTGCAATGGAGGATGCTAAGAGATAAGAGTGGAGAGATGCTATGGTCTGAATGTATCTCCCTCAAATTCATGTGCTGGAAACTTAATCCCCAATGCAACAGTGTTGGTAGGTAGGGCCTAATGAGAGGTGTTGAAGTCATACAGGCTCTGTCTTCATGAATACATTAATGCTGGTATAAAAAGGGCTTGCAGCAGTGGGTTTACTTGTGCTCTTCTGCTATTCTGCCATGTGAGGCACAGCATTCCTCCCCTCTGGAGGATGCAGCATTCAAGGCGCCATCTTGGTAGCAGAGACTAGACCCTCACCTGACAATAAACCTACTGGTGTCTTGATCTTGGACTTCACAGCCTCCAGAACTGTAAGAAATAAATGTCTATTCTTTACAAATTACCCAGTGGGTGGTATATTCTGTTATAGCAGCACAAATGAACTAAGAAAGCAGAACATTTGGGAGCAGCAGTGATAGGCTTTGTGTTCCAAGCTAAGGAATTTGCACCTTATTCTGTTGGTAGGAGAGGATTATGAGAGTTTTTATGAAAAAGGAAATGATCAGATATGTTTTATAAAGATAATGTGATTTCAGGTCAATATGGCCAGCAGAAGTGATATGAAAAGTCCCCCTTTTGTTCAAGCACACTGATGTTCTAGGTAGCATAGAACCAAAATGTAAAGGAAACATGTCAGGAACAAGGCAAAGATGTCCCCTCTTACCACTCCTTTCTAATACTGTACTGGAAGTTTTAGCTAATGTAATAATAGGAAAAGGATATAAAAGGTGTTGAGAAATAAGACATAAAGCTATCTTTGTTCACAGGGGCATGACTGTCTATATAAGAAATTCAAAAGACTCTCCTGGAATTAACAAGTGATACAGTAAGACTGCAAGATACAATGTTAAAATATAAAAGTCAATCACTTTCCTACATAACAGCAATAAACAGTGGATTTTTTTTTTTTTTTTTTTTTTTTTTTGAGACAGAGTCTCACTGTTGTTCAGGCTAGAGGGCAGTGGCATCATCATAGCTCACTACAACCTCAAACTCCTGGGCTCCAACAATCTTCCTGTTTCAGCCTCCCAACTAGCTGGAACTAGAGGTATACACCAGCAAGTCCGGCTAATTTTTAAATATTTTGTAGAGATAGAGTCTTGCTCTGTTGCTCAGGCTGGTCTCAAATTCCTGGGCTCAAGCAACTCTCCCACGTTGGCCTCCCAAAGTGCTAGGATTATAGGTGTGAGCCACCATACCTAGCCTGGAATGTAAAATTAAAAACGTGATACCATTTACATTAGCACCTAAAAAAACACTTAGGTTTAAAGCTAACAAAATATGCACAAGATCTATATGACGAAAACTACAAAAATGTAATAAATGAAATAAAAAAACCTAATGTTTTTTATTCCATGTTCATGGATAGGAAGACTCAATATTATAAAGATGCCAGTTCTTCCCAACTCAATCTGTAGACTCAATGCAATCCCAATCAAAATCCTAGGAGATTACTTTGTGGATGCTGACAAACTGATTCTAAAGTTTATATGGAGAGGCAAAAGACACAGAATAGCTAACACAATATTGATAGAGAAGAACAAAGTTGGAGAACTGACACTATCCAACTTCAAGACTTACTATAAAGCTTCAGTAATTGAGACAGTTTGGTACTGGTGAAAGAAGAGACAATAGATCAATGGAACAAACTGGTGAAAGAAGAGACAATAGATCAATGGAACAAACTGGTGAAAGAAGAGACAATAGATCAATGGAACAAACTGGTGAAAGAAGAGACAATAGATCAATGGAACAAAGTAGAGAGCAGACTCACATAAATACAGACTCACATAAATAGACTCACATAAATACAGTCAATTGATCTTTGACAAAGGAGCAAAGGCAAAACAATGGAGCAAAGACAGACTTTTCAACAAATAGTGCTGGAATAATAGACAAAGACCTTTCGCCCTTCATAAATATTAATTCAAAATGGATCACAAACCTAAGTATAAAATGCAAAACTATTAAACTCCTAGAAAATAACATAGGAGAAAATCTAGATGACCTTGGGAATGACTTTTTAGATACAACACCAAAGGCATGATTCATGAAAGAAATAATTGATAATCTGAATTTCATTAAAATTTAAAACTTTTGCCACAGAGTGGGAGAAAATACTTGCAAAAGACACATCTGATAAAGGCCTGTTATCCAAAATATGCAAAGAGCTCTCAAAGCTGAACAATAAGAAAATAAACAACTTATTAAAAATCAGCCAGGCGTGGTGGCTCACGCCTGTAATCCTAGCACTTTGGGAGGCCGAGGCGGGCGGATTGCTCAAGGTCAGGAGTTCGAAACCAGCCTGAGCGAGACCCCGTCTCTACCAAAAATAGAAATAAATTAATTGACCAACTAAAAATATATATACAAAAAATTAGCCGGGCATGGTAGCGCATGCCTGTAGTCCCAGCTACTCGGGAGGCTGAGGCAGTAGGATCGCTGAGCCCCGGAGATTGAGGTTGCTGTGAGCCAGGCTAATGCCACGGCACTCACTCTAGCCTGGGCAACAAAGTGAGACTCTGTCTCAAAAAAAAAAAAAAAAATGAGTGAAAGACTTTAGCAAACACCTCACCAAAGTAGATATATAGATGTCAGATAAGCACATGAAAAGGTGTTCCACATCATATAGGATCAGAAAATGCAAATTAAAACAATGAGATACCACTATATACCTTTCAGAATGGCCAAAATCTGGAACACTGACAATACCAAATGCTGGTATTGTCAGTGTTCCAGCTGTAGAGAAAGGATGTAGAGCAATAGGAACTCTCATTCATTGTTCGTGGGAGTGTAAAATGGTATAGCCACTTTAAAAGACATTTTAGCAGTTTCTTGCAAAACTAAGAGGTTTTGTAAGGTAAACTATTATTACTTTACTATCTAGCAACCATGCTCTTTGGAATTCACTCAAAGCAGTTGAAAATGTATGTCCACATAAAAACCTGCCCACAGCTATTTATAGCAGCTTTACTCATAATTGTCAAAATTCGGAAGTGAACAAGGTGTCCTTTAGTAGATAAATGGATAAATAAGCTGTGATACATCCAGACAATGGAATATTATTTAGCATTAAAAAATAAGAGTTATCAAACCATGAAAAGACATGCAGGAACCTTAAATGTGTATGATAAAGGAAAGAAGCCAATCCGAAAAAGGCCACATGCTCTACAATTCCAACTATATGACATTTTGGAAAAGGCAAGACTATGGAGACCAGTAAAACGATCAGCAGTTGCCAGGGGTTGGGGGGTGGGGAAGAGATGAACAAGTGGAGCACAGAGGATTTTTAGGGCAGTGAAACTACTCTGCATGGTACTATAACGATGGATACACATCACTATACATTTGTTCAAGCCCATGGAATGTACAACACCAAGAGTGAACCCTATATGTAAACTGCGGACTCCGTGATATATCAATGTAGGTTCATCAGTTGTGACAAATGCACTGTCTAGTGGGGAATTTGATAGCAGGGGAGGCTGTGTGTGTGTAGGGGTATAAACATACTGAGAAATCTCTGTAATTTCATCTTAATTTTGCTATGAACATAAAACTGCAGCACAAAAAATTAAGTCTCTAACAAAGGGGGAAAAAAAGGAAACATATAACTCAGTCTCAAAGAAAGGCACCCCTCCTGGAGGGTAATAAGGAGCAGGTTTGGAAGCTAAAACCCGCTGGGGACCTTGGCCTTGGCGTTCACCACTGGGGCGGCAGGTGTGAAAGGCCACAGGCCCCAGAGTTGAGCTGACACTCTGAGTCAGGGAGGTCTGTCCTGCCTGTGGAACAGGCATGAAAGATCTGCCCACCAGCTGGGGGCTCTGCAGGAGGCTGCCATCTCTCGGTGCCATGGGTGGACAAAGAGTTATTCCTAAGACATCAGAGGCCTTGGTGGGGGGTGACATCTATGCTGAGGCCTAAAGGAGAAAGGGAGGCAGTCACCCTGGAGGCAGAACAAGTGAGCAGAGAAAGAATTCTAGGCAGAAGGGCTCTGAGATAAGAAAGGGCCCGAGGAAGCAGCTAAGGTCCTCAAGGCTGGCCGTGTGAGTGAGGCAAGAGGAGGCAGGGGCCAGAGTGCCCAGGGCCTTAAGAGGAGGACACGTCCAGACTAAGAACAAGCAGAATGGGGCCACCGAAGGGAGGAAGAAACAAGTGAACACAGAAGGAATCGGGGGTGGGAGGGAGGGAGGAGAATTATTATACTTTGAGGAAATGGAAGTCAAACACAGTGGGATTAGTAAGGTCTAACCCCACACATTTGTATGCAAGGCCCATCACACTTTCCCCTTCTGCAAACGGAGGCTGAGGCAGTCAAAGAGGCTGTGTGCTGGCGCTGCCATGTACCAGTCCCCTGCTGGAAATGTGCTCTCTCCTTGCCTCACTGGAGCCCACCCATCCTTTAGGGGCCCAATATCTCCAGACATTTCTCTCCCTCCTGCCACCTCCATGAGCGCCTGCGATGTATACATCAGCATCGTGGAGGTCGGCACCTATTTGCTGTTTAATTTTCCGGTATATGTTCTTTGTGACCCTGGGCTCCTCCTGAAACCCTAAGTCCCTGCCTCTCTGCAATCACTGTGAGGGGCAGTCGTTAGCTTCTTCCTGCTACAAATATGTTGAAAGTGGAGTCAGCTTTTTGATTCTGAGACCGATGCCATACTACATGAGGGGCCCATGAAGAGGTCCAGCATGCTGCACCAGCAAAGCAAGAGACGAGCAGATGCTGGTGTTGAACCCACATACAGGGACTGGCAAAAACCTTTCTTCCTTGACACAGGTCTAACGCACGGGGTCTCAGCCCCTGCTACCCAGCAGAATCTCCTACACCACTCTGAAATACAGATTTCCAGGTCCCTCTAGACTCAGCAAGTCAGAATCCTTGGGAGTTAAAGGCCAAAATCTTTTCAAAGTTTCACAGGAATGAAGCCACTGGAATCAACTTAAGTCAAAGAAAAATTCATACAATTAGCTGGCTTGTTTTCTCCAACACTGGATGTGCTTTCTGATGAACCACTACCGGTTTCAAAAGCCAACTGCTTTGCCAGACACAAACTCTCTCCCCATATGAGGCTGAAGATGGTGAGGCTGTCAGAAGTTTTGTATGGGCTAAGGCATTATCACATTGCGGAAGAGCATAAACATCAGCTCACTGTATCCAAAGTCATGAAGAAAATGAATGACGCTCTCCCGGCAATGTTGCACATTTTTAGCACCTACAGGTCAAAGGCCTAACACAAATCAATAAGTCCTCCGTGAACAGCTAACCAGGCAGCACTTTGCCTTATAGGTTTACAGCAGATAAAAAATTGCCCAGCACCACTAAGGGTGTTGCATGTATCATTTGATTCTGCAGATGGATGGGAAAATCAGACACCCAAATAATATCATATACTGTATACAGCAAGTGACTTCCAGTGTAAAATGTAACAGATGGAAAATAATATTTGGGTTACAAGATTAATGTATAAACTCAAACAGAAAGCTACTGAAATATTTTTAATAGTCAGCTTTTGGGTTTCCAGATGAACTATTTCAGTTCTTCTGTCAATAAGAAGAGTTAACATTAAGATTCAAAGGACAAAACCATTGGCTTTTTCTAAGAGTTTAAAGATAACAAAGAGTTAAGGATCACTATTTGATCCCAAATTGGTTAGTCCCCCAAAAGTCAGTCTCTGGAAACTTCAACACTATTCCATTATTGTCCTTGTCCACTAATGTTTTCTTGTTAAAAATATTAACCAGAATTAGTGCTGTTTGGAAACATTTAGATCTTACTAAATATTTAGTAAGACTAAAACTAAACCAAGACTATAAATGTTGTGTCTACCTCCAATCAAAAAGAAAATAAGATTTTGACCTAGATTCAAGAAATATGGGTCCCACCTACCCTAAGCATGCTATCTGACGTTGTTGAAGATTAAGTCACTTCACAATTACATTCTCCAAACTGTATATTAGCTGAGTGATAACTTTGGGAAGGTTTGAACTTTCATACTTACTGGAAGGTCCCCAAATCATAGAAGGTCAAACAGAAGAGATATTCAAAATATTTAAGAAATACCTTGAAATAGGACTGAGCAGTCAGAACAGGCACAATGACCAATCCAAAGGGATGCAACCTGGAGTGTTCTGCTGGAATCTCAGCCCTAGGGTAAAGCACTAGATTTGGAATCCCTGAACTCTTTAGAGAATCGCTGAAGGTTATAAGGAAACTTGATGATTCAGTAAGTTAGAATGAGTGAGTGAGAGTCAGAGGTAGAATGTCTGCAAAAATGGCTGCAATAATTCTCCCCCCAGTATCCACACCTCTGACAAAGTGACATTGCAGCTCCTCCCATGAAGAGGTAGAGTTAATTCCCATCCTTAAATCTGGGCTGGCCTGTGACTTGTGTTGATTAACAGGATGTGATGGATATGATGTTGTACCAGTGCCAAGCCTAAGACTCAAGAGGTTTCGCACGCTCCCATGCTCCCTTTTGGACCTCTGTCTATGAGAATGCTCCCTTTTGGACCTCTGTCTATGAGAACAAGCCTGGGCTAGCCTGATGGAGAACGACAGGCCACATGGGGCCCAGCTGTCCCAGCCAATGACCCAGATATAGGGGACAGCCCAGCTGAGATCAGCAGTGCCACCTACCTCACCTGCAGCTGACCAAGGATGCATGCGAAAGCCCAGCATGAAAGAGCTCAATCAGGACAAGCAAGCCTCCCCTGTAGCTCCCAGCCTAAACAGCTGACCTGCAGAATCATGAGCTGCGTAAGTGGCTCTCCTTTCAATTCAGTAAGTTTCAGATTGATGTGTCAATGCTGCGATATTTAACTGACAGAGTTGGGGGTCTCCTAAATATTTGGATGAGGAGAGTCTCATGTTCTTTGATCTGCTGTTAAGGAGGAGTAATTTATAATCCCAGTGAATATGCTGTTTTTGTTATATAACTTCCAACTATTATAGCCTCCATATTTTCCATACTGATAATCCATATTTATTATAACAATCTCTAATGTCTATAAAATATTCCACTGGAGGAGTATAATACAATTTACCTAATCATGCCCATGTTGGTAAGACTTTTAGATTGCTTTCAATTGCTGAGAATTATAAATAATTTTATACATATAACATACTCCATGTTTTGGATGATTTCTTTAAGATAGATTCTTAGGAGCAGAATTACTGAGTCGAGGTTATTAACAATAATGTGGCTCTTGAAAGAGGCCATTAGATACTTTTCACAGGGGCTGAACCAGTTTTCACCAATATCATCAGCAGGGAAAGAGCACCAGTTTCATCACACACTTGCCAGTACTGGATTTATTTTTAGGAGGTATAAATTTAGTAGATGAAAAATTGAAAAATGAGAGCTTTGGTTACATTTCTTTGAATGGATGAAAGCCTGGAGCAACCATGGAGCTGTCTGATTTATATACCACTGGACAAATGAGGTTGGCATACAATTTTGAAAATGCAGAGAACTAAGGAAGAGGTCAATGTTACTCAGATATTTAATTCCAGAACATTTACAACAGCTTTAAATCATAGAAACTGGTGGGTATTTGCTTTTCTAAAACAAGTTTCAGAGGAGGAACTGTCATGTGAAAATGCGTAATTTTCCCCTAAATGTATGTTTACGATGAGCATTACTTAAATCATGTTGAAGGGATAACTTGATAACAAACTCTAGAGGATTTTAAAATAAATTTTCACTGATTTCTGTATTAAAAATTATTCTGTGGTTGCCAAACACTACCCAAACAGTATGATCACACCTGGGCGAACCTTTACCTTAATCAAGGCCTAACAGTGCAAGCACACAGCCACGTACGGCCTGGTGAAGCCCCTGTCCCCTTCTACAGCTGTCACCACCCACACAGTTGTGCAAAAGCGCCACATGGATCCCGGCCGGGAGAATGCTAGCAGGACACCCTCCCAGGCATGATACAAATGATTCTGTGGCTCACAGCAGTTAAAGCACTGAAGTTTATATTAATAAAAGAGTTAATCTTTTCTTCTCTCTTATTATTACGTTAAATCTTGATTATTTCACAGATTTTTATTTTTTTTATTTTTATTTTTTTTGCTTTTTTCTGACCTAGAATAGCAGGACCTGAACTCACAACAGGGAAGCAGTTGAGTCCAGATTGAGGAGAGTCATGAAAGACTGTTTGGTGTGACTGAATTCCTCAGGCTCAGGGACCTGTCCAAGATCTTGCAGCCCATGTGGATGGAGCAGAACTAGGTCCAGAAAGGGTCAAGGGAGGCTGCTGTATTTCACCACGAAATGAAAAGCCATGATTTCTGAATCATTTATTGCCCGGGGATCATCCTCACTGCCTGCTGCCTTCATTAGCGAAGACTGAGAGCTGAGCGAGATGGGGAGAAATCAATACCCTGCAGGGATGGTGCTATTGATGCGGAAAATATTATACTAACTAGATTTTTTTTCTCTTTTAACCAGCTGGCATTTTATTTCACTTTTTAAAAGAAATGCTATTCAATCTTTTAAGATTAGGGGAAATGTGCATTTCAATATAATGACAATAGAATGGACTGAATCTTCCCAGGACCCAAGGTACCTTCTAATTAGCTCCAAGTTATACACCAGGAACTGAAATAACACGTGACTGCTAACTTATTTAATGGTATATAGCCAGCTGAAAAGATTTCATACCAATCCTAATTTATTTAACTTACAACCAGACAATTGCTTAAGCACTGGCTGGAATGGTTGATCATTATTTTCTGCAGAAACAGGCTTTCTGGTGTGCTTTGTTTACAGGATTGCAAAGGAATACATTTGAGTAAGTGCATTTACTGTAAGTGATACATGTTAAGTACCTTTAAGTATCTATTAATACAAATGAAGAAACATGACGAAACATAAACACAAAATCAAGAGGTTGGAATGCCATTCACTGTACATTGTCCAGCTATGTCATCACCAAAGTATTTCACAATCAAGATACTTACAAGGACAAAATATGCCTATGAAAAATAAGTCAGTTATTATCTCTTGGGAAGGAGAATTCTATTTCTATGAGTTATTTGATGTTGATTATCTACAGTAAAACTCAGCTTAAGGTTCTAAAACAATCTTGGCCTCTTGATTTATAAATATCTTTATACTATTAGTAAATTGAACATTTTCTATTTAATATTGAACTGAGGACTAGGCCTAACTGATACTGAATGATAAGAGTCAAAACAAGAACATGGGGAAATTATGATCATGTGAGGCACTTGGATGAACACGGTGAGCATTTCATATGCTCTTACAGGAAGCCACTTTTACATATTAAGCCTTGTAAAGAATGTTTGGCTAATAGAAAACTGAGCAGATATATTTCAAGGGTTTGCCTATCAATTTAAAACATGTTTAACTTTTCTGTCAGAGATAAACAGAGTCTTCTTCAACTCATTACTGAGTGGAAACAAAATAATATTGGACTCAAAACTTAATTAAATTATTTAAGTTAGTTAGTAGAGTTTTTCATGTCTGGAAGCCAGGAATAAAAGAGAGAAAAGGGATGGCAGCAAAGGCTACTCTCCCAGTCCTGCTTTTAAATGCCTAGAGGACCTGCTGAAAAAAGAATACAGAATGATGGGCAGTGAGAACCAAGAAGTGGCAGATTATTCTATGAATAATAAAGCATATGCCTAAAGAGGTAGTTTTATGAAAATTCAGCTGTTGTAATGAGCTGTTTATCTATCTGCAAAGTACTTGAAATATTTAGAATATTGTCCAGTTGCAGCACAGTTTTGTTTACTTTGCAATTATTCTCCAAAAACTTCACTTTCTAAGTTGCAAAGTAGTCCTTATTTAAAGTGAGCAAATGATTTTAAAATAAAGGGAAATAATTACAGGCTCTATTCCAAATAAAAAATTCACTGTGAAGGTCTATTGGTGACACGATGGATAATTTTAAACATTTCAGTGATCTATGTTAACAAAGCATCCATCTTTGGCTCTACCTGTGTCAAATTTTAGATAAACAAGTTTAAATATTGAAAAATCTAAATAAAATATCTCTAATTCAATGTGTGGGGGCTTTCATAACATTAAAGTATAAGTGAAATTTTTCTTAAAATGGAATATACTAAAACAGACTATAGCAAAAGAATGGAAGACAGAATTGTACATTTATGTCAGAAGGAACAAATTCAATGTCATATTCAAAAGTCATGATGCCAAACATTCTAATACAAATGAGCAAATTTTAAAATTATTTGTAAGTCCTTACAGTTTTTAAAAATTATAGCATTGCCTCTGATAATAATTATTTGGCTCTTAACTGATTTTGACATCCTCTTCTCAGAGTTTGGAGGAAAAGATTTTCCTATTTTTGAAAAACTGTTAAAAGAGCTTCAAGCTCTGGAGCCTATACTGGGATATTTTATTCTGCCTAAATTAAGATTAAATTGTTGAAGGTGTCATAGCAAGAAGTAAAACTCTAGGGAGACTATTAACAATTTAGCATTTCTAGTTCATGCTGAAGTGTTAATTTTACTTCCCAAAGAAAGCAAGAAAAGTAGCATTCATTAAAATTAAGATTTTGTGACTGCAGAAATGTACCACCACATTCATATGAGAGCACATCAGGAGTAACATACAAATGTCTTAGTGGGTCCACTGAGGTCCCAACTTGATTTCTCCCTATTTCTTCACACAGTAAAATACAGACAACCAACTTAGAAGTGAGTTTTTGCACACATGTCCAGCAGTGTCCTTTGAGATAAGGGGTTTCCTGGGGCCAGGGAGTAGTGATGGTCTTAAAGATCACAGCTATCAATGTGCTTTTCCTGCACTGTGCTTTTCTTCTGACATGCTCAGTTAGGTAATTCAGGGTAGCTTTAGGGTGGCATGCCCTGGAGATATACCTGTGCTGGGAGGTAAGGTGTGTTGGGGAGGACAGCAGCCCGAGCAGCAGTGACTGGGATTGAATTTGGGAGCTGTGTGTGAACAAGAGGCAAGCAGTGGTAACCAAGAGGTCCTCAAAGCTCCACAAGAACTCTCAGAAATATTTGGCAGGGGGCTGAACACATGCCAAATAGGTGCTATTGCCATTAAATCTGTATACTAAAGAAAGGGACGTTTGAAGAGGCTGGAAAATGCAGGGGAGCTCAGTATTCCCTGGTAAAGGGTGAAATGGTGAATAATCTGCCTGGTATATGAGCCACTGAGTATCTTTGAGACAGACGAATGAGAAGGTCTACATTTAAGTGAAGGCTGCATGGAAAAAGTCCATGTGAGGACAGCTCAAGAACATGGACATGTTTGCTTAGGAGTTACCAAGTGTAGCATTTGGGGTTCTTAGTTTTTAGTAGCAAGCTGCAGAGGTCAACCCTGGATGATTTCAGCAGAGAAAGATATTGGGGACTCATGGTTGTGTGGGGAGCTGGAAAACTTGAAGCTAAGCTACCAGAGACAAAGCCCATTAACAATCACCACCACTGCTATAAGACACTCCAGCTGGCACCGGGGGCCACAAGGAGGAAGGCAGAGCAAATCAGTAGAAAAACAGATGCAGGTTGAACATCTCTAATCTGAAAATCCAAAACCTGAAATGCTCCAAAATCTGAAACTTTTTGAGCACAGACATGACCCTCAATGGAAATGCTCATGAAAGCACTTTAGATTTCAGATTTTTGGATTAGTATATGCGAATATGCCAAAACCAGAAACGCTTCTATTCCCAAGCATTTTGGAAAAGGGATACCCAACCTGTATGAAGAAACCATTCAGAGCACATGACGGAAAGCTAAAGTGGAGGAAAGTATGTACAAGAAGTTAAGAAGACAGAATTAGAGGACCCAACATTCATTGAATAAAAGCTTAAGAAGAAGAAAATGGAGAGAAGACAAGGAGCAGCAATATTTAAGAGGTGGCAGCTCATAATTTTCTAGAAAGTATAAAAGATATGAATTTTCAGCTTCATGAAGCACAATGAATCCAGGGAAAGAAACAGAAAATACAGCCATACCCAGAAACATCGTTGTGAAACTGCAGAACCCCAAGGACAAAGGGAAGGTTTTTTTCTTAAAGAAACAGGATGTCACTATGTTGCCCAGGTAGGGCACAGCGGCTATTTTCATGCGCCATCACAGTGCACTCCAGCCCTGAACTCCTGGGCTCGAATGATTCTCCTGTCTCAGCCCCCTATGTAGGTGGGACCACGTGTCACTGCACCTGGCTCTCAGAATATTTTAAGATCAGAGAAAAAAGACTGATCGCCTATTAAAAAATGGCAACTCGTCTCAAAACAGACTTTTCAACATTTACAATAGAATGCAGACAACAGTGGGATGATGTTCTGAAAGTACTGAAAGAACATTGTAGAAAACTAAATGAATGTTTTAGAATGATTACTTTAGAATATCATAATTTTATTTATACAATTATCCAAAAGATAGGTTAAAGATATTTTTCTGAAAAACAAAATAGGCAAAGCTTATCAGTAAAAACCCGTAATTTCTAAAAAACTACCAAAAGAGGTATTTTAGAAAGAAGAAAATACACTAAGAAATAATAAGCAAATAACTTTTGGTAAATATATGGCTAAATCTAACCAATGCCCTTAATGACTCATTTTTGAGTGTATATTTACAAATGAGTCTAAAACATTGGATGGCAATAAATATAGGTTAGAAAGGGGTAAATAGAATTAAAGGATTTCAGGTCATAGTATTGTTTGGGAGAAGGCTGGAGATCTTGATTAACTTTAGTGTTTCTCAAACTATCTGTGATAAACTCCCCTCTAACTTTTTTCCCAATTCACTATGAATGGTCTTTTCTAAAATATAATAAAAATAAATCTCTAGGAAAATGATAACATCCTTGGATATACTGACAATATCAAATTAACCCAAATGTTTCTAAATGTTTACTTATAATCTCTACATTTACCACATATGAATTTATACAGAAAAGTTCTTAGGCACCAATCTGTGGTCCATTCCTTATGCAATTTTGTTTTTAACCTTTGTTAAATCAATTACACATGTTAAGTTTTTAAGATAATCACCAAATAAAAGAAACAGAATATATACCTTTCAACTAAACAGAAGGGGGGAAAAAGGTTCATATTTATTCAGCCTACGACCACTTTGTTACAAGCCAGGAGGAAAAAGGCAGGGAGTACAAAGTATCAGAAAGACATAGTAAATAGAAAACACAAAGTAAAATGGTAGAAAAAACTAACTATAAACATGATCGAAATAAATTCAAATGGAATAAACTAACCAGTTAAAAAACAGAGAGTATCAAAGCAGATAAAAACAACAGAATCTAACTTTTCTGTATGTATTTACAAGAAATTTACCTAACTCATAAAAGCAAGAGAAAGGCTGAAAGTAAAAGGCTGAAAAATAAAATAACAAGTTGTGTGTGATAGTTGACAAAAAAAGGTTAACTATCACACACAACTTGTTATTTTATTTTTCATCCTTTTACTTTACTTGTTATTTTATTTTTCATCCTTTTACTCTATATCACAACTTGTGGCTCCAGGAGGATTATTTGTAGCCTTACATACTTATATCAGAAAAGGAGAAAGGCTGAAAAGTAATGAGCTCATCATGCAATAAATTAAAACAAGAAAAGCAGAATAAATCCAAAGAAAAGAAAAGAAAAGAAATAATAACTACAGGAGAAAAGATTAATGAAATGGAAACAAACATACACAAAAACACCAACAAAACCCACAAGCAGTTCTTAGAGAAGACCAATACAGTAGAAAAACCTCTGGAAAGGATACTCAAGAGAAAAAGAGAAAAGACACAAACACCACAAGGAACAAAAAGGAGAGCATAAAAACAGAGACAGCAGAGATGAAAAGTATTAAGGTACTTAGTGGCTGTGTGTTTCATGGGCAAATTATTTAACCTCCATAATGCTTTGGTTTCATCATATGTAAATTAGGGTTATCTAAAGTACCAATTTCATATGATTGGGAGAATTATACTAGCTAATGTATATAATATGCTTAGATCAGTACATGGCAATAAAAACTATTAATAATATATTGGCAATAAAAACTAATATATATTAATAGATTATATATAATACATTGGCAATAAAAACTATTAATAATATATTTAGTGCTTACTGAATGTTAGCTGTGGGTACTATTGTTGGTGATTATTTGTTCTTCTGTTTTTCCTCAGATAACTGGACTGTTTCACTAACATTTTCAAAGGACAGCTTTTGGTTTATCTCCATTTTTCCACTGCTTTACATTTCACTGGTTTCTGTTCCTATATTTAGCATTTTATTCCTCTGCTTTCACTGGGTTTATTCTGTTATCCTTTTACAAGCTTCTTTAGTTGAACATTCAACACACTGATTTTCAATGTTTCTTGTTTTTAAAGTTCATCTTTAATGATAAAAATCTATTTCTAGCTAAAGTACTAAAGTTCTGCTTTAGCTAAACCATATAATTTTATTTCTTCAGCTCTATAGTGGTTTTAAAACATGCCTGGAAGTTCTTTGACACTCCTCCCATCAAAAATAGAATCTAATTTCCCTCTTTTTGAATTCAGACCAGCCTTAGGGACTGACCTTGAACGGACAGAAGGTATTCACTTCTGAAGCTAAGTGACTTCTGAAGCTAGGTCAGAAGGTGACACAGCTTCTGCAAGACTCTAAAGCTCCTGAGATGGCCATCCTTAGAACCTAGTCACCATGTCCTGGGGAAGCCCAGGCTACATGAAGAAGCCATGCACATGAACTTGTACATGTACAAGAAGCCATGAACAAGGTGTTCCAGCTTGTGAAGTTGATACGCTGTGGAGAAGGGGCAAGCTGACCTTACTGAGCCCAACCCAAACTTTCTGCCAGAAAAATAATTTAGGCCACTAAGTTTCAGCACGGTTTGTTGTGCAGCAATCAATACCCAGAACATTTCTAAATTATTTTCTGTTTTAACATTATCAAATTATTTTAAAGCCATAAACTACTTAGAAGTACATATATTCTGTAGTTTCCAAACAACGGCCGTGGTAACAGTGGTGATGGGGATGGTATATTTTAAATCAGTCATTTCTAATTTAACTGGAGTTAGCAATGTAGTCTGAACATATAATCTATAATTGTTCCATGTGTCCTTATAAAGAATATATCTTCGTTTGGTGCTGCCTTTTATCCATCTCTCTCTCTTTCTCTTATTTTTTTTCTTTAGGTAGACAGGAAAGATTTCTAATTCTCTCTCTTTCTCAAAATATTTATATATATGTATAAAAATATGTATATATATTTAAAACCACTGATCTAATGGAGATTACATATGGGTCTCTATTACGTCAGTGGTTTTTAAACTTTTTTGGTCTCAGAACCCTTTTCATTCTTAAAAATTGAGGACCTCAAAGAGTTTTTCTTTATGCAAGGTGTATTTATTAGTATTTACTACATGGGAAATGAAAACTGAGACTTTTAAAAATATTTACAAATTCATTTAAAAATAATAAAACCATGTATACTAGCATATGTTTTATTTTTTTAAATGTATTTTCCCAAACAAGAAAAATTAGGGACAAAAGTGACACTGTTTTACATTTCTGCTAATTCTTTAATGTGTGTCTTATAAGAAGACATTTGGATTCTCATATCTGCTTCTGCATTCAATCTGCTGGGGGTATATTGTGTTGGTTGAAGTTTACAGAAAAAGTTCAGCCTCACACAGATATGTAATTGGAAAACAGAGAAGTAGCATAATAGTATGTTCAGATAGTTGTGCAAATGCTTCTTTGATACTATACTGAAATTCAACACGTGGTAGTTTCTTAAGGATAATTGGGACATGGAATGGAAACAACATTAGTAAACTTCTCATACTTTGTTACATTAAAATCCATTGGTTTATCTTACACTTTGAATGGGTCTCTTGCCATATAAAATTTTGTAATCTCATACACTTGTCATCTGGAAAATGTTGGTCTACTGAGTTATAAAGATCTGCCAAAATGTTGACACATTTCATTATTTAGTATCGAAAAAATCACATTCATTAACATCACCATTGGGAAGCTGTCAGACTCTCAGCGGTGATTACACATTTTCTAAAATTCTAATTTTGCTTGAAAACTCAAATTTCGTGGCAACAAATGTCAGTTGTTTTCCTTAAAGTCACAGACTTACTGTGTTCATTTTTGATAAAATGCCTACCAAATGCTCAAGTCTAATCATAGTTTGTCCGTAGTTATTCTTTTGAGTAAAAATGGTGGTCTAGACTTCTAGAATGGTGATGTGAGGAGTTCCACAGACTCATTCCCCACCAAAGCAAGCATAACTGGTAAAGAAATTATTTTTAAAAAATAGTCATTTTAAGTGTCTGAAATTGTCTTAAGGGCATAACACTAAGGAAGAAACATTTATTTAAGAAAATCTACCAAAACCTAATGAGAACAGCCTAAATTTGTGGTATTTCAACCATGATCCTCTCTCCATCCCTCCCCCTTCCCAGCTCAGCATGACAGAAATTCCACTCTAGGCTCGTGAACCTAAGAATATAGGGCTCATTCTCCCACCACTTCCCAATTAAGGGTTATGGTACATCCCAATAGGGACAAGCCACCAGCATGTTTCTTCCTGTCTCTATGTTGATGCTGAAGCTAAATTCCAGGCAAGTTCAGCAGAGAGGCTCCTTCCACCAAGCTCCCATGCAGAGAGCAGGTGCTATGTCAGGTGTGCCACACCAAGAACACTGGGCCCTGATTGCCCTCACCCCAGTTTGCTCACAGGGCAGAGGTCTGTGCTGGAAGACTCAAACTGATAGGACCAGAGGCTACCACCTCTTTCCAGCTCCTACTCATAAAGCAGGGGTGTCTCTCTGACACAAACAGGCCACTGGCCCTTCCCCCAGCTCCAGACTCAGGGCTCAGAGATTTTTACCTGGGAAAAGAGGCAGGCCTGAAGAAAAGAACTCCAAAGCTCTCCCCAAAGGAGCTGACTTTATTTGAACCCAGTACGAAGAAGTTCAAGCCTAAGGATGCTTCCAAAAACAAAGGAGCTTTCGGTGGTGAGCAAGTTAGGGGGAGCTGGCAGTTTCGTTGTAAGCAACAAGCTAAACTGTAGCCCGGCTTCTTTATTAGAGACAACCATAGAGAAAGAGAGCTCAGAGGAGCCATATAAAAGTCAAAACAAACCTGAAAGACTGGCCTCTAAAACTACTCATGCAAAGGGGCCTGAGTTCAACTGGATCAGATGGTGCTGCAATTTTTTGCCCTAGAATGCTCTTGAAAACAAACGTAGCAGTTAGTGGAGGCTAGCAGCTGGATGTGACACACCAAAGAGGCAGAGAGCTTAACACAGAGATCAGGGAGAGAGACAAAGAGAGCCCTGCTAGAACCACGGTCTTGCCAGGGTGACTGCACGCACCCAAGGCCGCACTCACTGAGGAGCAACACCAGAGGCTTAGTGCTGTGGGGAGGGGTCGGGGAAAATTCCAGCCTGATGCCCTTCTACCCGCACCAACCCCCACACCCCCAGTTAACCAAAACACAACAATTACTTTTTTTCTTGTTCAAATAGTATATCCCTCTGAACCAGGGGTCTTCAAACTTTTTAAGCAAGGGGACCAGTTCACTGTCCCTCAGACCGTTGGAGAGAGCGGCACACATTCCACACATGCGCACTATGGGCCCCAGACGAGTTGGCTGCTAAGCAGGACAGGCAGCGGCGGCAAAAACACCCATCAGGCCGGATAAATGTCCTCGGCGGGCCGCATGTGGCCCGCACATCTTAGTTTGAGGACCCCTGCTCTGAACAATAGATCACTGATTTTATTATAGTGGGAACCTCGAGATAAATAGCTGAATAGAATTGTCATTTTGATGGAGAAATTTACCCAAATATTCCAGAAGGTGTGATTTATCCCACATCACAGTGTTATCCAGGCTACATACTGGGGCTCTGCCACCCACCAGAATACCTTTCAGTGATTACACGTGAGAAAGATTTCCTTTCTGGTCCTGAGGTTGGGGAAGCTGCTGCCAATTCTCCGTTTATATGTGCTTACTGTGAAATCACAGATGCTGTAGGGAATTAGTCACTTGACCTCCCTCCTTCTGTTGATGTCATTTTATTGACCCTTTAAACTAATAGGTGTATCAACACTGTCGTCCCAGAGGTTAAGGTGAATTATTAATGAGTTTAAAGGCAAAAGATGCTCTCAACTCTTCATCATACCTCTTGAGAAAACCCTAATGGAGGAAAATATAGAAAAAAAAAAGATAGAAAAAAATTAGGTATTTTTAACTCCTCCATTCCATCAATGTCGGGAGACATAAAGAGCAAGAAGTGGGATTTTCTCTGGCATAGATAGTTGAGAAGATATTTTAAAAAGTGGAGTCTCAAAATTTCAATTTGTAAAACAAGTTTGATATTATAATTTTAAGAAGTCCACATTGGTTTAAACTGAGGCTGTTAGGTTAGTTTTAAAATAAGGTTGTTTGTATATTTTTTATTTTGATTTTGAATTCAGTAAGTAGGAATAGTTATGTCTAGTTTTTGGTTCAAAACTTTAGTTTTCTTAAGTATCTTTAAAACATAATAATACCAAGAGTCAAAATTTGCCACACAAAACAATTTGTGTTTCAGATTATAACTGCCATTACCCTAAAACATTTTAAGGAGAATCTTCTCTATAGTTTGGGTGTTATGCAGAGTGCTGGTAGGAAGAAAGGACCAGGGCTTATGTTATGTCCTGAGGGAAATCCTGATGGTCAGGGTCAGCCAGCCACCTGAGTTATCCTGGAGTGACAGCAGCCAGCAAGCAGCAGTGTAGTCTGTGAGGTCAGAAAAACAACTGGGACATGGTTGATCAACACTGTGTGTCCACCAATGGCTTGCAAAAAATGGGCTATATTTGGAATGAAGAGGTCTAAATCAGTCATGCCCCCTCTAACCTGTAGAAAATGACAGACAGATCCATCCAGAAACTCAAATTTACTTCCAGTGCATGTTAATTTAATTTTAAAAAGAACCCTGGTATGGAGGAGTCGGTACTACTGATTGCATTATGGTGGATTTGATGGAATAAAGGATTGTGTCTGAAAAGATATGATTAGCGGTTAACAGGTCTATGAAAATGAGTTTAGGCATTTCTTGCATGCTTTCTAGAAATAGGATCCCTATTTTACTTAAATGCAATGTTAAAACTAGTGCAAGATGGCCCCAGTAACACTTATGTGGCAGTGCGGAGGCTGAGGCAACCTTTCAAATGGACTTGCAGGCTGCACAGCTCTCGGGCACACTTGGGCACTGCCTCTGGGATGCGGGCACTACGGACTAGTACAAAGAAGTGCTCCAGATGGCAATTTATACTCCTTAACCCATGTGGTGTCCATTCCCCAAGAGCTATTAGGATACCTTGTTTCCAATGTGATCAATATCTAAACAGCTTAATGTCTAAAAGCACTTTTCATGTATATGTGCATGATTACCATAATTCATCAAGAACAAGCAAAGTGTATAAGTGTTGTCAATTTGGGGAGAGCTCAAATCAAAAGGGAGAACCTGTAGGCCTATGGCTCTCTGAAAACGTAGGTTTTATTTAATAAGAAGAAACCTTTGCATGTACTGTTTACTATACCTATTTTGGTACATGGTCAAAGCAAGATTGGAGACCATCATCTCCAATCTGCCAAGGTGAAGGGCATCACAGCCACCATATTCATTTTTTAAGCACTAAAATCTACTGGGTGTTTCCCACGTGCCTGATACTTTTCTAAATACATTATACGTATCATGTCATGTAATCCTCATAAGAACTACGTGAAATAGGTATTACTGTTGCACACAATTTATACATCTAGAAACTAAGACTCAGAGAAGTTAAATAACTCTACCAGAACCACTGAATTAATTTTTTTTTTTTGAGACACAGTCTCACTTTGTTGCCCACGGTAGAGTGCTATGGCATCAGCCTAGCTCACAGCAACCTCAAACTCCTGGGCTCAAGCAATCCTCCTGCCTCACTCAGTCTCCCAAGTAGCTGGGACTACAGGCATGCACCATCATGACTGGCTAATTTTTTCTATATATTTTTAGCTGGCCAAGTAATTTCTATTTTTAGTAGAGACGAGGTCTCACTCTTGCTCAGGCTGGTCTCGAACTCCTGAGCTCAAACAATCCACCTGCTTCGGGCTCCCAGAGTGCTAGGATTACAGGCGTGAGCCACCACGCCTGGCCAGAACCACTGAATTAATCAAGGGTAGAGCCAGAGTCATTGAATTAATAAATGGAGAGCCCAGGCTTTTAGAGCTGGCCTACTGATAATACCCAATCACTATTCTACCAATAGTGAAATCAACCGCTAGATATTCCATAGTTTCTTCATGTATATATAGCCATAAACTTTTTTCACAATCAAAAACTCAGTAGTAACATAAATGTTATATTTTAAATATGTCTGAGGGTTTAAATAATAATAAACTTGTATTTTCTTCAAATTACTAAACAGGCTACACATGACTGGAGAATCTGCTACCTGAAATCTGATTCCAGCTCTGCTGCTTACTGGTTATGTGACTTAAAGGAAACTCTTCTAATGCTTTTGAGCCTTTGCTTCCCCAACTATAAGTGTACAGATTTCTCAGGAAGATTAGGGCAATACACATGTGAAGCAACAACCTTCTCCTAGGTACTCGACAAAGGGCAGCCATTATGATTATGAAATAATCCTGGGGAAAGTCCTGTGTACACCGAGCTACACAATGCAGGGATGTCACTATTATTACCCTGTCAAATGTGATAATACAAGTCAACTGTTGGGATCACAAGCCATTTTCCAATAACACGGAGAGTCGTTGGATCCTTGGGGCACTAAGAAACCTGGCGTAAACTCCTCCAGTTTTTATAGGACTGAAGAAAACACTAAATTTGTATGGTCCAATGACCTAAACGAGGCACTGAGAACAACTGCTGCCTACCACTGTCCTGGACAAGAATTTTTCTCAATTTTGAATATTCCCCTGAATTGATCCTGAGAGGCTCATCTTTTAAATAAGCCATTCTAGGCTGCTTTGGAACAAGTTTTAAGATTCAGTAATTTAATGCAATTATATCCTACTGTCATTTTTGAGCCTGGAAATTGTCCATGGATCTTAATTGCCAGGTCTCTCTGGTTCTTACTTTTTCCCTTTATAATGCAACAAACTTGCACCCTGGGAAGGTGCTTCCTCCCAAGATCTCACATTTCTATTAACTACTTCAGGGGGGCTCTTTAAAAGAAGAGGAGAGGTGTTAATTAGGGTGGTAATGGCCTCAGAAAAACCTTTTCTAGTCCTCAGAAGAATCAGTGCCTGTTGGAAACATAGCATTAGTGTGAAAAGAACTAGGAGTATAAAATATTCAACAATTCTTCCATATGGAAGCCTTGATTCCCACACCTGGTGACACTCCTGACACCCCACTCCAATGACTGCAGTACCCCATGGCTGGATTGATGTTGCAGGTGAATTGTCCACTGCATTTCCTTTGCTCAAAGTCCGTTATTTGGGTTGTGGTGGATGATGTTTCTTGAAGTGATATATCTCCAGGATAGGAACCACTGTAAGATAATACGACTCAAAATACCGCATGCAGACCACCTGCACTGGGTGACACACATATTACTGAGTCCCTCTCCACTTAATGAACCAGAATCTCAGGCAGGAATCAAGAATTTACCTTTCTACCATGCTCCCATGAACACTAAAGTTTGAGAATCCCTGGTAGAAGAAATGATGAATACTTACTTCTGGCCAAATTATCTAATGCTCAGTATGTGCTGATGGCTAGACTGGATCTCAAACATATTAAAATTGTATTCAATATTTTTGCTTCACTCAAATTAAACAAAACCAGAAATAAATGTGTGCCAAATATTTACAGGATAACAGTTTCAAAAATTAAGGTGAAAACAAGGACACACTGTAGATGGTTATCTTTATGACCAGGGATTAGGGAAAGACTCCTTAAGCAAAGCTCTAAAACTACAAACCAAAGGTAAATGGTTGATATTTTTCTGGTGAATGAAAGAGATTGTAAGCAAAGTTAACAAACATGACAGTCATGGAGATGATATTTTCCATCTTTAGATCTAAAGATAAATATCTAGAATACATAAACAATGTCTGCAAAGCAACCAGAAAAAGCCAGGGGTACCAGTAGAAGAATGGGCAAAGGATATGAAGAGAAAATCCATAGAAGCATTTATTTGCTGGAAATGCAAATTAAATTTACAATGAGATACTATTTATACCCATCAGAACGGATATAAATGCTTGGCAAGGATGTTCAAGGGCCAAGAATCCTCAAGAACCCTTGGGGAGGGTGTAGCCCAGGGAAACCACTGTGTCAAACAATCTCACAGTGCTGACGGAAGAAATTATGCCCACACCATATGGCCCAGCAAGCCCATTCCTGGATTTATATTCTAAAGGCAAAGAACTAAATGTACATATAGCGACATGAATGGAGTTTAAAAGTATATTGTTAGGTTAAAAAAAGTTTTAAAAAAGGACAAGATCAATAGTACAATATCATTCGTGTAAGTTAAAAACACATACACACAAAAGAGCTCTCGTGTGTATTCTCTCTATATACACACACACACATATATAATAGCCATGTGTGTATATATAATAGTTTTAAACTCCATTCATGTTGCTATATGTATGCACATGCATCAAGGATGCATAGTCAAGGCCATATATTAAATACATTAGAGTAGGAAGGGGAATGGGGGTAGATATTGGAGAAGGAGAAGAAAAAACCTAAATCCTTACCCCTAACTCAATGACAACAACAAACAAAACAACCCAGAAAAAATATAAAAGGGCATGTTCCTCTAGCTAAAGAGAGAAACTTTAAATTCAACTATAAGACAAAGAAATGAACATTTTTGCTAATTAGGATTTACACTATTGACTAAATACCTTCAGTGGTCTTAGCATTACTATACCAAAAAAGGCAAATTCGTTGCCAGCTGCCAAGGAGCTGACATCCAGGGATCTTGCAGCCATGCAGGTGGCCTTGCTGCCCAGTGGGCAGGATGCAAACACACCTGCCAGTCTCCTGCACCCCACCCCCATCCAATTCTCTCGTAAGCACCTGCAGACTGGGTAAAAGGCAGACATGCTGGAAGGGGGTTGCATGATGGTGTTTTCACTGAGTCAACAAAAAGTAACAAGCAAAATAACTGCAATTCAAAAGCACCAAGGATTAGAGAGACTTTAGAATTTAATAACATAGAAAAAATAAATAGATTTTAAATTGTTCTCCTTTCTTGTGAGTAGTATAAGGTCAGTTACTTCCCTGGGTTCATAAACTGGGAAGGCAGTGAAGCTTGCACCTGGTTATCTTGAGCTGTTTCATGATCCAACACCATTTCTGTTATTTTCCTTTAAATAACATTATGACTGACTGCCACCACAGGCTAAGCCCAGCAGGAAGCCAGGTCAGCCCAAGCTCTGGGTTCTGAGGTCATAGTTACTTCAGCTCTGGCCTTAGCATCTAGAAGGCAGCCCCTTCCCTTCCTTTTAATATACTGAACAGGTTCTGAGAATCTCTGTTGTGCCTGGCCTATGCTAGGGACCTGAAGGGACACAAAGAAGATGCAGATCTTGCCCCTAGGGAGGAGATATCTAGTTGTGTCACTATATACCTACTATTCAATGCCCATTAATCAATTGCCTGTGAATAAGAAAGCTAAACTGACTCAGGGGGAGTGCTGAACACCTGCTTCCTTTATGAGAGATCTTATATCAAATTCAGTGCACTTAATGAGTGTCTACTCTGTGCACAGAGCAACACAAAGGCCTGTGTACTAAACAAAGGCCTGTATACTCTATGCACAGAGCTATACAAAGGCACAGGGCTGTACAAAGGATCTGTTCCTAATTTTGGCTGGGAGAGAAGATATGAAAAGTTTAATGAAAGCTCAAGAGAAAACAAGGCATAGCAAACTACCGTCAGGCATAGAGGATTAACTGCCAATCAGAGGTGCAACCACTCAGGGCCCAGACAGCAGAGGGGGAGCTGACTCAGCTATGCAGATGGCTGTCGGAAAGGAAATGGGCCATCAAAGGAGGGAGGGGGTTTGGACAGGGGAAAGCAGGATGGGGGAGCAGCACAGGCAAAAGCAGAGGTGTGAAGGGAAGGTCACCCTCTCTCTCTGGGCCTCCACCTGCCAGCATTTTGCTCCCATTTCAGCAAAGGCAATAGAAGGGCATTTTCCTCCTTCATCTTGTACACTGTGATCTTAGGAGAGGCTCCTTTGGTTTCCTTGTTTTCGATCCTGCATCTCGTGACAAACTATGCACATTTCACTCGCGTGGAGGAAGTGTCATACTAAAACACTAAGTTGGAAAAACATTGGCAGCACAGAAGTAAAAACAAATGACCATCTTTCCAAGGGAGGTAATTACCCAGCCAAATGAGATCATCCACAGCAGCGGGGAGGCAGGGAAGGAAGGACCAGTAGGGCGTGTTACAGCGGTAAGAACTTCCCTGATTTCTCCACAGCCTAACCTACAATTTTCTGATGGTTTAAATGATACGTTTTTCTTTAAAGTACAGCCTGCCATCATACACTCAGTCCTTAGTGACTACAAGATGGATATAATGGAAATATTCTCCCAGGAATTCCTGAGGAAGAGCCCTCTTTTCAAAAAAAAAAAACTGAGGACAATACTAGTATAGTCAGGGAGAAAAGTGAGAACATTGAAAGGAGCCCAGGAGGTTAGGGGTGTCCTGCCGAGTTGGAAGAATTAAAATGAGCTGTAGATGGACTGGAGACAGAAACAACTTTTCGAAACCTAAATATAGATTTTTCATTGCTTTCCTGAAAGAAAGATCAGGATTAAACTCCAATTAAATATGAAAAGGAAAGCAGATTCCATGCTACCATGTAATAAACAGATGCTTTAGATATAAATACTTATCCATTCTGTAAATTCAAAAACTGTTTTCAAAGACACTGAAATTGTATGTGAGGAGAAAAGTTCTTGGCACTAAAGATGTTCTTAATAAAAGAACAGGTTTTATTTTATATATTAAAAATATATGATATAGATAAATGAATTATATATATGTACATGCATGTATGTACATATATAATATATAAATATACAAAAATAATGGATTTTGTATATGATAAAATAAAACCAGGTCTTTATCATACTCCAGTAAAAATCAATGCACATAATGACTGGGCTCCTGGACCCCTGCAAGCGGGGACTCGTGGCTTCATGACAGCAGGAGTGTGGGTGCTGTCTGCAGCTTGGGCTCCCCAAGAACAAACCGCTCTGATCTCTCTCACTCTCCCTGCAGGCAGCAAATCCACAGCATTCTGATCATGAGTAGCGCCATTACACCTCACAAATCAATACAGACAACTCTTCAAATTCGATTCTTAAATACAAGTTTGCAGCTAATTCCTGCAAGAATTTCATTATTAACTGAAGTGCAATTTAGAATCTTTGATTGAAATGCCTGCCTGCTACAATTCCCAATTCTCCCCTGCAACTAGATTACTCCACATCTGTTGAAAAATGGATTGACCTTAAGTTAAAAAAAGTTATATTTACATGCTTGTATACATACAAGAATACATACATAGTAGAATAATATTATATGCTACCTCCTCTGTCAACAGAGAGTAAAAAGAACAATAATAGGTGAATGGTAGACTTAAGTGAAAAGAAGCCGTCAGACAACAGAGTACAAGTTTGGAGATTTCTAAATAAAAGAAAAAAGCTCACATGAAATGTGTATTTTGGCGGTCATGTATAAAGTACATTTTACAAAAGTTTTACGCTGTTTCTTCTTTTCTCTTTCACTCCATGTGGATGGGTGAGGGTGACAGTTTGAATATTTCAAGCCCATTTATAAATGGTCCTCTTGAATAGTACATGGTGCTTTTGGAGTGACAAAGTAGGGGACACAGAGGACAGTGCACCCATTAGCCAGGCTACCAAACAGAGGGGGACCACTGACGTATAAGCCAGATCCCCTTCTCACCCCGTCAAGACCAGGGCCTTTGCAACATTTAAGTAAGGGCTCCCAGTGGAATGCAATCTCTTGACCAGCCAGTTTAGGAATAACTATACAAAACAGGCCAGTATCTGCTAACACTGCATTTTCATGCTAGGCTCTTTGCCCTTATGTCTCCAAGCTTTCAACAACATAGACCAGCACAGAACTTTTGCTTTTGGTAACTTACTTTATTTATTTATTTATTTTGGTGAAATAAGAAAAAAAAAAAAAAAAGAAGAAGTTTGAAAATAAAGCCCTGGCTTCTGGAATGGGAAGAAAAAGTACAGTCCATTTACCCTCATATCCTGGGCAATCTATTGGAAGGAGGGATCTTGCTAGAGAAAGTCCATAGAGCACGTTGTTGAGGAGCAAATTATACCAAATCCCCGACCTATTTAATTTACCTCATTATATCAAGTGCACTTTTTAATCATGCCAACAAATTGCCTCCGTAGCCATTTATAATTCATTTTTCTCACTTTTTTCTATAGAGTCTCCACACTTCTACTTATGTCCTCTTGCCCTTACCCCGCCATGAGGTCCCTGGCTACCTGCCTTCTCTGCCGTCTCCAGAACCCACACACCTCTAGGACTCACTGAGAGAAGCTGCCTCAGAATTCCTGATTATTAATATAATTAACACCTTTTCATTCTCGAACAGGCCAGTAGTCACCTTTCAAGTACAGCAATTATGGAAATAAGACATCCAGATGTGTAGTAATTTCATAATAACCATGCACCTAGGAAGCGCCAGACAAGACTGCAAGGTTTCAGACCTGCTTAAGTATGCAGTGATGCTAATTAGGGTGATAACTTGTATTTATGCGGCGCCATCCTGCCCCAGCAACCTAAGCTGGCATCGAGGCATACAATTAACAGTCACATATAGAGTGACAACATTCAGAACACAAGAGGAATCTTTTCACAAAGGAACCACAGGCACAGGACAGCATAAGATGGCATTTCTTTTCTTGTGGAACAGGCTATCCCAGTGAGTCAGAGCTGATGGGGCAAAAATGAAATTCAAATGTCTACCCCTTCTTTAAGTCTTTTAGGAAGAGGGGCCGTATTACTGACTCAGAGGAACACGTGGCATGACTGAGGCTGAGAAGAATGGGGAATGTGCCAGATGCCAGAGCCGTGTAGGATGCAAAATGATCTGGACAGTCTGGAATGCCCACCCTAAAATGATGTGACAGAATGGGATACATGCAGAATTCTGCAGTGAAAGACAAAGAACCTACTCCTGCTGGAATGTCACGGGGAAGATGCAGCTTCTGAGCAGCACGTGTGAAAAGACAGTATCTGGGCACCCCAAGTCCACAAGTGATACGGCTTCTAGAGACGGCCATATGACCACTGGCATCATTAACAGAAAAACTGTGTTAGGATCAGCAAGAGAGCAGACTGGCTTTGCTCCCCACCATCGCACCACAGGTGAAGAATCACATTCACCTCTGGCCAATGCATTTTCAGAGGGACACTGACAAACGACACAGTAGACAAGACACCACAGCAATGGAGAGTCTGGAAACCAGTACGAGAAAAGAAATAGGTGAGAGGAGCGGTGGTGGGGATGGCAAAAGAAGAGGGATATGATTGTAATATACAGATACTTCTAGAGTTGTATGAAAGAAGAGAGACTGGAGTTATTCTACATTGAGCAAACTTAGATTCTGGTGGTGGAAGTTACAGGGAAGAACTGCAAGCTTCACACAAGGCATATGCAAATCTAGTATAAAGTCTCGAAAGGCACTGAGCTTCCCGATGTGGGGCTCAAGCAGAAACTGGATACTCCTCGAAAGTTCTTGGGCAGAGGAACGGATGGATGCCCTTGGCAGAGGTGAAGGTGGGGCTCCCTCTGCTGCTTAATGAAGGCCAGCGAGCCCCGCTGAGTGGGACAGGCACATGGAGATGAACGAACAATGGGAAAACCACAGAAAAGCCATGTTCTTACACTGGCTCAGACATACAACCTTTGGCTTCCTGTTCTTTATTTTTTGCTTTTAAATTTTTTAACTTTTTTAAATTAACACATGATAAAATCATTTTGTGTATAGTTTTATGAATTTTAACACGTTACTCTCACATTTACCACCACTACCATAATCAAGATATCAAACTTTCCATCATCAAAAAAATTCTTTGTGCTGCCCCTTTCTGCAAACCATGGCAACCACTGATCTCATCTCCATCTCTACAGTTTTATCATTTTGAAAACTGTCCAATAAATGGAATCACGTAATATGTCGCCTTTTCAGCCTGGCTTCTTTCACTTAGTACAATGCTTTTGAGATTCATCTAGGACAGGCGTCCTCAAACTGCGGCCCACCAAGGACATTTATCCGGCCAGTCGGGTGTTTTTGCCACCGCTGCCTGTCCTGCTTAGCAGCCGACTTGTCTAGGGCCCACAGTGCGCATGTGTGGAATGTGCGCTGCGCTCTCCAACAGCCCTCCAACGGTCTGAGGGACAGTGAACTGGCCCCCTGTTTAAAAAGTTTGAGGACCCCTGATCTAGGATGCTGCAATGTATCAATAGTTCAAATTCTTTTTTTTTTTTTTAAGAGACAAGGTCTTGCTTTGTCACCAGGCTGGAATGCAGTGGTATGATCATAGCAAACTGCAGCCTCAAACTCCTGGGCTCATGCGATCCTCCTGCCTTGGCCTCCCAAATAGCGTAGACTACAGGCACATGCCAACACACCCAGCCAATTTTTTTTTTACATTTTATTAGAGATGGGGTCTTGCTGTGTTGCCCAGGCTGGTCTTGAACTCTGGCTTCAAACCATCCTCTCACCTCAGCCTCCTGAGTTGCTGTGATTACAGGTGTGAACCACCACTTCCAACTCTTAATTCTTAAACAAAAGATGATGGGGAATATCTATTGGCTACTCTGAAATCTGTTTTTTCAGGTTTTCCAAATTTGGCTCAATCTGGGGAGCAGTGAATCCAGTTTAAAGAAGTTATAGTATTTGCTGCTGCTAGTGATCTTTTTCTTTCTACTGGTGCTTAATTTTAAAGGAATTTTAATTCTAGGAGAAAAAAAACGCATGCTCACTGAAAACACTCAAATGCCTCAGATCAATACATATCTACCTAGATGAGAAAATAAAATTTTTCCCTTTACAACTTTCACCATTAGTAGTTTGATGACTATTTCTCATAGACTCTTTCCTTATTTAACGACATATATTTATAAAAATGGGATCTTACTATAAATACAGTTGTACAACTCAATACCATAAACACCTTTTCCTATCAATACATCTAATTCTGCCTCATTTTTCAAGGAACAGTGTAGTATTCCATTATAAAGATGGACCAAAACTTACATAATAGATATCCCATATATCCCACTGATGAACATTTAGATTGTTTCCAAGTCTTCAATAATATAATGTAGCAATAAACACATTTGTTTATATGTGTTAGGGGTTTTAAATCATTTTAATAAAAAAATAAAGCTCTTCATAAGAAAGGGTTTTTATTGGAAGAGCACACTAGAATTGAAACATGGTATCACATTATGGAATAAAAATACAAAAACATATGGGATGGCTGAAACATAAATATCCCAAATTAAAGTTCCCTAATGTGTACTAACAGGAAGATGTTTCAGATTAATATCACATTAATTGACCTTACCCCCACAGGCCCAATGGTTCCTCTCCAAACAGTCAAACTCGTTTCCCCCCTGAAGCTAAAAGCTGTTTCCTGCCACAGGTTTTACAATCCTGCTGTCGCTGAGCTTTCTGCACTCAATGGACGAGTTGATGCCAGAGAGATTAGAATTTGCCAGCACGAGGATGCTCTGTTTCTCTCCAAACCCCTCATGCCTATTTCCTCCTTGTTCCATTCAACTAACTACAATCAGCTTATCTCCTGCCCCAAGCTTCTGGGGACTGACTGTGCTTTCCCAAGAAAATTGACCCTATACTGACTTGTTTTTATGAGTTTTACAAATTAACGGACAATCTGAGCATGTCTGACCGTTTCCCCAAGCTGGCCACTGCTCACGTCCTACCCCAGTTCCTCACGCAATGCTTACCTAGGCAGTTCTTACAGGCAAAAACCAAAGCTAGGCTTTGGCTAACTATTCTTCTACTTTTCTACAAACTCAGCCCAGGAATAAGGGTTCAGGGACTCCATGGGAGCATGAAAACGCCGCTGTGGAAGCCACCAATGGTGCTGTAAGGAGCATGTGCACGATCCAAGCGAGGGGTGACTGGGCAGTCCGAGGCTTAGAGCCATGCTCACCCCTCAGTCATCTAAAAACGCCAAAGAACCCTTTCCCCCAGCACTTTGTGGTTTAAAAGAACTTTTATATCCGCAGTATCACTTGGGCCTCAAAATAGTTCCAGGCAGCAGAGCTAAGGCTATGGAAATAGTCTAGTCGAGGCCATGGCAGTAGTTGTCCGAGGTTCTGGGTTTTTACAAAGCCATGCTGTTATGTTCACACTGGCTGCAGAGGTCAGAGAGTAACAAGGTAGGGAGGCCAAAGGGAGGTGGCAGAGGTTTGGAGGAACAGCCAATCTCTGCCAGTCTCCATAGGGAGCCACATGAGATCTGCAGCTTAGCATGTGGCACTGTAGTTTCCTAAAGACTAAAGGATCTGCTCATTTAACACACACACACACACACACACACACACACTCACACCCCTCACGAAAACACTGAAGCAGCTTCAAGACCCTGGCTCTTGGGCTATTACTAAACTCCCTAGTGCACTCATTCAGGCATAGCAGCCAATTGGGTGAAATAAGGGAGTTGCCCCCAAACTGACTTAGGTATTGGTTAGCCCTGTAGGTCAGGCCAGCAGGCATTCATTAGAGTAAGGGATTAATCTAGTCTGAACTGCATCAAGACTGTCCACCTGGGGGAAGGGAGCTCATTCAGGCCAACAATTGAGGAATAGCAGTGATGCATATAAGGGCATAGCAGTGATGCATGTAAGAGACTCCTCAGAGAATAGAAATATTTGGGCATAGAAATATAAGGGCATAGCAGTTATGCATATAAGGGACTCCTCAGAGAATAGAAATATTTGGGCAAGTCAATTCACAACCGGTAAGTACTCTAGGGTTCTTAACAGTTAACCTACTGTAATTACCTAAAGAAAATGGAGTGTCCTTGCGATAATAATGTGTATAATTATAGAATAAAACCTGACTGCTTAATATTAATTCTGTGCCTTTAGATCCCTGGGAAAAAAGTGAAAACAAGAAGAAAAATGTCTACCTTAGGTTATTCCTATGGTTTTTATTTCCTGGCCACATCCTCAACCCCAGTGTACCAAAAGTATCACAATGGTATTTAGGATTCCTCAGTTTCTCATTTTTCTTCTATATTTACTGACACATTTTCTTAAGTATTTTACGGATTGAAGGCAGAAATAACTTTTTCTCTATAACCCACTTCCATTATCATTCCCCAACACCTTCATCAAATTCACAGAATCTCTAACGTTGTTTTGAGACAAATTTCTTAGCACTCTGTTTTATCCATTTGGATTATTTAATAAATGTTCCCTAATAATTCGATTGTTCTCTGTGAAAAATTTATGATTCTTCCTTGGTGCCAAATAAAGAGAAAGTGATCAATGAATGTTTGTTAATATGGACTGAGTAGATACAGGGTTAGAAGAAAATATACCAAAATTATAAATAATAATTTATTGAGACTATGGTGTCATTTTTCTTTTCACCTGTCTTTCCAAGCTTTCTATATGCTAAAATAAATAGCTGTTAAAAATAAAACACAATATGAAATTGTCAAGATCATAATTAAATGATGATCTTGAGACCATCTTTAAGATCTCAGATCTTAAAAGTTCATGAGTCTTTCTTTAGTACCCAGTGGAAATCTGAACATGGCTACGGTATAGTCTACAGGAGAGGGCTGATTCCTCCAGTAAGCAGAGATTCTCCAGACAAGAGGGGGAAAAAATACACATCAACAAACCTACAGTTCCATTTCAAAGCTTATCTACTTCAAAAGCACCACTTACAAAGATCTGGGGGCCACAACAACATTTGTGAATTCCAGTTGAGCATTTAAATGATTTTAGGAAAATTCTGGAAAATAGTCAACTCAAGCATGAATCTACTTGATTTCATCACAGTTAATGACACTCAATGCTATAAAAGGATGGTATTCCTAGCTTCCCATCTTCCCAATGACAGTCTTGGTGGGAAGCCAGAAATCTTAACTGCTCAATTGGCTGAGTCTGCACTGCTCTGCTTGGATAGACAGATGGTGTAGCAGGCAAGATAAAAGTATTAATAGTTTAAGATCCTTTCTTTAGGAAGGTTGGTACCAACTTTAAAATCTTTAGACGAACTTTAGCCAACTTTTAAAATATTTTCTTGTCACCATCTAGAAACAAATTTTTATTTTAATTTCAGCATATTATGGGGGTATGAATGTTTAGGTTACACATATTGCCTCTGCCCCACTGAGTCAGAACTTCAAGTGTGTCCATCCCCCCAACAGTGCGCACCGCACCCATTAGGTGTGAATATACCGATCCCCCTCCCTACTCCCACCCACCCAACACCCAATGAATGTTACCACTATATGTGCACAGAAGTGTTCATCAGTTAATACCAATTTGATGGTGAGTACATGTGGTGCTTATTTTTCCATTCTTGCGATACTTCACTTAGTAGAATGGGCTCCAGCTCTAACCAGGATAATATAAGAGGTGCTAGATCACCATTGTTTTTTGTGGCTGAGTGCTACTTCATGGTATACATATACCACATTTTATTAATCTACTCATGTATTGATAGACATTTGGGTTTTTTTCCACATCTTTGCAATTGTGAATTGTCCTGCTATAAACATTTGAGTGTGTAAACAGGTGGAAAACCATACCATGCTCATGAGTTGGCAGAATCAACATTGTTAAAATGTCTATAATACCCAAAGTGATCTACAGATTCAATGCAATCCCTATTAAAATACCAAAATAATTTTTCACAGATATAGAAAAAATAATTCTATGCTTCGTATGGAACCAGAGAAGATCCTGTATTGCAAAAGCAATCTTAAGCAAAAAGAACAAATTTGGAGGCATCAATTTACCAGACTTCAAGCTATACTACAAGGCTATGGTAACTAAAACAGCATGGTACTGGCACAAGAACAGAGATATAGACGAATGGAACAGAACTGAGAACTGGGATATAAAAACCATCCTCATATAGCCATCCAATCTTTGACAAAGCAGACAAAACATGCACTAGAGAAAAGAATCCTTATTCAATAAATGGTGCTAGGAAAATTGGATAGCCACATGTAGAAGACTGAAACAGGATCTGCACTTCTCACCTCTCACAAAAATCAACTCACGGTGGATAACAGACTTAAACCTAAGGCATGAAACTACAAGACAATTTTGGAAGAAACTGTTGGAAAAACTCTTATAGACACTGGACTAGGCAAAGAATTTATAAAGAAGACCCCAAAGGCAATCACAGCAACAACAAAAATAAATAAATGGGACCCGATCAAACTAAAAAGCTTCTGCACAGCCAAAAAAACTATCACACACAAAAAATTTTTTTTCAAGCAACCACTGTGCCTTGTGATCCAGAGAGCAGGATGATAACATAACTCATGCACAGCCACGACAAATCTCTACACCATGAGAATACGTCCTCCCTGAAGGTTCCATTTCATACTGTATCAAAGACTGAATAAATTGAGGGCATCATCTGTAGATATTTCAGATCAAGTCACTGAATTGAATCATGCAGACAAATGTGGCCTAAACAATTTCAAACTGCACACTGATTGCCGGTGGGATTATGGACGTTAGTGTTACAATAGCAAACCCGATCCGCACGGCCTCAAAATGCCCGTGAAACAGAGGGGAACCAGTGTGTGGTAGTTCCCACTTATTTCTATTCGTGATTGGGACACCTTTTATATTCCTTTCAACAAAGATGTGCTGTAAATTGCTAAAAGTTAGTTCTGAGAAGTTGGATATATAATCAGAACTGGTGGATCTCTATTGGGCATCTGCTGAGAAAAAGAGAAACAAAGCAGATGTTTCTCACCCACCTTGGCCTGCATTATTTTTTCTTTGCCTTGGTGACTGGTACTTTTTTAGTTCTGAAATCTTATCTTACCTAAGGGTAACCAAGGGTAGTTCCATCTTGTGACAGTCTTCGTGTTTCTGTGTCTAAAACATTTCTCGTAGTTTTCTTTTGTGATCCAGGCAAGATTTGAACAGAACTGTTTTACTTTTCACCTATTTGCTATGTAGAATACATTGGCAGGGTTGGGATACTAGCTATTTGGGACAGGAATAGTAGAAAATAAACCACGATTGGACAGCCTGGCAGAACATCAGGATCGGTGGGGAATATTAAGAATTCAGATTCCTGGACAACATGACTACAGACTGTGATTTAGCTGGTCTGGACTGTGGCCGAGCTGACTCCAAAGCAGCTGGGCCATGAATTGATACCAGGGAACCACTGATCTAAGTGAAATAGTGCCAAGTTAATTAAGCTTCCAGGCCTGGCTTTCTTATTTTAATTGTTAGGTGCTACATAAGATATGAACATTTAGATAGGAGAATAAAAGTGCACAGGACAGGGTAAGAAACACACGCATACACACACATTGGCAAAACTGGGGGTAAGACAAGGTCACATTTGCACAACAGCTTCTTCCCCAATTATTTATTATGAGATATGGTTGCTATGGTGATGGAAAGAGGGCTGAACAGGGAGGATCTGTGAAAAGGGGCCACAAACTGAAGAGGGTTTAACCTGCAGAAACCTTTGTTAAAATTATTTCTGTGAATTGGGTTGGGAGGCTGCCTCATCTACTCTCCCCTGGTGGCCTGTGAGTCTCTTAAGGCTCTACTGGCCACTTGGGTTCTTTGTTTCTCCCTGTCACCCTGGGGATGGATCCCAAACCAGGGCCACAAAGATGGGGTCTGTCTCATCTGATATCCTAGGCTCCTTCCAGCTCTAAATGTTTTGACCTCGACGATGATTTGGAGGATTTCTTTATGATTATTTTTCTATTTAGGCTACGGGAGAAAAATTGGTGCACCCACTCTCAAGCATGTCCACAAATACGTATGAAAAGTGAGCCATGGAAAGTGACACTCTATGGGCTCTGCAGGTGCTCTGCTCTGCCGGCTGCTGCAGCTCCACCCACCCACCCCCACTTCCAGGGCTCTCCAAGTGGGGCAGCAGGAAGTCCCCTTGTGAGGCTACAAACCAATAAAACACAGAAAGAGTTCTGAGCCTTTGAAGTATACTGCCTAAAGAAAGATATCTGAGATGTGTATATTAATACATGAAAACATATTTGAACATTTGTGGGAAAGAATTAACTACAAAGAGCGAAAAAAAAAAGAAAAAGTTTCATGTTTAAGTAACTTCTGTTTTAATTCATCCTTTGAAGGAGTGGAGATAAATAAGACTCAGACAAAAGGGAAAGGAAGAAGTGAACAGGGTAGAAGCTGCCCCACAGGATAAAAATTTATAGAGTTGAGGGTGAGAAAGAGAAAGGTCAACAAAGGTAAGCTGCTATTTACACAACAACTTTGAACATTCTATGCTGATTTTTTCAATGGTATTTTTAACAATAGCATACACAGTCCCTTCTTTGTAAGAGTCCTTGGCAAGGCAAGTAGAATGGATAATTGAGTCACGAAACAATAGTATTAAGTATACTCATTAAGAGTGAAGCTTTAAAATGGCTTAAGTTAGGAACTAAGGCACAGGTCGTTTAATGCTGGTTAGCTTCCCGGTAAAGATGATCTGCACCTTGTAAAGAATCACATTTCATGGCCCGGGATTTAAAGACTGATGACAGAAAACATAAGTGGCTTGAATCCTTATTAATTTCTATTTTCATTGATTTACTACATTCCTAACTATCTAGGTGAGAATACCTCCATCTTCATATTATCAAGTTTAATGGGGTTGGGAATTATTAAAATATATCTTGGTGGTAGCTAACGTTTAACAGGTGTGTCCTGGAGTCATAAGGACTTTAAGGGAGTTGGATATCGGCAGCATAAGGACAGGAAGGATGTATTTGATCTTCGAATATCACCAAAATTCTCATCTGAAATTATTTCTTATTTCAGATATTTAAAAGTGTCCACCCCAAGCCTCTAAGGGAATAGGTAAAAATGAAAAGAAACTCAACAACATGAGGCAACTCAAATAAAAAAAATGCTCATATGCTTTTAAAAAAGATATTTAACCTGAAAACAGGAAAAACTGTGCCACAAGTCATTTAAAATGTGTTCTAGAAGAAGGCTTTCTGATAGATACAGAGATATGCAGAGGGAGGGAGTGAAGGGGGGAGGAAGGAACAAGCTACGAATGCATATACAGTCTTGGCCATGAAGAACTGTGATTTAATCCTGTGCTCAACCTAAGCTCACTCAGCTCCCCCTGGGGACCAGGCCAGGCCGGGAGGGCGAGTGGGAGAACGAGGACTCTGCTCACCATCACCTGCAACATGCTGAGTCCAGCCTGGGCCCTCCCAACAGGATACCAGTCCCATTACCAAGAAGTCCACCGTGACAGCAAAACTCTCTGGAGGAAAACACTTTCTGTACAAAGGAAACAGTCAGCAAGAGCTCTAGGAAAATAATATGCAATAAAGTGTCCTACATGATAAGTTTAAAAGATATAAGAAAATGTATCCGAAAATAATATTCTCCAATGTTACTGGGGTCCAGCTTAGGGAATAAGAAGTGTGACAAAGGCCTGCGCTATGGACTTCCGTGTCACTTCGTCTGAACAAGCACAGAAGTCCACTTCTCACCAGCTCTCGGGAGGTGGCGATGCATTTAAGGTTTAAGGCGAGAACTTGCTGGTACATGCAGGCGGGGGGCTGATTCAAAGGCACCAGAGGAGAAACAACATCTACAACTCCTATGTTACCCCCAAGTCCATACCCACCCTCCTTTACAAATGCCCATAGTCTGTCCCTTCAGCCATGCCACTAACTCCCTCAGGAAGGTCTCTAGCATTTGCACCTATGGAGCCTGAGACCGGATGGTCCTGGGCAGGACTGGGCCTCCTGGGCAGGACTGGGCCTCCTGGGCAGCCTGGGAGACTGGCAGGCTGCGCCAATGTCTGCCATCTGTCTGGAGCACATGGGATGCACTGCACAGGAAGTTGTATAGCCCAGTGTCAGTAACATCAGGGAGTCTAACCAATCTGGAGCCCAGCTTCCTCATCTGTAAAACCAGGGGGCTACATTGCAGCTCTACATCACTCTCCTGGGGATGCTGATGACAGTAACTCAGTATGAGAAGTACTGTACAGGTCACAATGTTTTCTCAAATGTCATCTTACTGGAGTGTCACAATAATCCTTGTACTTGGGCTTAGCCCCACTTCCCAGATGGGGAAACTTGAGGCTCAGAGAGAATGCATGGCACACAATAAACCAATAGCAAATTCAAGTTTCAAATTACTATGACTCTAAATCCTATTACTATTACTCAAAATCCTGTGATCTTCCAATCATAATGATTCCGTTTTATTTTGAATTTTGTATTTCTGGGATGCAAAGTACTATTTTGCAGTACATATTTATTATATTTATATAAAATAATAATTTTGATAATTTTGATAAATTAAAACTGACACTGTTTTGACAGAGTCCTTTTATGAGGTAGGGGTAGGCAGAAATGCAGGAATAAGAGCTGTCCTTCTGTCATTGTTGCTGTCGGGAAGGACCTGGGTGAGAAAGGGGACTCCTTACTTCCTCTGTTCTAAGGAGTGTAGGGAGGGGAGGACAGGAACCTGAGGGGCATCAATACCAAGTGCATGTGCTAAGAAAGGAAAAAACATGCATGCATGAACACATGCATACAAATGCAGGCACACAAGCACACCCAGAATTCACTACCAACTAAAATTGCACAGTACTTTACAGTATATGACGTACCCTTTGCACAATGTGCCAAGGTACTACTGTCCTCATTACGGAAGACAGAATTTTCACAGCCATTTCGTAGCAGAACCAGCTTCAACAGCAGACAATAAACGCAAATGTGATTCTTTTCCCACTGCATGGGCCCTGAGTTCAGCCTTCCTGCTTCCCCATCCTAATAGGAATCTCCAAATCTCAGGCATCCCTGGATATGGCAGCCCTTGAACTGCTGCGATGAGGGGGTAGGCTGGCGTCCACGGGACAGACGGACACCGAGGACCTTTCTGCCTGGCCTCATCTCTGAAAACCAGAGGCAAAGATGATGAGAGTTAATCAAGTTCCCATAGCTTCATACCCTCTCTTCTCTCAAAGGCAGAGAGGTTTCTCAAATGGAACAAAGTAATTTCTTTGCCAAGAAAGCTTTTATGTTCACCTTTAAAATAGCCTTTCTGCTTTGCAGAGAGTGCCTTCAGAGGGACACCTTTGAAAGGGAGGAAGTAAATAAGAAGAGAGAAAGTGCAGCTCCAATTTCTCTCCAATAGGATTGGGGTACTTTGACATAAGGGTGCCTGGTACCTGGAATTCCAGCCTCCCTTCCCCCAACTGTGACAGAGCGATGGGCCCTGAAATTATCTGTGCTGCATAACCAAGCCCTGAACGTTCTGGCTGCGAAAAGGGAAGAACCACTATGGCATTCCCAGGCTTTAGAAAGGAATTCCAAGATGCTGGAGAAACGCAAACATTAATTTCTGAATTATGCATGTTCCTTATCAGCTAGCCTTTCCTGTGAGTAGCTCTCTTGATCTGATCATCTTCTCCACTGGCCTTTCTACAAATTTCCTCCCTTGCTCACCCCCATGCTTTAAAACTCTGAGGACTGCCCTTAAAATCCTAATGTGATCTGATGGAATAAAAGCCTTTCTTAAAAAAATACCATTTGCCTGGACATAATTTAGCAGGAAGCTCTCCAGTCCCCGGTAGGATTCCAGGAAAAAGATCCAGTGTGCTTTGGAGGGTAGAGCAGTATAGTAGTCAGGGATCCCCACCAAAAAAGAACCCATAGGATAATGTTTGTGTATATGTGTGTATGCGAATATAACATGATTTATTGTGAGGTATTGGCTCCTACGCAATTACAGAAATTCAGAAGACCCGTGATCTGTTACCTGTGACCTGGAGACCCAGCAAAGCTGGTGGTGCAGTCTGAAGGCCTGAGAGCCAGAGAGCAGGTAGTATAGATTCCAGTAAGAGGGTGAAGGACTGAGAATCAGGAATGCTGAGGGCAGAAGATTGATGACTCAGCCCAAGCAATCAGGTAAAAAAAATGAATTGTTCCATCTTCTACTTTTTTGTTCTGTTCAGGACCTCAATAGATTGGTGACACCCACCCGCCCTGGGAAGGGCCATCTTCTATACTCGGTCTACCATTAGCCTTAATTCAGCACTAATCTCTTCCGGAAACACCCTTCCAGACACACCCAGAAATAACGTTTAACCAGCTATCTGGGCATCCCTTAGCTCAGTCAGGTTAGCACATAAATTAGCTACCGCAAGCAGCAAGGTGGAGCATGCCAGCAGTGGACAGGTGCCAGGGCAAGGTTCTGATGGACACTGCCAGGGCTCTCCCCAGTCCCCTTGGGTCTCTTCTCTGGTTTTCATTCCTGTCCACAGGGCTGCACCAGCAGTTCTTGGCAGAGGATGCTCTCGGCCTGCCAACAGCCACTCTGCCTGCACTTCCAGAGAGCTTCCAGTGCCCGGGGACTGCCATCCTATAGTAGCCCTTGCCAATGTCTGACTTGAGTGCCACACATGAAAGCCCAGTCTCTGGACTCGAGTGGGGACACATTCTAAAGATAAATCCAGTACCTACTATGGAACCAGGGTGGAGCCACCCTCCACAGGACCCTGTGAGATCCCACGCTGCCGGCTTCCTCCCCTTCCCTGTCCTGCTTCCCCCACTCCCTGACAGGTTTCTCCTGGGAGCACTTCCTCATCTCAGAGTCTGCTTTGGAAGGACCCACCCTAAGACAGAGGTCCTTGTGGTAAGGGCTGGGTGGAATGGGGCTCCTCTGAGGAGCTAGGGGCAAGACAATCTCTATCCACCCTTCAAGTTTTTGCTTTGGGCCGCCCTTACAGCAAAGGTGGGAATTATATTTCAGAATTTAGAATTCTCCGTGCAGCTAGAGGAAAAACAACCTTTCCTGAACACAGCAGCTTAGCTTACCAGTGTATTTAATCGTATGCACAGCTCAATACTCATCTATTACTGTTGCCTAACACTTATGGGCAGTAGGGATGGTAGTGGCTGCTGTTTTTCTCAAAAGTGATTAATATTATTTGCATAAATTTGTAGAGGCTCTTATTACAAAGAAACAAAGTACCCACCTAAGCGGTGCATGAAAATCAGCATAATATTAACCAAAAGAGGAAATTGAAAAGGAAAATGTCACCAGGAATTTTAGCTTATCAATCTTCATTCTTCCCCTTTAACACTGTTTCCACTGCTGCTTATATAACATTTGCATAATTAAATTGCTAGGAGCATGTGTTTTAATTTGGATGGAAAGTATATATTATTTCTACTGTGTAAAAATTATTTGATGTTTGATTGGGTTTTTAATGCTCACTCTTCAAATTACTAAAGACAGAAAAATAGTTTTATTTTTTCTGGTTTTTTTTTCTCCAACCTATTTGACTGTGAGGTGTTCATACATTGTTAGAAGGTTACAAGTACAAAATGAAGGTCAAACCAATGCAAATACAGGCCTCTAGGAGGTGAAGGAGGGGAGGCGGAGGGAAGTGCCCAGGCAAGTCTGTCCAGGGCCCCAGGGTCTTATTCTGGCTTTTCTGTCAGTTGCTTGCATGACCTTGGATGGGGGTAATTTCTTTCTTTCTCATTCATTCATTCAAGACATATCTACTGATGTCTACTCTGGGCCAAGAGGGGATTAAGTAGATCAGTACTGCCTAATATAGTAGTTATAAGCTACCACCTAATGTATTCATAGTAGTTACAGGCTATGTAAGTCTAAATTAATGAAAATTAAATAAAGTTAAAATCCACTTCCTCAACAGCACTAGGCATGTTTGGAATGCTCAACAGCCATTGATGGCCAGTGTACTGGACAGCACAGATAAAGAACACTGTCATCATTGCAGAAAGTTCTGGACAGTGCCGAACTATTAATAGATGACCTCTAGAGGTTCTTGCATCTCTGATGTGCTATGATTAAAATGATATGAAAATAAGTCCAGGTTCACACTGGTGACTACTCTCAGTGCTAAGCTGAAGTTTCTGCCATTTTGTATACGATCACTGAGGATCTCTTATGGAGATGGATGGGGTTGGTGTGGGCATACTGGGGACAGAGGAGCAAGTGTCTCCTCTTGAAGGAAATTAGAGCCCAGCAGAAGAGACAGACATAGGTACAAACAGGACAACTGGGGACAGGGGTAAGAGAATGATTCCTAAGCTGAGTACTGAACCAGCCTCCTCAAATTTCCAAATGGAAGCCCAGCTGTTGTGCCATCCCACTGCTGGGAGCATCCCAGGCCAAGGATATAACTAGTATTCCCTCTTGATTAAGAGGCTACAATGTTTTCCACCGTGTGAGTTCTTAACTCTCCGCCAAGCACTGTGGTTACACCCTCAAGTGTTAAGACTCTTGCTGTGTGCGTTTCTGTATAAACAGTAAGGGAAGAACAAGCAGACTGATACGAGATTTACAGATTTACCTTACCTAGCCAGGCCCTATGATGGCATGATAGTTTATATTATTGTTAAACAAATATTCACTTGGGCTTGGCCAGGTGACTTGTTTTCGCTTCAGGGTGGGTAGAGATACCTCCCATCTCCCTGATTTGGGACTTAACCTTGTGACTTGACTTGGCCAATGAGACGTTAGTGAATATAGCGCCAGCATAGGCCTGGAAGGTGCTCGCATGGTTGGGTTTGGTCTATTGTGCTTCTGCCACTGCCTTGAGAAGCTCTTGCCCTGACTAGCCCATGGGCTCTGAAGAACGGAGCCCTGTGAGCCTAGCCTAGATCAGCTGAACCCAGATGACCTGCAATCACATGATCAATAAATGCATGCTACTTGATGCATGCTACAGAGTTCTGGGGTGGTTTATTATATTATTGTGATTTGCACTTTTGTGGCAATAGATAACGGTTACAGATGGTAACAAAGGGACTAGTCTTCGTTCAGAAGACGTACATGATTTGAGACTGTGATTTTGCTGGGTAACTGAGCTCTCTGGAGGAACTATAGTGGGAACATCGCTTTAAGCATGATGAAGACAAAACACGGCTTTAACAACCATCGCCCCACATGTGAATGTTTACCTACACCATGGAAACAAGGCCAAACCAGAACAGCAGCTGAAAAAGAGAAACAGTGATACTAGAACCATCACTATCACTGCATCATAACTTTGATTTCAAAAAGACACAGTGCCTAAGTCATCCTCATCAAGCGTATTCTTTGCCTCTATTGCAAATTCTTTATAGCCTATAACTGAGGGGGAAAGGGGAAATTTTGAAATAACCCTACCTCCGGACCCCTTGTTTTTTCTCTTCTCTCCCATCAACTTTGTCATCAGAGGTCCCTAGGCATAAAGTCACCAGTGTGTGGCAGTGTCTGGCACAATACAGATGAACACACACACAAGTGGCAGACATGAGCTGCTCTCCTCACCCTGCCTGTCCCCACGCCATGCTCCCGCACCCAGTGGGGCAGGTCATCTCCTCTCACCCCTGCCCGTGGGGACTCAGGGCTGCTCTTCCCAGAGGCTCTGTTGGAGGAGGTTGGCCGCATCCTCTGGTAGAGGCCAGAAAGGCAAAGAACAAGGGAAATGGCGGGCTGGGGGCAGCAGCCTGCAATTGAGAAACTAGGGCAAGTGACTTTATGGCAGTCACAGTTGGTCCCACAGGCTCCCCATGGAGACCGCCATGCCTACATTTTACTTTCCTCTAAAGGATGATGTTCACCCCTCAGAGGAACGACACGAATAAACAAATGGATGGCAAAAATGTACTTTAGAATTTCTTTCTCACATTGTTTAAGACATGAAATGGAACCTGAAGTATCTATAAAATGGTCTCATAAATCAAAAAGCAGTTTCCTGATTATAAACAAAGTTAGCTTTATTACAAGCCCAGGCAGTACAACATTTCAGCAGATGCGTTAAATGAAGTAATTTGGGGATGAAAAAATTTAAATACAGCTCGTGATAAGATGGGAATGAAGGGAAATAAACTGCCATGTGGTTTAATGGGTTCCCCTCGCTCCTTTTGGTCAGTGCTAAGTACAGAAGCATATGGGAGAGTAAATTAATGAGTTGAGGGCTCAGAACGAAGCTTCTCTGTTGGGTTCTCAGCACAGCACAGGCAAATCCACGCAGTCATGTCAGAAATGCACAGCCACGGGCCATTCCGCATTCTCAAGAAAGAGACCAGCACGAGGAGGAAACAGCTGCCCAGAGGGCTCATGGACTTGCCCTACAGTCTAACGCACCCACCTCCAGTTCCCAGAGCGCCCCAGGTTTCTAATAGATTTCTCTTGTCTCTGTTGCAATCAAAGTTGATTTAGAGGCCTCTAATAATTAGGATGTTGCTACTGTTATTGGAACCAAAGTCATAGAAGAAATACACAAGCAGCTACTGCCTAATAAAGAGTCACATGAACGAAAAACTAAACCACCGACAAGCTGCGGTCTTGTTTTAATTTGAATCCTCCCGAGTTCCCATCGCATTGTAATCATACCTAACAATGAATAAGCCTCTGTCACCGTGGAAGCTTCTCCCACAGCCTAATGCTAATTATCTTTCTATTTGCCACCCCGGGCCACGTGAGGAGATTACTGACAGGGACATGAACGGGAAAAGAGGAGCCGCAGCAGGGCTGGCGTGCTCTGCTCGCTGGTTTTACACGATTTACTTGGGGAAGAAAAGTGACTCACTTAGACAACACTTTCAACATCTTTATATTACCTTTTACATTTTTAAATGCCTTAAACAGGATTATACGTGCTCATGCTCAGATTTGATAAGCTTGTATGTATTTGCCTAGCCGTATTCTCTACTCCAGCAGCACCACCAGGGCAATTCCAATGCTGCAGGCCCCCCCACCCCCTATCTACCCAGTCCTGCACGAAAGTGCTCCCACTCCCGGAGGGATCAGAGGGGGTGCACTGGTGCTCTTCTGCGGTTCTGGGCACATAAGCCCAGAGCTCCTCAGAGTGCCCTACATTAAGCACAGGACTGGTCCAATCAGCTCAAGCAGAAGCAAGGTGGGTCCTGTGGGCACCAGAGGCTGCAGATAGCAACCTCACAGTCCGCCTCCAATCCAGGGCAATCGCACCTCCCTCTGCCCAGTCCCACCAGTCCTAGCACCCTTCCCTGTTCCTGGGATCCTGAGCAAGGCCTCACTCTCATGCTCAGGAGCTGCCCCGAGTGGGTTCAGCGGCCCTGAACCCCAGCGGTTCACACCACTATCACAGGGTTCCTCATATTGCATTTGTAATAATTTTATATAATAAAAATAAATAAAACATAATTTTATGTAGTAATTTTATGTAATAATTTTTATGTATGACTCTCTCTTCCCTATTAGGCTGTGAACTCCTAATAGGATTCTTTTTACTCATTTTTTTTAAATTCCCAGTGCCTGGCATAATCCCTTGCAGGCATCCAATTCTCTCCCTCTCTTTCCTTTCTTCTTCTTTCCTTCCACTTGTCCTTCTGTCCTCCCTCCTTCCTGATATCTAAGAATCTTCTGTGTATGTTCCACGTGCACTGCTAAATGCCGTACAGCAGTTCCTGAAACTGCCCTGGACATATAGAAACTAAAACCTTAAAGAAGTCCTAACATGCTGCAACGGAGGTAGCACAAGATGTGTTCTGAACTGGGTAGGAAAAGGCTGTGACCTGGGACTTGTACAGAGAGCAGGGACTTGCAGGGGTACAGGTGGGGACAGGAGGTGGGGTTGGGAAGGAACACTGTTCCAGGTAGAGGGCAAACCTACAGCCAGGTGAGGGGACTGCTGGGGCCAGAACAGCTGGGGTGCAGAGTATAGAGAGGACTGGCGAGACAGGCCACTCCAAAGAGATGACCGATGTCAGGAAGGATTTCATAAGCCACGTTCAAGACCCCAGGCCTCGCCAGAGGGCAGTGGGGACCCACTGGCCAGGCTTTAAGCAGGGCAGTAGGGTGGGGCTGTCTTTTCTTCTCAGCTCTTCCACGACCCACTGCTCACGTTGCATCCGGGACATCACAACATCCGGGACTTAAACTTGCACCTGCCTCACAAGTAACCCTAGATTTCCTCTTCAATGACATCACTATCCTTTTGGGGATATCAAAGTTCTTGCTTCCCCCTTCTCTGGAGAACGCAAGCTCAGTGCTCCGCCAGGGCCCACACCGGGATGCTGGAGGGCGGGAGGGAAGTCGGGCCAAGGTAGGTGTGAGGAGGGAGGGCGCCGGGTTTAAAAGGGAAGGAGGAGAGTTCTGCCATTTAATTCTCTTGCACTCAAGATTAATATTTTCAAGTTTTTTGACTGTATCAATTTTCACTGGGAACTACTTTTCATAATAACTGCACGGTGAATAACGAAGAAAGCCCATTTTTGTGCGCGCTGTGGAAAATAAATCTGAAGTAAAAATAATTGAGGAAGATGGCAGCAAGCAGGGACTGTCTACTCTTGAGTTCTCTTTTTCCAAAATAATCCATTTGAAAATCGTCT